>NC_045968.1:12700759-13005759 GCF_010909765.2 Amblyraja radiata | reverse complement strand
CTCTCTGGATTTTCCCATTTTTACATTTGTTTTCATCCAAAGGGGACAGTGTGATGGTTTTTATCTATTTATCTTATAATCAAAACCTTTTACTCCTCCATTGGGGCTTTTATATTGCATTTGAGTTATAGTGATTAATTATCAATGTATGTATGCGCAAAATATACACGAACCTTGCTGGGAATTGATATACGTTTCAATACGTGTAGTTCTTTACAGTGACATATCAACATATGAATCAGTGGCAAGAATAAGCCACTTGGCCTCATGAGCTTGCTCTGCTGTTGTGTAAACTCACAATGGTGCAGCGATAGAGTTGTAGCTTTACTGTGCCAGAGACCCGGGTTCTATCCTGACTACTGGTGTTGTTTGTACGGAGTTTGTACATTCACCCTGTGATCACGTGGGCTTCCTCCGGGTTTCTCCCACACTTCAAGGACGTGTATATTTGTAGGTTAAGTGGCTTCGGTGACATTGTAAATTGTCCATAGTGTGTAGGATAGAGTTGATGTACGGTGTGATCACTGGTCGGCGCGGAATCAAATGACCGACAATTTACAAAAGTCTATAGTCTAAACTCATGACTGATCTGACAACGATCTCAGCTACACTTGCCTGTCCACCTTTGGTACAGCAGTTTGATCTTCATATAGTTACAAACGTCCTGTTGCGGTTGCCTACATTAAATCTATGCCTCATCACTGTAACAATCTTATTTTTCTTTCGGACAGAAATTATCTCTTTAAAGAAGTATTGCATCTCTCTGTATAACATACCATTTTCCTGCCAGGGAAATAAGAACAACCCTACGTCGAAGATTCGTACTTCTTTTAAGTTTGTTAAGGAGGCGCTCTAAGATATTTAATTTGACAACTGATACATGGATGAAATACTTGATCACAGATTTTCCATCTCCAAAAATGGGAATAATTTATTTCCCACAATACATTAAGGACCCAATGCTCTGTTGGTAAATCAGACATCCATTGTAAATGTAAATTTAAGGGAAAGTCAGTACCCTGAAAGGAAATAAAATAAAAATAGAGTAGTTTGTGTAATCTACCTGGACATATTTGTTGGTCTAAATGGGGAATAAAGCTATCTCAAGTGGAAATAGGCATTATGTATTTGAAGCAATAAAAATACTCAGCCATCTGCATTCCTCCTTTTCTGCCTTTTCTTCTCCATCTCCCAAAGGCTCAAGCTTCTTAGTTGCACTGGAATTATTTAAATAGGCACTTTCTCCACATGAGCTCAGTCAATAAAGGGCCAATGTAGCTTGTGATTAAAACCATAACCTGCAAATAATTTTAAATCATCTGAGATTGGAGAAGCTTTTTCCTGAATTTTATTGTCTCTGAAATTGATCCATGATTCTTTTTAATGTTTTTATTCATTTCATAGAGGCATAGAATCATACAGAATGGAAACAGGTCGTTCGGCCCAACTCATCCATGCTGACCAAGATGCCGTTTCTAAGCTAGTCCCACCTGTCTGCCTTAGGTCCATATCCCGCTAAACTTTTTTTATCCATGATCTGTCCATGTGCCTTTTAAACGCTGTTATAGTATCTGTCTCAACTACCTCCTCTAGCAATTTGTTCCTTATATTCACCAGCCTGAGTGAAAATGTTGTCCTTCAGGTTCATATTAAATCTTATCCCTCACTCCTTAGACATATGTCCTGTTGTTATTGATTCCCCTACCCTTGGTAAAAGACTGTGCATTCACCCCATCTATTTACCTCATGATTTTATACACCTCTAAAATCAACCTTCAGCCTCCTATGTTCCAAGAAATAAAGTCCTAGCCTGCCCAACCTCCTCCAATAGCTCAGCCCCTCCTGTCCTGGCAACATCTTTGTAAATCTTCTCTGCCCTCTTTCCAAATTAATGTTATCCTTCCAATAGCAGGTTAACATGAACAAAGTACTCCAAGTGTGGCATCACCAAGGTCTTATACAACTATAACATAACGTCCCAATTTCTATACTCAGTATTATTATTGATGAAAGCCAATGTACCAAAAGCTTTTGTATATTAATGATTTGGACGAGGGGATTGAAGGCTTTGTGCAAAGTTTGCGGATGATACGAAAGTACGTGGAGCGGCAGGTAGTGCAGAGAAAGCAAGGACTCTGCAGAAGGACTTGAACAGGTTGGGAGAGTGGGCAGAGAAGTGGCAAATGGAGTAAAGCGCAGCAAAATGTGGAGTCATGCATTTTGATATTAGGAATAAAGGTGGAGACTATTTTCTAAATGGGGTGAGAATCCAGAAATCGGAGATGCAAAGGGACTTGGGAGTGCTGGTGCAGGATTCCCTAAAAGTTAATCTGCAAATCGAATCGGTAGGAAAGAAAGAAATCTCAATGCTATTTGTTCCAAGAGGAACAAATTATTTATTTCAAGAGGGCTTATATACAAAAAGAGGGGTGTAATGTTGAGGCCTTATAAGGCTCTGGTAAGGCCACATTCGGGGTGGAAGATTGCAACCTTCACGTGGTCCGCCCTGTTTCGACTAATGCAATCAACTCGACGTGCACAAATGGAAGATCAAATTGAACAAGTTGTCCAACAACTTTAGGCTGTGCACGCCACACGAAAGAAGAAGGCCACATTCGGAATATTGTGAGCTATTTTAGGCACCATATCTGAGGAAGGATGTGCTGGCTGGAGAGGGTCCAGAGGAGGTTGACAAGAATTATCCCAGGAATAAGTAGGTTAACCTATGATGAGAGTTTGTTGGCACTAGGCCAGTACTTGCTGGAGTTTAGAAGAATGAGGGGGGGACCTCATTGAAACATACGGAATAGTACAAGGCTTGGATAGTGTGGATGTGGAGAGGGTGTTTCCACTATTGGGAGAATCTAGGTCATAGCCTCAGAATTAAAGGACGCTCTTTTTGGAAGGAGATGAGGAGAAATCGCTTTCGTCAGATGAGGAATTCTTTGTCACAGAAGGCCGTGGAGGCCAAGTCAGAGGATATTTTTAAGGCAGAGATACACTGTAGATAGATTCTGGATTAGTACAGGTGTCAGAGGTTATTGGTAGAAGGCAGGAGAGTGGGGATAGGAGGGAGAGATAGATCAGCCATGATTGAATGGCAGAGTAGACTTGATGGGCTAAATGGCCTAAGTTTACTCCTATTCCTTATGACTTTATGACCACCCTATCTACCTGTGACGTCACTTTCAGGGAACTATGTACCTGTGCTCCTAGATCCCTCTGCTTTGCAACATTTCCAAAATGCAACACCTCACACTTAGACTGCATTAAACTCCATTAGCGATTCCTCAGCCTACTTGCCCCGCTGATCAAGAGAAGGCTGTAATTTTTTATAACCATCTTCACTGTCTCTGATACCACCTACTTTCGTGTCATCTGCAAACCTACTAACCAGGCCTTGTACATACTCATCCAAATCGTTGATATAAACCCCAAACAGTAATGAGCCCTGTACCGATCTTGAGGCACACCGCTTGTTACAGGTCTCCAGAACAAAAAACACCCTTCCACTATTTCCTTCCATGAAGCCAATTTTGTATCCATTTAGCTAGCTCTTCCTGGATCCCATGTGATCTAACCTTCCAGAGCAGCCAACCATGTGGAATCTTATCAAAGGTCTTGCTAATGTCCATGTAGATAACGGTGCCTTGCCCTTGTCAACTTTTTCAGTTAACTCTTCAAAAAACCTTTTCAACCACTTCAAATTCACAATCTCCCATGTACAAATCCCATGCTACTATTCCTAACCAGCCCTGTCTATCCAAATGGATATATATCTTATCCCTCTGAATACTCTCCATTAACGTACGTATCACAGATGTTGGGCTCACTATAGTTCCCAGGCTTTTCCTTGCAGCCCTTCTTAAATAGAGGCATAACATTAGCTGCCCTCCAGTTATCTGGCCCCTCACCCATGGTTAACGATGATTCAGATATCTGATCCAGGGCCCACAATTTTTTCTCTAGCTTCCCATAACTGCCTTGAGTATATCTGACCAGACCCAGGAGATTTATCTGCCTTCATTCACCCCAGGATTTATCCCAGGAAATTAAATTAGTGCAGATGGGTAATAAATATTGAAGACTACATTGTCCAGCTGCAACATGGCCAAATGGGATATTATCAATGGAATAACTAGTCTTTCATGTCTATCTTTTCCATATGTTTATAGTTTAAATTTAAATTCAGGGTTTCTCAACACAGCCAGGTTTTGATCCTTAATCTGAACCTCAAATTGGTCACCAGGTGAGCTATCAGCAGCTGCCACCCTGATTCAGGATGACCAAGGTCAATAGAAATACACAAACCTAGCTCAGTTCTGTGTGTTCAACACAAATGAAAAATTGAAGTTGAAACTTATGGTCTATGTTGTTCCTTAATTCAAATTATTAGCAAAGGTGCTCAAGCTTACACTCTTTTGGAATCATAAACACAGTTCTTCCCTACTTTCACAAAACAATTGTCCAATTAAAATATTCACTTTACTATAGCATCAAAGTAAAATATGTTTTAAAAACTGTTGATATGACCATAACATTAATATAATTCACATTTTTCCAATAAATGTAAGAAACCAGAATGAACAAAACGGGCAAATTGCATAATGGTGAAAATTAAGGGGTTTTCATTGCTGAATGTAAACAAATGTCATTCAGTAAGAGGTGCTTTCACAACTGCGGAGCCACACCATTGTGCCTTTCAACAGGCACCGATACATACTCCTTCAATAGCAAAACACTAGGCCTTTGCTGAAGAGAAATCAGTCAGAACCAGTCAACAGAAACAGACTTAGATCACATGACCTTCAAGAACTCAAGTTGCCTTGGCAACAGAACTATGATGAATTATCCAATTTCTACTAAGTATTCTGTTCACGTATTATGTCGTGCAAGGTGCTTGCTTGAAGCGCTTTCATTTGTAGACAATTCCAAATGAAACTTTTTTTTTTGCTGCTATGACACTTGAATGATATTGAGGCAATTTATTTTCCTGCATTTAAATGTTTAAATTCTTCAGGCAAATTAATTTTAAAAATGTCTCAAAACCTTGCGATTTCTTTTCAACAGAATATATATTGTGATCAGACATTGGCTCTGCATTTAAACTGCCATACCAGAAAAAAAAGTGGTCTTCTTTGATATTCTGTTTCCTAATAGTAAATGATCAGGAGACGGCCATCAATGCCATCACTGTTCACTCATTTTTCAAGGTAATATTTATGAAATAAAGTGAGTCTAAAAGAGGAAAACTGGTTAACAATTATTATATTTTATAATTTTTTAAGATTTTGAGTCACCCAGAGACAATATCGCAGGAATCTCCATAAACAAGAATAAATACTTACACACTCCGTATAAAATGTATTTAATAATGTTGAGCTGAATATTGTTTTATTTTTATCACTTATCTGATGATTATCATTCAGTCTCTAGAGTGGCTGCATTTTGGAGGCTTTGCCCATGGCACTGAAAGGGATTAAACAAAAACAAGACTGCATAACTTGACTAACCTCCTCCCACCCAGCCTCTTGCAAGGTTGTGATCCCTTACTTGCAGTTTCACTGTCTCCGTCGCATCTGCTCTCAAGATGAAGCTTTTCACCCTGGGACATCTGAGATGTTCTCTTTCTTCATGAAAGATAATTTGCCCACCCCTCTTACAATTGCGGATGGAGTCCTCTGTTTCCTGTATTTCTGCTCTCACCCCCGCTCACATCTGCTGACAGAACAGAAATATAGTACTCCTGGTTCTCACCTTTAACCCCACCAGCCTCCGCATCCAAAACATTATTCTCTGATATTTATTTCCGCCACTTTCAATGTGATCCACAACCAGTCACATTTTTCCATCGTTATCTCTTATTTGCATTCCACAGCGACCTCTTTCTCTGTGATTCGTTGATTCACTAATACATTCCCACCCAAAGCTGCTCCTCCCCAGGTATTTCCTCTACAACCCCATGAAATGCAATAACTGTCCCCACATCTTCTCTCCCATCTTCATTCAGGGATCCAAATAACCTTTCCAGTTGAGGTTTAACTGCACTATTATTTAAGAGGCCAGCACATTCAGAAAACAAATAAAATACAGTGAAATTAGAATTCTTGAAGCACTTTGGAACATGTAGCAATCAACATATGGTCCTTAAAGGGGGCCACTAAGGATCTTATACAACATACCTTTAAAAAAATATTTGTGAAATGCACAAAATTGCCCACGTCCAATGCAGACCAAACCTGCATATGATTTGCCCAGCTCAGTCTCCAGAAGAGTCACCAGATTATCCTGTCTTCCCACTCCTGATCTGTAAGGTGCTTCTTAGCACTGAAAGAGCAACAGTGATGTTTTTGTAGGGTCAGATAACAACATTGATCAAACCTCCAACTGATAACATCAGGAAGGTGATGCAATCACCAACAACCAATCGCCTTCAGTAACTCAGTATCATCTCAGTGTTTGTGGCAGATATATTGTCATGATTAGTGTGTAAAAATGAACCCATTAATCTGCCTGCAGGCCTCCTCTGATTTGCATGTACCTGCATGTAACCCCGGTCATCCCAGTCACCTCCACTTCTCCCCTCTCCCATCAGGCATGAGGTGCAGAAGTGTGAAAATGCACATCCCCAGATTCAGAGACAGTTTCTTCCCAGCTGTTATCAGGCAACTGAACTATCCTACAAACAACTAGAGAGCGGTCCTGAGCTACTATCTATCTCATTGAAGACCCTCAGACTATCTTTAATTGGGCATCACTGGACTTTATTTTGTACTAAACGTTCTTCCCTTTATCATGCATCTGCACACTGTGGGCAGCTCGATTATAATCATGTATAGATTTTCCACTGACTGATTAACATGCAACAAAAAGATTTTCACTGTATCTCAGTACACATGACAATAAACTGAACTAAACTAAATTAACTTTCCATATTCATTATGAAAACTCCTGCCCATTGGCATTGCATATTGTGCCATGTTTACAGCTACATCCTTCCAGTTGGCAAGACTCCTCATCATCAATGTTTACGCAATTAATTTATGTTTGCTTTCCCTTTGGAATATACACTATTTCAACAGTAAGCTCAATTTCTGTCAGCAGTACCTTGTTTAAGTCAGGAGATCATGTGAAATGTTACATACGATAGGTTAGAAAATTGCAATTTCTTTCAACGTTAATGAAAATTATCTAATTTTTAATCGTAATAAACAAACATCCAGATATCATCATCACAATCAAAAAAGTCTTCCTGAAAAACAGATCTGTCATACGATGGTATTCATTCACATGCCCAATCAGGAATGATGATTATAATTATAATATGTAAATATAACCGGGTCTGGGTCTTTATTCCATTGAGTTTAAAAGATAAATTCAATTCAATTCAATTCAACTTTATTGTCATTGCACAAATACGAGTACAGGTACAACGAAATGCAGTTTAGCATCTGATCATAGTCATAGTGCAAGATAGTAGAAATAAAAATAAAAATACAAAATAAAAATAAAAATACAAATAAAAATAAAAATACTGGTAAAAATAAAAATACTGGTTAACAATGTGTGGACTGTGGATGAATTAAACTGGTACATAGGCAAATAAATGTATACAAATGGGAGAGTCTAAAGATAGCTAGCGACGGGACTCTGAGTTCAGCAGTGTAATGGTGTTATTGAAAAAGCTGTTCCTCAGCCTGCTTGTGCGAGACCTGAGGCTCCTGTACCGCCTCCCTGATGGGAGGAGGGCAAATAGCCCATGGTTAGGGTGAGAGGGGTCCTTGATGATTTTCCCGGCCCGTCTCAGACACCGTTTTCGGTGGAGGGCATCCATGGCAGGGAGCGGGGCACCGATGATGTGCTGAGCGGTTTTCACCACCCGTTGCAGTGCCTTCCTGTCAGCTGTGGTGCAGCTGCTGTACCATACCATGAAGCAGGTGGTCAGGATGCTTTCGATGGTACAGCGGTAGAAGTTGGACAGGATCTGGGGGGACAGGTGAGCTCTCTTGAGCCTCCTCAGGCGCTGCTGCGACTTTTTGATCAGTTTGGTGGTATTGAGGGACCAGGACAGATCGTCTGAGATGTGTACCCCGAGGAATTTGTAGTTAGACCTCAGTCCCGTTTATGTGGATGGGGGTATGTCTGCCACCTCTGGTCTTCCTGAAGTCAACAATGATTTCCTTCGTCTTCTTAGAGTTGAGGACGAGGTTATTATTAGCACACCAGGCTGCCAGGTTCTGGACCTCCTCCCTATAGGCTGATTCATTGTTGTCGCTGATCAGTCCTACCACCGTGGTGTCATCGACAAATTTTATGATGCCGTTGGAGCCATACTTAGGGACGCAGTCATGGGTGAAGAAGGAGTAGAGGAGAGGGCTGTGCACACAGCCCTGTGGCACGCCGGTGTTCAGTGTTAGAGTGGAGGAGGTGAGGTTGTTGATCCTAACAGACTGTGGTCTGTTGGTGAGGAAGTCCAGTGTCCAATTGCAGAGGGAGGTGGTGATGCCAAGTCCGCTGAGTTTGGTGATCAAGCTGGCGGGGATGACAGTATTAAATGCGGAGCTGAAGTCGATAAACAACAACCTGATGTAGGAGTTGTTGTTGTCCAGGTGGGTCAGGGCAGAGTGTAGGGCCGCAGATATGGCGTCCTCTGTAGACCTGTTGGGCCGGTAGGCAAACTGATGGGGGTCCAGTGTGGGGGGGAGGCTGGCTTTGAGGTGAGCCAAGATCAGCCGCTCAAGGGTGACCTTATGCAAATTGATAACATCTTAAGGGGAGATATTGAGATTTTTTTGTGGAAAACTCAAAAACTAAGGGGCGATCATTTAAAACTGAGGTGCATAGAAATTTCTTCCCTCAAAGGGCAGTAAATTCTCAGGAATTCTCTGTCCTTAAGGGTGGTGCAGGCTGGATCATTAGATTATGGTGAAGATAGATTAATATTTGAAAAAAATAAGGAATTAAGGTTATGGGGATCTAGCACCAAAGAGGAGTTGAGGCCAGTATAGATCAGCCACGACCATACTGACTGTCAAGACAAATTAGAAGGGCCCCATTGGCTATTCATGTTCCTATTTTCTAGTGTTTCTTGGACACAGCTTCAATCTACTTATTTATTGTGAGTGTAAGAAACATTTTGTATCAAACAATACAAGAAATTAAAAGGACAATCGGCAGACTGCAGTAAAAATACTATAATGTGAGAACTATGGCAGAAATGCTAATCTTGACATTTCTGCCAATGAATTTTCCCACAAAGACTTACAAATTCATTGTTAGAAAACAGTCTATTATTGATTCTGTAATTTGCCCATGTTAAAATCACAAGGCATTTAAGAGCTTAGATTATTTATAAACGCTGTCCCTGCATGCTCTGGAACTAGTAAATCTAATCTAGTAAAGGTCTTGAGGGCAAGTTCCATAGAAAATATATTGAATATGGGTCCTTCCATCAAAACAGATTAATTCTATTTAATCTTAAACATTATAATTATGCAGTTTATAGATCCCAAATTCTTAAAAAGGCCATTACAAGACCATTAATATGGTTTAAGTTTATCCATGTTCAACATTTCAAGTTAAAGCTTCTCGATATATGTCTCAGCTGGATATTGAACCTTTTCACTATGTAACACACAATTATCATAACGTTACATCTTCCAAACTGATTTATTAGAGGTTGAGAACTCTAGCAACCTGTGGCACTGAATGTGTTCCTGAAGCTCCAGTGAGCACCATTAGTATAATAACCAGAGACCATTGTGTCAGTAAATTTCCAATCAAATGCCTTTTGTAAGTTGATTTTCTGACTCAAGAGTTAAAAAAGGCATCTCTGTGTGTAAAGTTAGAATAGATGATTAAAGCCTTCCCCCTTCTTTGGATCTTACTTGGGTCATCAAGGTTTCAGAAGAACTTTGTGTCTTCCAATCTGATTTATCGGGTTGAGGATTTAAGCAATCTGTGTTACAGAATATGTTTCTGTGAGGGATAAGATGATTAAACCACCACCATTGTGAGGGGCCGAAAGGTTGTAGTCACCGACCTTGTGATGGGCCGAGTAATCATTTATGTATTAATCTATCATCATTTATGCCTATCCTGTGCTTATAAAGTGTGAGTCACAGAGTAACCCATGCTCACATATCATTTCTATAAAGGGAATGCTTGAAAATCTTGCAAATCACATTAGATTGGAGAACCTTGGTAATGTCATTCCGACAAAAATAACATCTTCAGGAATTAATCACACACTGCAACTGAATTAATTGTAAAGAGAAAGGAAGATTTGCTTTTGCTCTTTCTAAACATTAATGCTCAAGATATGATAATGAGAAAATACACTTTTATGCTTAAGGTTCCAGAACTGTGATCACAACATTCAACAATGTCTCACCAGTACATATCTTATCATCGCCCATTTTTTTTTGATTGGTCACACTGCTTAACTGAAATTCAAGTATTTTTATCAACTAAATAATGGGATGCTTGGATCTGTTGTCACTTTTCCCTTCAACAAGCTCCATTCCTGAACACCATTTTCTATAGACAACTGTCTGAAAATAGCCCGGACTGTTTGCGACCTAAGTGATACATTTGATTTCAACATGACATTCAATCCCTTCGCCAATCCTGTCTTGGCCTGGCTGCTGTCAAAACCTTTCTTGCTACCTTTTGGCTCTACTATTTTGATGCTCCCTTGTGCAGCCTCCCACTTTATGCTCTGCTCTTCCAAGTTACTTCATTCAGCCTTAGTGGGTTTCATCACCGATTACCTCAGGGTTTGCGAACCAGTGGCACCCAGATTAGCAATGCCCACTAGATTTATTCAAAGACAGATCACACTGTTTTACATGTCAGAAATGGCACGTTGGAGTTTAACACTTCAGCCAATGCCTTTGTTAATTTTGCATAGCATAACAACTGTTGAGAAGTGGGGACAGCCATCCCACCAGCTCTATTAAAGTGACCATTTGGTGCATTTTATTAGGTGCTATTATGATTCTGTAGGTTGGTGCATTTTTATTTTCAAAATGATTATTTGGCAGTGATTGAAGGATCTGTCCTGAATTCTAGCTCCTGAAGATATAGGTGCATGATAATATAGTGTGATGGAGAAAGTGAACAAGAGGCATCAAGAATAGAAGATATTGGAAGGAGGAAGAAGAGGAGAATCAGACCTCACATAACAAATTCACATCATCCAAGGATAGTCAGGAACAACCTCAACCTCAGTGACTTTGCCCATGAAATGTTATGCCCAGTTTACTAACTGATGTTGCGTAAAAGGAATTTGCTGACACTTCCCATTCAAAGAGATTTATTTTATTTCTCTTCTCAGAAAGCAAGCAGAGTGAATAGTCAACTTCAAGCAGATTGTACGCATATCCACGGTTCAGAATGCCACTGATTCATGCAGATTTCAAATTTAACAAGTAGATTAACCAGAATGGATTGCATTCCCTCACTGTCAAACTGTACAATATAAGCTGCACAACCTGGTTTCATAGCTGCTCTGTCATTTTGAGATAGTTCATTGTGTCATCTCCATTACAACCATCATGACAAACAAATGAGTAGCTACTCAATGGCAAGAGTGATCATGATTCAAGTGTGCAATCATAGGTACAATGAAAGCCATGCTGCTCCACAAAATGCGGCAAATGAGACCATTATTATGCTGATATAATGCTTCCCATATTGCTCTGTAAAATATAAACTTCAAGTGATGCTTCTTGGATGAACTTCAGGGCATGCAGAAGGAGCAGGAGGATAAATGAAATGAAGAGGTAAGGAATAGACAACTCAGTCAAGACTCTTTCTGACTCTGACATTGATGAACGTTTATTGGACTTAAATGCAAAACCAGTTCCTTATTCACGTTTGACCGTCACTTTTTCAGATCATCATTTGACCAAAATACAAAAATATGAAAACATAGCAAAATAGGGGTTAATGAATCAAAGTTTATTGCACTGCTTGCAAATTCAACTATCATCCTTGTACCCAATTCTATGTGTCTTCACCTGTCCAAGTGGACATACCAAATGATTCAATGGCTGCAGCATGATGGATGCAAGTTAAAACCCTAGTGGAGAAGGCAACAGATGTTCTGAGAAGGACTTACTTTAACATGCCAACAGGGTTGCAACCGTATAACTAGAATACCCGAACAGATATGTAGTCTGCAAGAACAAGTTGAGGCTGCAAGAGCTAGTTGAGTATACAAGTTGGGAAGCTATGTTACATTTGTACAAGTATCCATTTGGTGTCCATGTCAATCCTCTACATTAGAATTTATGTGCAATCTCAGGGAGTAAGAACCAGTTCTAATTTTGCTCTTTGCCCTTGCTGCAGATAATTCATGCCTGGTAAATTAGGTATAGATCCTGTCCCTAAATTATTGTTTAAACTATATCAGTTTAGGCATTAATTTGTCTAATACTGCCAGCTCAGTATTGAGCTGGCAGCTGCTAGTATGAAATTGAGTGATTGTGCTTCTTCTTCATATCTGCCCATTTGTTCTTCCAGCTGCTGTCCGTACACCACTCCAGGCTCGAGTTGCAGTTCTTGCGGAAGAAAAACAGTAGATGCTAGAAATGCACAAGTCAGGCAACATCTGTGAGGAGAAAAAGAGTTAATTTTCCAGACTTACTGCCTTTCATCAGTTCTGCGTGACTTGCTGTATATTTCCAGCATTTTCCGTTTTAAATTCAAATTGCCAGTAGCTGCTACATTTTGCTGTGACAGTTCTTGGGAATCAAAACGAAGGAAAGCTAATTGCTGATTGGTGAAATGATGACAGATGGTGGAGAAAGTTAGAGATTTTCACCTGAAATATTTTCAGCAAATTGTAAGTCAAAAGAGATTGTTCAAACAAGGATTTTTAGTGATGAGGGAACTTTCATCTTTCATCACTCTCCACTAGCCAGCATTTGCTGCTTCACTCTGGACAAGCATTATTTTCTTCATGGGTTGAGGACAAGTGATATTGTGCGTTCCCCTGCTGATATCTATTGCTTCCTGTGTCATGCATCACTTTGTCGTGCAAGAGAGAAGGAAGTGCCCATGATCGTGATGAAATATGCATGAATGGAGTAGCTGTCACAGAATTGGCAGGGTGTGTAAACCGAGAGGTCAGGTGAGCAAATGAACGTCGGAATGAAATGCTTCAGATTATGTTTAAACAGTATAGACTAACTTTAAGTAGTGTTAACTACGCATGCAATTGGTGCCTGGAGAGACGTGCAACGGTTGAAGTGTGATTAGAGTGTGGTGAGACGTGTTACAAGCTGAAAACATGGTAATTAATTGGAAGCAGATACTATTGTGTTGGATTATTTTCAGCATTTTCAAGTGTATCAAATGAAGCCCCATACTCTTTCTTTAAATTATTTATTTTAGAGGGATTCCATTATTTTGCTTACTAATTGGTATCAGCAGACTGATTTATAGTTCCCTGGATACTTTCAATTTCCTCAAACACAGGTATCACCAGTGCAATCTATCTTCTATTTCTTCTTTAAACTGTGCACAAGCAATACATCCAAAACAGAGAGTTTGTCATATGTGGACTTAATTGGCTTTTCATTGTGTCTCCTTTTATTAACTTTAAATATATCAGTTCTGATCTCATCTTCTCACATCTGAAATGTGTCTCTAATAAATATTTATTTCATTGTGCTATTGATCACTATACATTTTGCTCACCCATACATTATTGACAAGTGTAACAGTGATTTTATCCTCTGTTTATAAATTAGGCCCTGGATTGTACTTACTTTTGTAATTCATGCTAACCCACATAACGGAAAACAAGACACAAATGCATTTAAAGCCATCAGCTGTATGCAGGATTGGTCATGTATTGCCATGTAAACATCATGCACCAGTGCATGGAAAGTAATTTAAGCTTTGAAGCAACTGTTGACATGCCTTCATAACAAATCTTGACAGATGTTAGAGCGGGATACCTTTGTACTTCTGAACATAATTGATTAAGTTACAGAGAGAAGAATGTACATAGGGAATAGATTTTGTGTGTTATGTTACTCTGTCATTGTATAACAGTACACATCAACATTATGTGTTTAAAACTTGTTTTAACCATGGGGAAACACATCATTCTTTCTGTGTCAGTTAGTGCCATTATCAAAGAGAAACACAGGACACAGTGGAAATGTGACATCAAACTCGTCCAAACACCATCTGGAAACTGTACTTTCCAGTTCTCCATTCCACTATGGTTTCATTTCTCAGCTTCAGCATTCTGATGCGAGATAATGGGGAAGACAGCTCATTTGGGACTCTGTGTGGAAGAGCATCAGGCTACAGTATAGTACAGATCCTAAGCTCATGACTGCCTTATTCCCTTTCAATGTATTCTAATAATTCCTCCACGATTCAGTGCTTACTTTTGGCACATATTATTTTTTAAAAACCTGCAATATTCATTATGTTGACCTCAATTATTCATAATATATATTAATTATTTAAATATTGGAATTAAAGGTGATATCTGCAGGTTTTCGGATGACACAAAGCTGGGTGGGAATATGAACTGATAGGAGGATGCAATGAGGCCCCAGTGTGATTTAGATAGTTTGAGTGAATGAACAAATGCCTAGCAGATTCTTTACTAGGTGGATAAATGTGAGGTTATCCATCTTGGTGGCAAAAACAAGGCAGCAAATTATTACATAAATTATGCAAGAATATGAAAGGGAGAGGTATAACAAGATTTGCGTATTGGAGACACAAGGAATTGCAGATACTGGAAACTTGAATAAAAACAAAGTACTGGAGCAACTCAGTGGGTCAGGCAGCATTTGTTGATAAAATGGATAGGCAACATTTTGGGTATGGACCCTTCTTCAGATTTGGGTATTCTTGTACACTAGTCCAGTCCATAAAGATAAACATTCAGATGCAGCATGTATTTAAAAAGGCAAATGCCTAATTGGCCTTCATTTCGACAGGTACATTGACAAGAATGGTTTAGAGGAACATGGGCCAAACGTATGCAAGTGGGACTAGTGTAGGTGATTATTGGTGGTCTGCATAGGCAAGTTGGGCTGAAGGGTTATTTTCCATGCTGTATGACTATAATTCTATTGTTAATTAGACCAGCGTCTGTTTTTAGTTGACACAATGATCCATTTGCATTAAAACTAAAAATGAAATACATAGTAACAGGAGTATTCTTGAGTTTGTTCCATCATTTAATTAGATCAGAATATCTTTCCCCAACAGAAAATTTTAACTTTAAGATATAAAGCAACATCAGTGAAATATACCATTTTTTTCTTAGTAGGCTATTTGGGCATTTGTGTTGATTCTTATTGGTTAAAACAAAAATAATCAAGTGGAGCACATGCATTACAATTCTGCCTTACCAGCTATGAGTATGTCCCATTACGTCAGTATAAAATAAATTAAAGACTTCCCCACAGGGATCTAAGTCATCAAAAAAAAAGTGCCACTGTTACTACAAATACCTTTGCTATCGTGTCAAGTTGAACTCTTTTTAAATGGTAATGTACAAAAAGTGAATTGGAAGAGTAATTGACAAGGATGAATGACTGGATTGATAAGAGAGTTGAATTGTCACTGAAGCTTAACATTGTGTTAGGGTATTAATGAGTTATTATCTGAATTTGGCATGCGCTATTTAAAAAAAAGACATTGATGTAGGTTCTAATTACGTATAGAATAACACAACAGGGAGTGATCTAGCCACCACTCTAATTAGTGAAACTACTGTTATACAGAAAGATACTGTTGGGACAAGGAGAGATGGTCCCGTAAGTGATGTTCTAAAAACTAATCTTCATCAGTATTTAATTTTTGGAAGATCACATATTCATTACATAATCTACAAAATTTGACGTCTTGAGAAAAGGACTCAATTTTACATCATAATTTACAAACCCCTAAAAGAAAAATTTAGTATATGAAACGTTGAGATAGCAAACATTTTGAGATACTATGTTTTTATATTTATTTTCAATGTTTTCCATGAAAACCGATGCAAGCAGCTTTTAAAGATAAATTATATCACTGTCAGCCTTAATTGTACGTTAAATAGAAATTTTCTGAGCCACTTGCAGTGTCTTACAATCTGATACTTCCCACCAGTTCTAAGATCAACATCCACTTCACCTTTAGAACACAATTGCCTTTGTACCTGGTTGGTATGAGTTGCACTCGTGCCTCTAATACTTTGGAATGATCATAATTAAATAAGGATTAAATGTTGGAACAATCTGTAAATGAATACAATTATTTTCTGATGATTTTTAAAAATTGATTATTTGATTGCAGCAGGTTGTGGAACATGGTTGCGTACCATTGTAATTTTGCAATTTCATGAAGACAGAGTATTACTTACGGTAGCTTTTAAGGTGAAACGGTGCAAGCAAAAAAAGCACACATGGCGTGTATATAATGGTAACTGCAACTTTAAGAACTGAGTACTAGAATGGTATGATTTGTGTCATGTGATATATTCAATATCTTATCCATCTTGTGAATATGTGTGAATATGCGCAGTGTACTTTTGAAAAATAAAGAAGACCCACACTGGCAACAGCGTGCACTGAAAGCCTGTGCTTGTTTCTATCTACACGCTGAAACCGTAGTACCTTACAATGGCGACGAGGATCGGATAGAGTTTGTGAACTCAACCTTTAAATACAGTGCAGTATGCAGTATTGTTTAACATTTTAAACTGCAAATACGGAGCTGTGTCGCAGTTGTTTGCGAACTGGACACGATAGGCCGCAGATCCTTCTATGCATGGGATTGTAGTTTAAAACAGCATGTGTACAAATCGTCTAGAGTTTATCAGGCTATCTTTGTGTTGTGTCTACGTGGCAAGATTGCGTCCTTGGAACACGGGAGTAATAATTTCTTGTTTTGGTAGATAGCCACTCAAAGTGGATTGAGGTGGTACATATGGGTACAAACACAACAACAGAAAGAACAAAGACGCATTGTGGTCTATCTTTGCTTGTCATGGATTACCTGAAGAGCTTGTCTCTGACAACGGCCCCCAATATCGTGCTGCACTGTTCCAAATTTTCATGAAGCTAAATGGTATCAGGCATACTTTAGTGCCACCTTACCATTCGTCATCTAACGGCGCAGCCGAAAGGTCAGTCAGGATAGTCAAAGGAACTCTCAAGAAACAAGTTCTTGAAGGGAATTCAGAATTCAGTATGTCACAGCGGCTAGCTAGTTTCTTACTGAAATATTGTACCAAGCCACAATCTACCACAGGGTAAACGCCAGCTAAACCTCTCATTAAAAGAAGGTTCAGAACTATACTTGAGTTTGGTTCTACCTAACCTGTCTCCTAAAGTTGAACGCAAACAATCTGATCAGAAATGTCATTATGGTGGAAGTCAAAAAGAACATAGGTTCAATACACATGATCAGGTTCGTGTTCTCAGCCCCCCTTATTAAGCAAACAAACGGGAGGTGGAAACAGTAGTTGAAGTGTGTGGTACCAAGAGGTACTTGGCAGAAATTGGAGGATGTGTTAGATGTGTGCACATAAACCATATGATTCCAGCATTACTCGTTTGTCTAATTTTCAAGTTATTTTAATTTCTAAGGGGAGAGCAGTTCAGTGTATATAATGGTAACTGTAACTTTAAGAACTGAGTATTAAAACGGTATGATTTGTGTCATGTGATATATACAATATCTTATCAGTCTTGCAAATATGTGTGAGTATGCGCAGTGTACTTTTCCAAAATAAAGAAGACCCATACTGGCAACTGCGTGTACTGAAAACCTGTGCTTGTGTCTATCTTCATGCTGATGCCATAATATCAAACACAAAACAAAAACAAATATTGGAGCTGCAAGAGTTAACATAGGATTTAAAATTATATTAGTGAAATACTATTATGGAGATATGGTTGTTAATAAATACTATTATGGAGATATGTATAATTTCTTAAACTGCCAACTAAACTATAGGACCAGATCTTGCTCTTCTGATTGCCCAACCTGGGATCTCAAACTGCAATGCCCCCACACTCATGTTTACCTCAAAGTCTGCTTCCACAACACACTGGCAGCCTTTAGCAATCAGCAAACTCTTTGACAGCTGTGAAATCTACTATTGATTTTTAAAATAGTTTTAAACATCGTGCACTCAGAAACATTTAATAGCTATAAAACAAAATTAATTCATATTAAAACTTAAAAAATGAAGTTAAGTTTAAACATCAGAAACACTTAAAACAGTTAAAAATATGAAAGTGTGAAATAATGTAAAAAATTTAGCAATATGAAAACTCATGGAGGTTTTCTAAGTGCTTGGGTTTTCTATAATAATAGCATACCAGGCGCTAAGTACTATAGAATGATACAGCAACAGGCCTTCAAACAAACCTTCACAACCTCTTAGAATAAAGGGGAAGTCTTAGAATAAAGGGGAAGCCATTTAAGACTGAGGTCAGAAAAAACTTTTACACCCAGAGAGTTGTGAATTTGTGGAATTCCCTGTCACAGAGGGCAGTGGAGGCCAAGTCACTGGATGGATTTAAGATAGAGTTAGATAGAGCTCTAGGGGCTAGTGGAATCAAGGGATATGGGGAGAAGGCAGGCACGGGTTATTGATAGGGGACGATCAGCCATGAGCAAAATGAATGCGGCGCTGGCTCGAAGGGCCGAATGGCCTCCTCCTGCACCTATTTTCTATGTTTCTATGTAACACCACTTCATGGTATTTTCATCATCAACATTCAAGTTGATTGCAAAGATCTTTTCATGTAGAAGTTCACAGTCATTGTCAATTATTTATTTCAACAATTTTAGATCATAACTACTGGCACCAATTTAGGTTTAGGTTTATTATTGTCACGTACTGAGAAACAGGGAAGATCAGATATACTATGCATAGATACAATCAGTTCAACCTCAAGTACAATTGAGCAAAAGGGAAGATACAGAGTGCAAATTATAGTTCTCAGCATTGTAGGGCATTGGTTCCTTAGACAAAGTCCAATGTCTTCAAAGTGGTAGAGATGAATCAAACAGTACTCTGGAAAATAATTTTAGATTAGAGCCTTTACATCAATGATATTGGACAGAAACCTTTGGTAACATTTCTGCTGTATAGTTTACTGCTTCTCTATTTATGCAATTCTCTTTCTATCTCTTCTTTAATCTTATTATCCTATTTGTCATTTAATCACATCTGCCTACTACCATATCCTATTGGGTCATCTTATTCTCTCTTTCCCTATATGTGACCTCTATATTTATTGAAAAAAAACAAAAAACATTAATGGGCCTGTCCCACTTAAGCGACTTTTTCAACATGTTGAAAATCCATTGTTATGTGTGCTGTCCAGGCAAATGAAAAGACCATACAGGCGACATGTCGCCAGGGTGTCGCCCGTATGGTCGTGAGTAGTCTCCTCAGTCACCCAAAGAGTCGTAGCGTCTTTCTGGTCGGCGCTGGACTTTCAACATGTTGAAAATTTTCGGCGACCTGCAACGGCCTATGACAGGTGCTAACAGTCGCCGTAAAAGTTGCTTAAGCGGGACAGGCCCATTAGCACTTTCTTTACTCAGTTTGGTTGAAAAATTGTTGCCCTGACACATTAGTTTTGTTATTCATTCATGTATATTTATGTATTGTATTTATTTACCTTTCCTGGACATCAGTGGAGCTGCACACTAAATCTCGTTGCACTGACGTGCAATGACAATAAAAGATATATTATTATTATTATATCTTCTAATACATTCCCTGTTCTAACCATCATACAGGGTCTGAATTACCTTAATGAATATTATCATTACCAATGGTGGGTTGCATATTTTTGACATTTTAACCCCACTTATGCCTTTTTTTGGCCAGAGTTTGCATCTCAAAATAAAAGCTTAAGATAAATCGCACCTTGATCACAAGTTTTTTCAACTACAAAGAGATCACTAAGTGTCATATAAATACATATATTGCACAAAGTGACAAATAATTCACTACAGCATAGTTTACATAGTACCAGTGGTTCTGCTATAAAGCAATAGTTACATTACTAAGAAACCTCGTGTTATAGAAAATTGTGTCATTAAAACAATCGTGTCAATGGGGAAAAAGGGATTATGAGCAAAAGAGTTTAAGATTGGCTATAATAAAGTTATTTCTCCCAGAGGACTTTCAATATTAAATGTCTTTTTAAGAGTTACAAGTTTATTTTTGTTACTGCAAGCTAAAAATACTAAAAGCTGTATGTTATGTTAATAGAGTATCATTGCACAAATGTCAATAGAAGCAATTCATGTCCATAATAATGGCCACCCAGAGTGAACTGTGTTTCTAAGAGACAATGGTGTCTAATCACTGCCAGGAGGGGGGATTTACATGGAAACAGTTTATTTTCCCAGGACCGGTTATTTACCTATTTTTCTGCTTTTCAATTTCCAAAGTAAGTTTTAGTGATCCTCTAATTTGACCCGCATAACACAAATAGTGCTCCCAAATTAATCAATTCCTGTTATGAATGTATGCATTACAGCAGGACTATCTGTAAATATCTTTCCAAACCACTAGTTTTATAATCAACTGCAAGATAATAATTAACATAAATTATAAAAATGTATTGATCAATTTTATTTGGAATTTTTTATGCAGCATTTATAATTACAAATTAGTTCATTACAATGCAGACTACATAGCTTATGTTATTTTATAATAAAATACATATTTTCATGTCATACAAGGCGGCGTTTCACTTCCCTGTCACTAGCTTTGTACAAGTTGTGTGCAACACTGCAGTTGTGCACCCAAATCAAGCACCTTTTAACCTGCTTTTAGTTGAGGTTTAAAAATGATTTCCTTTTCTGAGCCTGCATATGAATACTGGAAATCCCTTGAGATAAATAGATAATGTGACATAAAGGAAGGGAAATTTACTTCCGTCCTGCCATTTTGGGTTAAAAAATGTAAAATATCTCTAAATGGAGGATGTAATTGGTTGCTGGCAGCCTTTATTCCAATCTGAAAATGCTGGATTCAACTGCTGAGATTCACTCAATACACATAAGGTAGTAGCAGATTCTTAACTACTAGATATTATTTCTATACAATTTACAATGTATTTGAACCCTCCTGCTTATTTCAGGAAATACAAGAGGAAATCAATTGGTAACTGTGTGAAGGGAAAAAGAGATAGAAACCTAATAGAATGGTTTGGCATTGAGAAAAATTGGAGCATGTAAAACAAGTAAAAAATAACCTTCTGTTTTACCATTTACCTCTGGAACATTGATTTAGCATGTAAGTTGACTATCTCTCTACTTGCATTTGATGTGAAATTCACCTGGGCAATTCAAGATAAGCCTTTGAATATATAATAAGAAAAGAGGCCATCTAAAACCTTGAGCCATTTAGAGATATTATGGAAGATCTACAGTTCCATTTACCCACCCTTTCTCCATATACATCAATACCATTGATTAACTAAAACTGGATAATGTTAATTGGACAAAATTGTTCACAATTCACAGAACAAGGTACAATTAAATTCACAGAGGATATAAGGAAATGGAAAATTGCAAAACAACGCTTACTTGGTATTGATATTGGTTTATCACTGTCATGTGAAAAATGTTGTTATGTGTGCTGTCTAGGCAAATCATACCATAGAA
The DNA here is from genome assembly GCF_010909765.2 of Amblyraja radiata. Lineage (NCBI taxonomy): Eukaryota > Metazoa > Chordata > Chondrichthyes > Rajiformes > Rajidae > Amblyraja > Amblyraja radiata. The sequence continues at coordinate 12,984,090 of NC_045968.1, read as the reverse complement.
ATATAAGGTGGACAAAAATGCTGGAGAAAATCAGCAGATGAGGCAGCATCTATGGAGCGAAGGAATAGGTGACGTTTCGGGTCGAGACCCTTCTTCAGACTGATGTGGAGGTGAGGGGGGGGGGGGCGGTAAGAAGAAAGGAAGAGGCAGAGACAGCAGGCTTTGGGAGAGCTGGGAAGGGGAGGGGAAGGAGGGGAGAAAGCAAGTACTACGTGAAATTGGAGAAATCAATGTTTATACCGCTGGGGTGTAAACCACCCAAGCGAAATATGAGGTGCTGGTCCTCGAATTTGCAGTGGGACTCACTCTGGCCATGGAGGAGGCCCAGGACAGAAAGGTCGGATTTGGAATGGGAGGGGGAGTTGAAGTGCTGAGCCACCAGGAGATCAGGTTGATTAGTGCGAACTGAGCTGAGGTGTTGGGGGCGAAGCGATCGCCAAGCCTGCGCTTGGTCTCACCGATGTAGAGCAGTTGACACCTTACTTGGTATTGATAGAAATGTATATCAGGTAGTGCAAAAGAGATAATAAACAGAGTACAGAACATGGTGTTTCTTCTAGGAAGAAAATATAGATTAAAAAGGTTTGAGGGCTGCAATGAGGTAGAGTGATACTTGAATATATTGGCTGTTGCAGTGTGAAGTATGGACTATATTGACTGTGTCCTGAGGCAGTGTGAAGTATGGATGCAGCCAATGGGTGTGAGGCTAGTTTGCATGTTGGGCAGGAGTCTGGTTTGCGTGATGCACTGGACTACATTCACAACTCAGCAATTTATTTATTTACCAGAATGTGATGCTTCCAAACAGGGTGCATCTTTAGAAATAGTCATTGAGACATATTGGATTTCCTCAGCCTTCTGAGGAGGTAGAGGTAATGGTGTGTGTCATTGATGTGATTGAACCAGGACAAATTGTTGCTGCTTTACACTTAGGAACTTGAAGCTCTCAACTACCACTACTTCAGCACCATTGTCTGAGTTGTGTACTTCATCCTGCTTCTGCAAGTCGATGACCAGTTCCTTTATTTTTGAAGGTGGGGCTTTTAAGGTACATAACTTATTTGTGGGATCAGTGCGTTGTCAGATAATAATAGCAAATGAGTTCCACGCTGATTGCAGCAGCCTTTTTTTCCCTTGATGTTATTAAGAAAACAATAGAAATTTGGAAATCTTGACAAGTAACTTTTCAGCACCTGGCGATGTGGGTATAAAGCCATGTGTTAAACTCAAGCTGGGACTTTTTAGATCCATAATACTTTTGAAGCTCATTCATTTCATTCGACAATTCATTTTCATCTCGCAGTCAGTTGCGTCCGCATGCCAGATGTTACTATGTTAAGCTAACAGAATGGGTTTCAGCCTGAACAGCCAATTCCATATGCCCGGGAGAAATGCTTTTATGATAACTATGTGCTGGGGGGAGGGCCAGGAGTGTATATTAAAACTACTTGAGTACTACCTTTCCCCTCATCTGTGATCATTGTAATGCTTCAGCATCTACAAATTAAATATTTTATTATTTTACACATCACCATTTCATATAGAAACATAGAAACATAGAAATTAGGTGCAGGAGTAGGCCATTCGGCCCTTCGAGCCTGCACCGCCATTCAATATGATCATGGCTGATCATCCAACTCAGTATCCCGTACCTGCCTTCTCTCCATACCCTCTGATCCCCTTAGCCACAAGGGCCACATCTACCTCCCTCTTAAATATAGCCAATGAACTGGCCTCGACTACCCTCTGTGGCAAAGAGTTCCAGAGATTCACCACTCTCTGTGTGAAAAAAGTTCTTCTCATCTCGGTTTTAAAGGATTTCCCCCTTATCCTTAAGCTGTGACCCCTTGTCCTGGACTTCCCCAACATCGGGAGCAATCTTCCTGCATCTAGCCTGTCCAACCCCTTAAGAATTTTGTAAGTTTCTATAAGATCCCCTCTCAATCTCCTAAATTCTAGAGAGTATAAACCAAGTCTATCCAGTCTTTCTTCATAAGACAGTCCTGACATCCCAGGAATCAGTCTGGTGAACCTTCTCTGCACTCCCTCTATGGCAATAATGTCCTTCCTCAGATTTGGAGACCAAAACTGTACGCAATACCCCAGGTGTGGTCTCACCAAGACCCTGTACAACTGCAGTAGAACCTCCCTGCTCCTATACTCAAATCCTTTTGCTATGAAAGCTATTATGCCACAGTTGTTCCTGCTACCTGTAATCTCAATAGAAGATTCACTCATTGCTGATGCCAGCATGAATAGCTTATCAAATTTCAGGAGAGAGATTCAGCAGAAATTTCAGCTTTTGTTTTCCAATCAAATGTAAGATGTTCTTAACAAGCACCAGCATTTATGCTTATTTGTCCCATGCCCTCCAGCAATCCTCGATATGAAATGGAAATTACTATAAACAAAACCCTCAGGGAAGTCATTCTTAGAAGTTGTTAATAGTCAACTACATTTCATTTTTATTTGTATTTTTTGTGATGTTTAGAACAAAAAAAAAAATCATTCTTGGTCCAACAAATGGCACCTGGCTTCTTGAACATGGCTTCTGAAATTTGGATTAATTGACTTTGTTGATTTAGCCTTTTATATAATAAGCTGTTCAATATAAAAACTCAAAACACATGAATGATCAAGGTGAGAACCATACTCCATTTTACATATGGACTCATTACAAAATTCTTAATGAGAGATTTTTGCATATCTGTATCACAGAACAATAATATTGCACCATGACGCACCGGAAGCAATATTTTGACAACATCATACCAAGCCTCCCATGACCTTGCTCAAGATAAATCAGGTGACTTTGATTTATACCAACAAATCTTTTATGATATATAAATCATAATGGAGAGGTGTATTAATTCTCCAGTGCTTGGAACATGGTGCATTTGCTGACAGATCAATTAACAAGTTTTGAGGACTCATCAATTGAAAGGGCAGTGTACAAAGTCCATTGGCATGTGCAATAGACAGGGTTTTAAATAATTAACCGTGTCATTTTTATTTTTACTTGTTCTTCCATTATGAGCAAGTAGTGGACCAACCAGAATCATGATATCAATAGTGGGCTTCCTGGACTGGGATCTGCTTATACCAGTTCCCTTTAACTAACATCAAAGCATGCTTAAATATGGTTCTAAGTGTCTGGCCCCCATTCACGAGCTCTGAATGCATTGATAAAAGTACACACCATTAACTGTTTCAGCCCACTTCTTCATATAAGCTTCTTCATTTTTTATACATATATCATGGAGAGGAAAATATAGAATATAGAATAGAAGAAGAATAGTTTCTTTATTGTCATTGTAACATGAGCCATGTACAATGAAATTGTAAAATGTCAGCCACAATTTCGTTGTACATGGTTCATGTTACAATGACAATAAAGAAACTATTCTTCTTCTATTCTATATTCTATATTTTCCTCTCCATGATATATGTATAAAAAATCATGAAGCACTTGGAAATTTCCCTCTCAATTAATTTTCCCAAGAAATTCATTAGACAATAAACAATAGACAATAGGTGCAGGAGTAGGCCATTCGACCCTTTGAGCCAGCACCGCCATTCAATGTGATCATGGCTAATCATCCACAATCAGTACCCCGTTCCTGCCTTCTCCTCATATCCCCTGACTCCGCTATCTTTAAGAGCCCTATCTAGCTCTCTCTTGAAAGTATCCAGAGAACCGGCCGCCACCGCCTCTGAGGCAGAGAATTCCACAGACTCACAACTCTCTGTGAGAAAAAGTGTTTCCTCGTCTCCATTCTAAATGGCTTACCCCTTATTCTTAAACTGTCCCCCAACATCGGGAACATGTTTCCTGCCTCTAGCGTGTCCAAACTCTTAACAATCTTATATGTTTCAATAAGATCCTTTCTCATCCTTCTAAACAAGTCCAGCCGCTCCATTCTCTCAGCATATAACAGTCTCGTCATCCCGGGAATTAGCCCTATAAACCTACGCTGCACTCCCTCAATAGCAAGAAACTCCTTCCTCAAATTAAGGGACCAAAACTGCACACAATACTCCAGGTGTGATTTCACTAGGGCCCTGTACAACTGCAGAAGGACCTATTTGCTCCTATACTCGACTCCTCTTGTTATAAAGGCCAACATGCCATTCGCTTTCTTCACTGCCTGCTGTACCTGCATGCTTACTTTCATAGATTGATGAACAAGGACCCCCAGATCCCATTGTACTTCCCCTTTTCCCAACTTGACGTCATTTAGATAGTAATCTGCCTTCCTATTTTTGATACCAAAGTGGATAACCTCACATGGTTACCTCAAGGAGGTAACCTCAAGGAGGAGGAGGAGCCATCTTGGGGAACGGCTGCCAACCAGCAGCCGTCCGTTTAATTCACTTTTTTAAAGTTTTTAGTTAGTCCTGTGTCTCGTCCGTTTGGAGAAATGGACTTTTAAATGTGGGGGGTAGGGGGCAATTTTGTTTCTAGGTCCTTACCTGGTCGGTGAGGCAGCTTTTTCTCCGGGCTGCCCGTCGACCCGTCCTCGCGGCCTACCAGCGGGCTTGGAGCGCCGTTTCCTGGCGGGGACCGCCCAGCACCTCGGCCTCGGTGGCGGCACAGCACTGGAGCGCTATCGTGGAGCGGAGCGGGCGATGCCTTGCCTGGGTCGCCGCGCTGGATCGACGCGCTGGAGCTCCGGTGAACTGAGACCGCCGGGTTCAACACCTCCGGGCTGCGGGTCTGCGGAGCGGAGCGGGCGGCGCCGATTTCAACATCGGGAGCCTGGGAGCTCCAACCCGGCGCGTCCCTGTCGGCTTCGAAAGCCGCGGTCCCCAGTCAGGAAGCGGCCGTTCCAGGTGGCCCAGCCGCTGAGAGGACTCTCCCGACGCCGGGGCAACACCACCCGGTGAGAACGGCCAGGAACATCGGGCCTCCGTAGAAGCAACTGCGGAGGCCTCAATAGGCCTGACATTGGGTGAACTTCGGGTTGGGGACTGGACATTGTGCCTTCCCCCACAGTGGTATCCATTGTGGGGGGATGATTTTTTGTCTGTACGTAATCCTGTTAGTCTTTGTCCAAGATGGCTGCCGTGAAGAGAGAGTGGACGCTGGCGTGCTTTAGCTGCCGCTGCTCTCTCTTCACATTGTGTTTTTGATTTTTTGTTTTTGGACTGAATTCTGTTTTTAATTTGTTTCTGTGATGTCTTTATTATTTATTTTATTCAGATTATATGTTTTTTATTCCTGTTAATCTTTGTAAGGTGTCCTTGAGATGTCTGAAAGGCGCCCAAAAATAAAATTTATTATTATTATTATTATTTATCCACATTAAACTTAATCTGCCATGCATCTACCCACTCCCCCAACCTGTCCAAGTCACCCTGTATTCTCATAGCATCCTCCTCACAGTTCACACTGCCACCCAGCTTTGTGTCATATGTCATCATTGATGTATATTGTAAATAGCTGCGGTCCCAGCACCGAGCCTTACGGTACCCTACTAGTCACTGCCTGCCATTCTGAAAGGGACCCGTTAATCCCTACTCTTTGTTTCCTGTCTGCCAACCAATTTTCTATCCATATCAGCACTCTACCCCCAATACCGTGTGCCCTAATTTTGCCCACTAATCTCCTATGTGGAACCTTATCAAATGCTTTCTGAAAGTCCAGGTACACTACATCCACTGGCTCTCCCTTGTTCATTTTCCTAGTTACATCCTCAAAAAATCACAGAAGATTAGTCAAGCATGATTTCCCCTTCATAAATCCATGCTGACTCGGACCGATCCTGTTACTGCTATCCAAATGTGTGGCTATTTCATCTTTTATAATTGACTCTAGCATCTTCCCCACCACCGATGTCAGGCTAACTGGTCTATAATTTCCTGTTTTCTCTCTCCCGCCTTTCTTAAAAAGTGGGATAACATTAGATACCCACCAATCCACAGGAACTGATCCTGAGTCTATAGAACATTGGAAAATTATCACCAATGCATCCACAATTTCTAGAGCCACTTCCTTAAGTACCCTGGGATGCAGACCATCAGGCCCTTGTTATATGTGTCATACTTGAGAATAGTGTAGCTGTTTATATTTTGATGCAAAGTGATGTATAACATTTTGCAATAGTCCTAAACTGAAAAAAAAATTGTAAAGATTTATTTAAAATAGTAGGAGACATAATTTTAAGTAACAGAAAAAAAGAATTAGAGGGAGTTTAGGTTTACATGAGGTCTAGAGCTGCTGAAATCTTCATCCCATCCAAAAAGTATTTGGATACATATATGATATACTAATAACAACCAAAGTCTGGCGGGTTATTCTGGACAGCCATATTTTATCTGGCTTGGACAAGGGGGCCGAGCCGTATTCTTTCATGCCAGAAATTCCTACCTGCTAGAAATATGAAGCAAGCTCAACTGTACAATTTATTAACATAATATACATAAACAACTTTCAAATAATTGCATATTGCTGCTTTTGAGTTATATTTGAACCATTGTAAATATATTTAGGGTTACACACTGCAAATGTGGGGCACCATATTTAAAGGTTTTCCATTTATTGACAGAAACAACATTTTCCTGGGCAGAGTTGGTGGCTGACCACAAAGGGTCAGTTTCAGCTATTTTCTTCAAGACGTTGAAAGACGTTAAATATCCCGATTTTGCAAAAATAAATTAACGATGACACAATAATTTGAATAAAACTCTCCATAATATGGTTGAGATGTATTATAGTTCCCATTTTTATCTTACAACATAAAAGGAACCCGTTGAGCACATTGAGTCTAAGCCAGCTCCCGGAAGAATCTTAATAATTTTCCTGCATCTTTAGGGCCTGTACCACTGCGGGGACCTAATTGGTGAGTTTAGAAGAGTTTGCCCTCGACTCATACTCGCAGCATCGTCGACACAAGGTCCTAGGAAGTCTTTGTAACTCTCCTTCATGCTCGAGAGTAGTCCCCGCGTACTCGAGGCCTCAGTTAGGTTGCGGCGTATTTTTCAACATGCTGAAAAATGCCCACGATAAAATAAAGGTCGCCATGGAAAAAAAATCGAAATATTTTTTACTCGTAGGTTTAGTCGAAGTAGGTCGTAGTAGGGTCGGCATGTAATTCGTAGATAATCGAAGGCAATCGAAGGTAATCGAGGGTAGTCGAAGGTAAACAAAGGTAGTCGAAGGTAGTCTTCAACATAGTCGAAGGGAGGTAGAAGGAGATCGAAGGAGGTCGTCTTCACTCTCCACTATTCGGTGTTCAATTTTCCCAAAGCTAGTCGAAGCTAGTCTTCAACATAGTTGAAGGAGGTCTTCTACATAATCGAAGGAGGTCTTCAACATGACACTTTTTCATACTCTCCTAAACTCTTCTACACTCGCAAATTAGGTCCCCGCAGTGGGACAGCCCCTTTACTTTCTCACACATGTCGAGTATCTCCCCATTGATTCTAACTGCAGCCACCTTCGCTGGAGTGATTCATAGTTGCCAATGGGCCTAACAACCGACACATCTTTCAGATGTGGGAAGAATCCTGAGCCCCAGGGACTCCTAAATAGTTACAGGGTGGATGTGCAAACTGACAGACATAGCATCAAGCATCAAACCTGTGTCACTGGGGCTGTGTGTCAGCTGCACTGCCTGCTGTTTCACTGTGCCATCCTAACATTCCAAATCTACTTTTTAAAGCTGTAAATTAGAATCATGCTGAAAGAGAGAATGGTTTATGAATACGATTCATGGCAATATATATTTTAAAAATCATTAAGGCTTCCCTAATGTCTCTGGCACTGAAATGTCTCATCAACTTACAGTCTGTGAAATAAATTTAAATAATAAGAATTGGCATTGTCTACTGATGTCAAAAACATCTACCTTTCCTTCCAAAGCATTTCTGTACACATTGAGCCAGTGCTAACAGTTACAATTCGATGGCATTTTTACACACATGTATGTGAACACATACACATATGCACTTGATGAACAAAATGTGAAACAATAAAAATAGCTGATGGAAAAGGATTATTTTTATCTGATACAAGCATAATTATGGTATTTTCTAACCAGTTTGATATTGAATGGTGGCTTGTTTCAACGGAATTTTCTGCCACAGAAGGTAGTTGAGGCCAGTTCATTGGCTATATTTAAGAGGGAGTTAAATGTGGCCCTTGTGGCTAAATGGATCAGGGGGTATGGAGAGAAGGCAGGTACAGGATACTGAGTTGGATGATCAGCCATGATCATATTGAATGGCGGTGCAGGCTCGAAGGGCCGAATGGCCTACTCCTGCTCCTATTTTCTATGTTTCAAAATATCAAAATCCATATTTCTCTATGTGACCATGCATGCACAAATGGGTAAAGAAACTCATGTAAAATTCCATTCTGACTATATGCTTACGACACTCCTAATAAAATCTAATCCTGTTTAGAAATAGTTGAAAAAATAATCTTGGTATTAGTAAAATATATTTTTTTCATTCATAAATATAAACATTCTGGATTAGCAATCCCAATGCGACAATGCAAAAAGCAAAAATATAAAAATGTTTATAGTCTAATGACACGGAGACAGGCCTTTTATCCCACTATGTTCATGCTGTTCATCAAGTACCTATCTATACTAATCCCATTTACAGTACCAGCTTGATGCTTTAAAGTCATGCATTTCAAATGCCCATTTGGTTATGGACATTGTTGCGAAAAGAAAAACAAATCCAGCCCATTCAGTCTCTCTCCATACCTGGAATGCTCCACTTCAGGCATCATTTTAATGAGAATCTCCTCTGCACTCTCTCCAGTTCAATCACATCCTTCTTATTGTGTGTGGCGACAAGAACATCACACAATACTCATACAGTCATATAGCATGGAAACAGGCCCTTCAACTTACCCATGCCGACCAAGGTGCCCCATCTATACTAGTCCCACTTCGCCCATATCGTTCGAAACTTTTCCTATCCATGTACCAGTCCAAATGTGATGTTAAGTGCTATAGTACCTGCTTCAATTACCTCATCTGGCAGCTCATTGCTTATACCCACTACCCTCTGTGTGAAAAAGTACCCCCTCAGGTTCCTATTACATCTTTCCCCTCTCACCTATGTCTCCTGGTTCTTCATTCCCTCAACTCCAGCTGTTATCTGACTAATTTTTAATTTAGTTTAGAGATACAGTACGGAAACAGGTCCTTCGGCCCACCGAGTCCACACCAACCAACGATCCCCGCACACCAACACTATCCAACACTAGGGACAATTTATAATTTTACCAAGCCAATTTGCCTACAAACCTGTATGACTTTGGTGTGTGGGAGGAAACCAGAGATCCTGGAGAAAGCCCACACAAGTCACGGGGAGATTGTACAAACTTCATATAGACTGCACCCATAGTCAGGGTTGAACCAGGGACCCTGGTGCTGTAAGGCGCAAACACTACCGCTGCACCACCATGCCACCATGTTGCACAGAGATGTACCTTAACCTCCCTACTCTTATATCCAATGTCCAAGCTAGTGAAGGCACCATTTTAGCTGGACTGTGCTTCCAAGGATCCTTGGACATGGACATGATGCCCATTACAATTCAGAATGAAGAGTATTAGCAAATGTCATTTAGGATTCATAACGGGCATTTAAAAAAAAATCAAATTTTCAATTAAAATCTTTTTTATCTCCAGTGTTCCATTGCTGAATCTTATCTGGTAATGTTAAGATGCCATATAAATTAAAGCTGCCAAACAGTCTTAAATATGTGATCTCAAATTATACTTTCTGGCCCCAAATCTAAGATGCAAACTTGAATTTCACTTTAAGAATAGTTTATGGCACATCAGCAATATTTCATTAGTAAGCAGAATTTAAGTATAGATTTAATAAGATTCTCAACTCCTAATGAAAATAGAATCAATGAAAGGTTTGCAACGTGAAACCTTAACTTGGTTTCCCTCCAATTATGATACTGTCCCCTTTTGAAATGGCCATGATATGATGCATCTGTCCCACACTATATGACCTATTATTTACACATATAACATATAACCAACTAACTAATTAACTACTTACGCGCAATAAACTCAACTAACGTTAAAGGCGTAATGTACTATACTAACACGACTAACTATGTAGCAGGAAGGATGGGGGAGGTTAGACATATATTTTAAATACTAATTATGAATTAACTAACATACAGGTTAATGAAAAGTGTAATTATTGACGAGGTAATTTAACCCATAATTACTTTTATTTTAGTCCAAATCTTCCAGCTTCTCTTTTATTCTATTTTAAACTGTTCAGCTATTAACTGACCTGATATGATAATTTTGGTTACAACTAGAGGGAACCGACTAACGTTGGGTCACACTTTAATAGGGGGGTAAGGCCCAGTGCATAATTTCATCGACGGAGGTCAATTTAAAAACAATCCTAGCTACCATAGGTGGCTTTTTTGTAAGATATCGCTTTTTTGATAACTTACACTCACTGTTTTTGTTTATTCACTATTATGTGTTGTATGACTTAACAATGTTTATGTACATTTTATGTTATGTTTTTAATAAAGATTTGAAAATTTCTCTTTTAAGGGGCCTTCTCTTCTATTTCTACTTTTTCTTTTTTTTTTAATATACACACTACACGTTTTTCTATTCTCTGCCATCTATTTTTCCTCTTTTTCCCCTTTCTATTGTTTTCTTTTTCTTGTCTTATTTCCCTTCTCAAAACATAAAAGTAGTGGTTGTACATAGAATGGATTACGGTATGACATAGTTGGCACCTAAAATTAGGTTCCACTGTACTGTTTTGTATTGTATTAACTTCTAATAAAATAAAAACATTAAAAAATAAAAATTAAAAAATAAAAGAAAACTTGGTTTCCCTCTCCAAAGATGAAAGCTGACGTTATTTCTATCATCTTTTGATTTTATTTCATGTTTCCAGTACCTGTAATATTTTACTTTTATTCTCAATTAAGTTAATCTACCTGGAAATTCATAATAATAATAATCATGATCATACTTTATTAGCCAAGTATGTTTTGCAACATACGAGGAATTCACCTCCAGTTGGTTGCACTAGACACAATACACAATAATGACAATGTGCTGTACTCTGTTCCCCAAATTGCCACCGTTGACTTAAATGGAAGAAATTTTTGGAGGCAGAGTGTAAAGCATACAAAGTAATTGGCATCATTGAAGGGGATGAATTTATGGACAGTAATCTCTTTTCAGAATAATTCAACAGTAAAGCCCAATTACTTTTCTGTTATTATTTTGCTCTACTTTCAAGGCCATCATTTCAGGCTAGGAGCCATCTTTGTACATAAGCTTTGAGAATGAATATCAATAGGGCACTTTGGTTACAAAGGTCACTGAAAAAATCCTTATCTCAGGAAGTATGGAAAGTAGTCAAGCAATAAATTATTTTATGATAACATAATCGGTTATTTTAAACCGAAGATATCAAAAACTCTTGCAGTAATTTAACTCCAAGCCCTCTAGAGAACAGCGACAATACAAAAGACGAAGCAGCACTATAAGGGGTGGCACGGTGGCTCAGCGGTAGAGTTGCTGTCTTACAGCACCGGAGACCCGGATTCGATCCTGACTAATGGCCCTGTCTCACGGTGCGAGTCCACTCATGAGTGATCCCGAGTTTAAAACAAATCAAACTCGTGGTAATCACGTAGAAATAACGCAGCGGGAACGTCGGAACTCGTAACACTAACGGCAGGTACTCGGGAAACTTGTTAACTCGTGAAAATCTTTCAACATGATGAAAGATTTCCACGAGTCAAATTTACTCTTGAAGTAAACATTTTTAACTTTTAAACTTGTTGTAAGAACGTAGTAGCCTGTGGGTTTATCGTAGTGACTCGTGAGTCTACCGTGCGCACTCTTTAACTCAGCGGGACAGGCAGCATCTCTGGAGAGAAGGAATGGGTGACGGGATGACGTTTCCAAAATTCTGCTGCGTTTTTGTGTTACTCCAGCACTGTGTGTTCACTTTTTGTCAACCAGCATCTGCCCTTTCTTGTGTATGATATTATTTGTATCCAGGCACACAGGGGAGTGTTCAGCCCCAGTTCCTGCAGCTTCTCAGCAAGTCTGGTGGGGACTATGGTATTGAAAGCTGAACTGAAGTCAATGAACAGCGTCCTCACATAGCCCCCTTTCTGGCTGTCAAGGTGAGAGAGGGCGGTGCGGAGAACCTGGGAGTCCGTGGATCTGTTCGGACGGTATGTGAACTGTAGCGGGTCCATGTTGTGAGGGAGGAAGGCTCAGATGTGCCTCAAACATTCAAAAGACGTGTAGGTTAATTGGCTTCTGTAAATTGTTGCTAGTGTGTAGGATAGAACTAGTGCATGAGCGATTACTGGTCGGTATGGACTCGATGGGCAACAGGACCTGTTTACAAGCTGTATCTCTAAAACTAAAAATCTGATGTTGAGGTAATGACTGCATAAAACGCACTGACTTCACCCATCAAAGCTTTGAAAATATTTATGTCCTCTTAATTTATATTGACTAGTTACTCTACCATTCTTCCATATGGGAAAGGAGTACATTCGCTTCTAATTTGTTGCATAACTCTGTTTACCACACTTCAGTGGGGATGTGATGATCCTTGAAAGGGTTCAACAGAGATTTATTAGAATTGTTTGTGGGATTAGGAATTTCATTTACAAAATTGGGTCAGAGAAGCTCCTCTCAAAACAAAGAGATGAAGATGACATTTGAATTGCCTCCCTGCGGCTCTCTGAATTGTAGTGTGCATTCCATCCACCTAAAGGCACTAAAGTCATTAGCTATACCACATGGCAACTCCAAAATTCAAGAAGCAACACAAAACACTGTACATTTTTTTAATATAAGCTTACAAAAGCTTTGAACTTTGTCAATCAAGAACTATGATCACCATTTGTAAACTTAGTGGCCTAGAGACATCTGTCTCCACCTTATGTCTGTTACAAAATGGCTAACAAGTAATTGTCTTAACCGAAAAACCCACAACAGATCCAATTTCAATGCAGAGTGATGTCAAGCAGAGTTGGGTTATCAACCCAACATTTTTCGTAATCTTTCTTGCTGTAATGTTGCATTTCACCTCCAACATACATGCACTAGAGGAGGACAAATGGCAAACCGTTCAATCTATATTGCTTCCACTCCAGAAGTAAGGTGGCTTCAACCTGTCAGAGCTACAGGAAATGCCTATACACGTGCACAATCAGAGGCCATGATTCAGGCATCATCAACTAGTTCCCTGAAGAGTATAAGAGAAGACGTTTTACACATAACATCAGTTCTGCTAGCTTTGCTCTGCAGCACAACTTTGTTCCTGATATCAAAGGCCCATTAAGAGACACTGAAAAATGTGGACCATCTCCCATATCTGAGTAGCAATGTTTCCCAGTAGAAGCAAACTAGATGACAAAATCATCCTTCCCTGCAATGCATTAGCACAGCCTTTGGTTGTGAGGAAAAGAATGTTGGAAAATCAAGACTTCAAGCCCAGCACAAACCTCATGGTGTATCAGGCAACAGAGATCCTTACTCTGCTCTGCACTGCAATTTTGAGATGTGGATTATTTATAAGAAGTGTCTCAAAGCACTGTAAAGGTGGCAGGCATGCTCTCTCTTCACAAGTGCCCACGTTCATTGGTAAGATAAGTGAACTGGTAGTATAATTCAGGCCTCAGTACTGGAGTTCTTGGCTCAGTTCGCTTATCTTACACCACAAAGAGTCTCTTTTGACAATAGTTGTTGTCTCACTAAAACCAAAGCTTGATTCCCATGGGAAAATAGTGTGATCCTCATAACAAAAGCTTCTTTGCTGTATCTAATTGAGATCAAAAGGTTAGCAGATTTTCGGGGATTATTTTAGCATGGATATCTAGAACAAATTGATTACTACTAATTCAATTTCAGTTCAAGGATATGATTTCCAAGCCAGTTCATATTACAAGGTATTGTGACAAAATTATGGTCTGCATTCTTCATGTCAGTTACACCAAATTGAAGCACTTGACCTTTGAACATCCATCTGCAAGTTGATCAGTCATTTATTTGTATATGAATAGTTTGTCATTTCCGACTGATTGGATACCACTATCTCCAATAAATTAGCACAACAAGATGAAGAATTATATTACACTCTGCAGAGGCGAAACATATAACAAAAATGTAACATAAAAGATAACCCAGCATCTGAAACATTAAAAGAATGGCTGGCTCTGGATAACAACAAGAAGCATAATTCATGTCATGGGGATAGCTGCAGCTTGAAACTGCACTTCAGAATGATGCAAAATAACCAACTTTCCTCCTGATGTTTCTTCGATATCCATAAGAACACAAGGATACAATTTACTCATCGTCCGTGGCATTAGAAAGAGAGCATCTGGACTTCAAAGTGCTTCATTGTTAACCAAAAGTGCCGACAATAACCTTTCCATATATGCAGCTGTGAAGATAGATGATGTGGATGCAATAGCTGGTGAGAATCTTGCAAAAAACATTGCTCAAGACATTTTATCCTGTACCTTATCATGGTTCAATGTGTTTTACTGAATTAATTGTGAAAGCATCGTCCTTCAAAGCAACAGAAAAGTTATCGAGAATGTGACAGTAGTATAAAATGATCTTCTGACATTTAAAAATTCTTAAAGATTACTGCCGAGGAATTTAAAAAAAGGACACGATTAATAATGTGGAATAAAAAAAATAGAAAATGCTCAGTAATTCAAAGAGTGCTGAATATGTGGGGAAAGAGTTCATGTTTTGCATCAGGTAAAATAAGTTTTATGCCATAGAGGTGGGAGAAGGCATGTGATAGGACTGGATAAATGTAAGAAGGGATGATGGTGCATCACAGAATAGGGGGGTAGTTATAACAGCAAATTAACACAAGATGCATCATTGTGAGGTATGAATTGCAATACAGGTGCACAACCTTTTATCCGAAGATCCAAATAACGAAAACCTCCGAATAGCGGCCATTTTTTCGGTCCTTGAAGAAAGGTCCTTGAAAACGTTCACCGAGGGCGGCCCGCAGAGGTGACAGCGGAACCTCCGGTCGGTCCTCGAAGAAAGGGGAACTAAATCCCCATTCATAAAAGAGAAGATGAGGGTATATTGCGCAGGAGGGTTAATAATTGACAATATGCTGCTGCCTGCCCGCTGAATTAAAAAGTTCCCACGGTAGACTCACGATATAGGGTGATTTCACGAAAGGTCACTGGAGCGTAAATCCCCACTCACGTGACCGAAAATTTTAACTGAGGGACAAGCGTCACTTCCGGTACATGTTAGTGGATGGGAAAACACGCACTTTCACACCCGTTAAAAACATCGAAAACGGCCCGTTTTTGAGCTGCAATTAAGTGAGCCAGTCGGGGTGACCGTGAGGCACAGCTACCTAAATTTACAGTCCAAAAAAAAGATAGAAACTAAGGTAAATACAAGAGGGAGCTGAAGGTGTAAATACAGCGGAAGTTGATTGCCGACATTTTTCGTGGACATTTAAAGATCCAAAATATCGGGAATTATCGCGTTTGCTCGCTGCATTTCATCAAAAGTGGCATTATTGACTTTGTTATCTTTATTCATTTGTTATATGAAAAGTATTAAAAGTTAGAAACCCGTCAGTAAAATTGCAAAATCGCCCATGGTTCTCGGGTGGGTTTTAACATGCAAAATGAAAACGCTTCTGAAGCTCCATTTACCATTTAAATAATCGTAAACTTGCATCTCAGTAAAATTTATTTCCAAACGCATTGAGAGTTTACGATTATTTAAATGGTAAATGGAGCTTCAGAAGCGTGTTTATTTTGCATGTTGAAACCCACCCGAGAACCATGGGCGATTTTGCAATTTTACTGACGGGTTTCTAACTTTTAATACTTTTCATCTAACAAATTAATAAAGATAAAAAGTCAATAATGCCACTTTTGATGAAATGCAGCGAGCAAACGCGATAATTCCCGATATTTTGGATCTTTAAATCTCCACGAAAAATGTCGGCAATCAACTTCCGCTGTATTTACACCTTCAGCTCCCTCTTGAATTTACCTTAGTTTCTATCTTTTTTTTGGACTGTAAATTTAGGTAGCTGTTCCTCACGGTCACCCCGACTGGCTCACTTAATTGCAGCTCAAAAACGGGCCGTTTTCGATGTTTTTAACGGGTGTGAAAGTGCGTGTTTTCCCATCCACTAACATGTACCGGAAGTGACGCTTGTCCCCCAGTTAAAAATTTCGGTCACGTGAGTGGGGATTTACGCTCCAGTGACCTTTCGTGAAATCACCCTATACAGTGTTTCGTGAGTCTTGCGTGGGAACTTTTTAACTCAGCGGGCAGGCAGCAGCAGATTGTCGCTCGCTTCAGTATCACCCCACCTACACCCCTCTGCTTCCCGGCCATGTGTGTGACCCCTTCCCTCCCCTCCCCAGCTCCCCGCCCATTGCACCGGCGCGGGGGCTTTGCACTGTCTTCACGTCGGCGATTGCAGCAGGACCGTGTCAGGACCAATTGGACACCGACCACCAGGCCCACCGCAAGCACGGAGATCCCAGAGACCCACAGCCAACAGCAGCCCAGCCCAGCCCCACTCCAACTACAGAGGAACCTGGGTTGCGGATGACGGGGCGCAGCTCGGGGCGTCGTAGGGGCCCATCGGGGAGCGGCCACTCAAAGCCACGCCGGGAGATGTAGGGCCCTGCCCCGGTCTTGATGTTGGAGCCCCAGGCGGGCGCTAGCAAGTCCGCGGCAATTTACAGCCGCTCCGGGCGTTGTAAGGCCCCCCTCCAGGTCACTCTCAACCTCTATGATGTTTGCTCTCAACCCCGTAATTCGGGCGGGAGAAGTCGCCGCTGCCGGTGCCCCGCAAAGCAGTCTCCCACCGGAGACCCGCGAGCTCCCGGTGTCACCATCCACCGGAGTCGGGTCGCAGCAGCTCGCCCCCGCAGCTCTCCACGCTCCGAAGCTGGCTAGCTCCACGGAGGTAGCTCCGTAGGTCCACAGCTCCCACCGCCGCCCACCGACCCCCAGGCCCACTGCAAGCACGGAGATCCCAGAGACCCACAGCCAGCAGCAACTCCAGCCCAGCCCCGCTCCAACTCCAGAGGAACACGTAGGGGCAGAAGCTGATGGTGTGCAAGGTACGTCTTGTTCTTGGGGTGGCGGATGAGGGGGCGCAGCTCGGGCTGTGGGCGAACTGCCACTTGTCGCTGTAGCGGCCAAAGATCATAGAGGAGCTCCTCTATGATCTTTGGTAGCGGCCCATCGGGGAGCGGATTCCTCTGGAGTTGGAGGGGGAAGGGGGTATTGTGCTGTTTGATCGCCCCCTGCTATCCCAGGGACAGGGAGACACAGCGGCTTTTTAGACTGGTGGGCAATCACTTCCAAAGTTCTGCCCACACAGTAAGTACACTTCTCCTACACTGTATTTCATACAAACATTTATTCTGCAAGAAAAAACGACATTGAAGACTCAAACTCGCGATCGAGTAACTGCCAGGATCAAGGCGCAAACTCGCGACCTTGCGGATATGAGCCGAGCACTCTACCACTGAGCCAGCCATTAAAATCTACGCTAAAAAATTTCCATTCCGAAGACCGACAAATTCTGAATTACGAAAAGTGTCTGGTCCCAAGGCTTTCGGATAAAAGGTTGTGCACCTGTAATAGGATCGCTATCTGAAATGTTGGATCTCAATATTGAGAGCTCTAGACTGAAATTATCTTAAATGAAATATAAGCTTCTGCCTCAAGCAAAACAAATGCAAAAGAAACACATCTTCATCTCCAAAAGAACCTATATTTTCAATGGGACCCATCTATTATTTTATTCAATGAAGCATTGCATAATCTCATGGAATACTTTAGTTAAAAGATTTTTCAATCTTTGGTAAAAAATTAGGATGCTAGATGATAGCTACACAATTTTCAATTCAACTCGTGTTTCGACAGCAAATGAACCAGTTCATGGCTGCATGCAGCAAAATCTAGTCAGCTTTTAGACAGAGTCTGATAAGTGGCAAGTAACATTCACACTACAAAAAGTGCCATTCAATTGAAAAGTCCAAAAAGACGAATTATTACCATTGCTGGGTCCCCTATCACCCACTACATGGGGATGGCCATTGACCATAAACTCAACTGTTTCAGTCACAAATACTGTAGCCGGGATGGCTAGATGTAGATATCAGAAGCTATGGTGAACAACTCCGTTTCTGACACACCAAAGACATTCCATCATTTACAATGCAGACATCTGCCTAACTTGGAAACATGTTGTTGTTCCTTCATGTTTACTGAATTTAAATACTGTACTGCAATTCACTCCCTAACAGCACAGTGCAAGCATTGGAATCAGGTTATGAAGGAGGCTCGGCACCACCCACATAAGATTAATTATGGATGGGCAATAAATACTAGCCTTGGCAACACAACAAAACAAAGATTCCCAAAAATAAATATCAGAATAAATATACTGTCTAAAAAATGTTAAAAATGAATAATATAAAAGCAGGCATGCCATCTACATTGAAAAAAAGGAAGAAATTAGGTCAAGTGAGTCTGAAAGGTAGGGCAGGCAGGGTCAGGTTAATGAACATAGTGGAACTGAAGGGCTCAAGTGTATTTACTTCCATGCAAGGAGTATTACACATATGGCAGAAAAACTGAGAGGCAAGATTAGTACATGGAACTACGATGTTGTGGACATTACAGAGACTTGATTGAGGATGGGTCTGGCAGTTCAAGCTCCAGTGTGTTCATGTTTTGGACATGATAGAGAGGGATGTAACAATAGTGGAGCAACTGCATCACTGACCAGGGAGAAGGTCAAAACTGCACTTAGAGAGGACATTTGGAGGGCTAATCCAGTGACACAATATGGGCTGAGCTCAAGAACAAGAACGGTGCAATCTCTATGATGGGGTTATATTATAGGTCTCTGAAAAAGCCAGTGGGAAATAGAGGCAGAAATTTGTAGGCAGATTATGGAAAAATGTGAAGGCAATTTTAGGTGATTTTAATTTCCTCAATATTAACTAGGACTTCCTTTTCCAGCTCAGGAGTTCAATGGAGCAGAATTTGTTAGATACATCCAGGAAGGTTTATTGAAACAGTATGTAGATAGTCCAACTAGGGACGAGCCCATACTAGACTTTGGGAAATGAGCCTGGCCAGCTAATCGTGGTTTCAGTGAGAGAGCATATAGGGAACAGGGACCATAACTCCATATGTTTTGAGATATTTATGGATGAAGACAACACTGGGTCAAATGTAAAAGTGCTAAAATACAGCAGTGTTGTGCAGAAACTGGGAGGAGTTTAAAGGCCAGCTGGTGTGAATTCAGGACCAACTAAAAGGAAGAAAGACACGAATGGCACGCTTCAGGTTCCTTAAATGATGAGAGATGTAAGTTTACTCAAGATGCAAAAGGAAGTATTTGTAAGATTGGGTAAGCATTTTATGACTGGAATTCCTTAAGAACAATTTAATTTCCTAGACAGATAATTTAAATAGCTCAGTAGATATTTAAACTGAATTTGAAATTTGCCCGTAGCCCAACAATCTTTTTTCTTCCCAGATTTGCTGAGGCTTAAACACAAAAAATTGGTTTCTTAGTCAAAACATGCCTTGTATTGTCATAAATTCATGTAATAGGAGCAGAATTTGGCCATTTAGCCCATCAAGTCTACTCTGCCATTCAATGGCTGTTCTATCTCTCCCTCCTAACCCAATTCTCCTGCCTTCTCCCCATAACCTCTGACACCCAAACTAATCAATTTTGTGAATTTGTGACAGTATTAGTACGATCATATTTATTAAAATGCGATGACTTTAATCTCACAAAACAATCCTTTGCACAGAAACTATAATAGTGCTAAAATGACTAGTTGCGAACCCTGATTCAGAAACATGAATTCATTCCCATCATAGGATTTATCTCCACTTCAATAAATAATTGACAACAAAAATAATTAATGACCAAAAAACTATCAGATCATTGCTAAAATAAGATACATTTTTAATGTAGCCTTTAGACAGAAAATTGTCCCTCTTGTCTGCACAAACGAATATGTGACTTTAGATCCAAATTCTAAAATAGCCCGGTAAGTTATTCAGTTAAATCAAATCATTACATGACATTAATAATATTTAAACTGGATGGACAACTTGGCATCCAGAGGCACTGGATGAAGATATGGCAACAGTACTTCCAGCCCAATCAATCCTGCAAAATCCTCCGTAAACACCTACAGTATATATGTATAAATTAGAACGGTTGTCCCCTGACAAGTGAAAAAAATCAAACTAATACTCTCAGCTGACCCATTTTTTACCTTTACAATTTCTCGACGATTTATGATGTCAACAGTGTAAACTATCGTAAAATTTCACAGCAGAAAATCATAGATGGGCAAGGAATGCTTATTTTTTATTTATTTATTTATTTATTTATTAGAAGTAGACATATTATAAAATGTAGTTACATATTATAGTAAAAAAAAAAACTTTTCATATACATCAGTCATACATTATTAAAATTTTCCATTATCAATTACAGGAATGCTTATGCCTATCACCGTTTACATTATCCATCTGTTACTATGTCAGTTTTCTCTGAAGAAGGGTTTCGGCCCGAAACGTCGCCTATTTCCTTCGCTCCATAGATGCTGCTGCACCCGCTGAGTTTCCCCAGCAATTTTGTGTACCTCCAGTTTTCCTCCATGTTAGTCGCCACATGGAAGAAATAATGAGAATGGCAAGGACATAGAATGTTCTCTGCATTGGGGACTTAAATGTTCAAAAGAGACTCAGTAGCACCAGCACTAAACTGGTCAGGGCTTGATGGATGAAGCTGCCAGACAGAACCTGCGACAAATAGTGAGAGATCCCAGATGAAGAAGATTTTTTAAATGTTATCTTATTTCCTCTCACTATTTAATCAGAGACAATTGTCTATGTTGTTTTAAACCATCAGATTAGCAGTAGCAAGGATGAAACAAGAAAAACAGAATTGAATTTAAGATACTGTGTATCTAATTCTCAGAAGCATTTCTACAAAATGAAATACTTGCTGTCATGACAGTCATTGACAGTCATTTTACACCTCATTGAAAGATTCCCCAATAGAATTACTTTAGTTAATTACTTTAGTTAATTACTTAAGATGTTAGAAAATTGAAATACCTTTTAAGACCTTTTAAGAAAACAAGGCAAAACTCTGGATTCTACAATGTAAAAAAAATAAAGTTAATACTAGAAACACCCACTAGACCAAGCAGCGTCTTTAGAAGGAGAAAACCAAAACTTTCTTTAATTCTGATGAAACAAGAAAGACAGAATTGAATTTAAAGATATTGTGTACTGTGTTCTGATAACCTGACACTTTATTTCTTTTACCACCAATTTAGTTTCTTATTTACATTGCAAGAATATTTGCTAGAACACCTAGTTTCTCCGTTCTCATTTGAAAAAAGTGAAAAAAAAGTATCTGGACTGACCATTTATTTCTTGGCCATCATCTTTAGTATCGCTTTTATCATTTAATCTCAACTTTCTTCGACATTTTCCCTTTTCCTCTTTTGTTTGATTCCTGTTACTCTGTCTCGGGATTGCTTAACACCTTAATATTATATTTAGTCTGAATAATAGGCTATCAATCTGAAACAGCAATTCTGCCTTACTCTTCTCCAAATACTTGGGGCGGCACGGTGGCACAGCGGTAGAGTTGCTGCCTTACAGCACCAGAGACCTGCATCAGGTTCAATCCTGACTACGGGTACTGTCTGTACAGAATTCATGCGTTTTCCCTGAGAATGCGTGTTTTTTTCCCAGATGCTCTGGTTTCCTCCCAGATTCCAAAGACGTACAAGTTTGTAGGTTAATTGGCTTCAGTAAAATTGTAAATTATCCCGAGTGTGTAGGATAGAGCGAGTGTTCGGGGGGCGTTGGTCGGCACAGACTCAATGGGCCAAGGGCCTGTTCCTGCACTGCATCTCTAAACTAAACCAAACACAGCTACTTTTATGTGTAAGAAGGAATTGCAGATGCTGGGTTAAACCGAAGATAGACACAAAAAGCTTGAGTAACTCAGCGGGACAGGCAGTATCACTGGAGAAAAGGAATGGGTGACGTTTCGGGTCGAGACCCTTCTTCAGATTGGTTAGGGATAAAGGTAACGAGAGATATAGATGGTGAAGTGGAGAGATAAAGAACAATGAATGAAAGATATGCAAAAAAGTAACGATGATAAAGGAAACGGGCCATTGTAAGCTGTTTGATGGATGAAAATGAGAAGCTAGTGCGACCTGGGTGGGGGAGGGATAGAGAGAGAGGGAATGTCGGGGCTACCTGAAGTGAGAGAAATCAATATTCATACCACTGGGCTGCAAATTGCCCAAGCAAAATATAACATGCTGATCCTCCAATTTGCATTTAGCCTCATTCTGACAATGGAGGAGACCGAGGACAGAAAGGTCTGCATAGGAATGGGAAGGAGAATTAAAGTGTCCAGCAACCGGGAGATCAGGTTGGTTCACGCGGGCTGAGCGAAGGTGGTCCGCGAAACGATCGCCCAGTCTGCGTTTGGTCTCACTGATGTATAAGAGTCCACAACTTAAACAACGGGCACAGTAGATAAGGTTGGAGGGGTGGCAAGTGAACCTCTGTCTAACCTGAAAGGACTGTCGGGGTCCCTGGACAGAGTTGAGGGAGGAGGTATAGCGACAGGTGTTGCATCTTTTGTGGTTGCAGGGGAGGTACCTGGGGAGGGGGAGGTTTGAGTGGGAAGGGATAAGTTAATCATAGAGTTGCAGTGGGAACGGTCTCTGCGGAAGGCGGAAAGGGGTGGAGATGGGGAAAATGTGGCTAGTGGTGGGATCCCGTTGGAGGTGGCTGAAATTTCGGAGGATTATGTGTTGTATGCGACGGCTGATGGGGTGGAAGGTAAGGACTAGGGGGACTCTGTCTCTGTTGCAACTAGGGGGAGGGAGAGCAAGGGAGGAGCTGCGGGGTACCGAGGAGACATGAGTGAGGACCTCATCTATGATGAGGCCCTTCTATCTACTTCTATCATCTTGTTTAATCCATGGGATATGGACTACACTGGTAAAAGTGCCCCTGAAATGAATGGCTTTTAAAAAACCTAAAACTTAAACAAATTATTGTTTTCAACATTCTGATCCCTATAGTTGTGAGGATACGAGTCGACCAACGGACAACAGTCTTTCCAGGGAGACCCAGACACAAAAATAGCCTCAGTAATGGGATGGTTAGGATGGTTGGACACCTCAGAGACCCATTAGCTGATCATATGAATAGTCAGGCTCAGCAGCAACACCAATAGAAGGCTCCTCAACTGTTCCTCGATCTTTATGCAGGTATCTAAAAATCAGGAGCATGGGATTGAAGGCTATGAGGAAGAGGTTTTACTGCAGTTGCTCAATTGAACTAAAACCTAATGAAAGCAGGATTTCACCAACACAGCTCATCACTGTTAGATTTCCAGTTGAACATCCCATTTAGTAGGCCATCGTAACATTACTGAACTAAATAGTTTGCAGGGCCACAGCAAGGATCACTACATAATTTCTTCCCTAAACAACAAGATCACGCAGATAGGTTTTTATGACAAAGATATAGTTTCATAGTTACTATCATGCTTCCTCGCTTTTTAGTCTAGTTTTATTTAATTATCAGAATTTCGATTTCCTAGTTGTTGTGATGGAATTTGAATTTATTCTATCAAATCATTCATCTTGGTACAAAACTCTATACTGCCTTACCCTCGACAATTTCCTTTCGATTAGTTTATGATCTTTTCTGGAGGGTGGAATTTGTGATAATGTTGTTCAATAAAGAACTGGTGTGTCCATCTATATTTTGTGCTTAATTCCCTGAGGCTAGAAGGTTTAATGTAGATTATTTTGATTTAGAGGCAATGTGAAATGCAGACACTTAATAGTTTTAATTAAATCTGCTAATGATCTGTACTGAGAAGGAGACAAATAATCAATGGTTTTCGTTAAGGAACTGATGAAGGGTCTGTACTACATGTTCTACAAGATTAAAAGATCTGTGTGCAGGCTTTTTTTTTCATTAACCACTACTTGAACTGAAAACATTGCTCATAAGCAGACTGTTAGCCACTGAAGATAAGTAATTATTTAATAAAACCATTGTTTTACCTGTATTATCATTAATTTCCACAGTCTCTAGTTATTTACCTGTCTGCCTGAAATGAAACAATTATCTGTGCTAATCAAAGCTAACCTGCAAATGGTTAAATTACATCTTAACAGTACAATGCACTCCCTGAAGTTTCTCACTGGTATGTGTGAATGTAATTAACAAATTATCAAGGTTTTCCTCTCAATCTTTTATTTAAATATACATTGTGACAGATTTCAAATTAAAGCACTTCAAAATCATTCTCTCCTGCTTTTTAAAAAAAATTCAAACTATGCATTAATGTTAGTACACATCTTATTCAGTGAGATTTGGCTATGCCACAATGTCCATATTGGAAGCAAGAAATATAAAGTGCTGTTATTAAGCAGCAGCATCATGACTGCTTGCAACGAGAAAAGTCAGGTTGAAATTTCTGGTGAAGCCTTTCATCATGGCACTGCACGTCGAAATAACCTAATCTTACTTTCCAGATTTTGATCTATGAATGTTATGTGCATCAAGAATGCCTGTGAGTTCCTAAGATGTAGCAGCAGAATTTGTCCATTTGACCCATCGAGTCTCCTCTGCCATTCAATCATGGCCGATCTATCTTTCCCACTCAACCCTTTTCTCCTTCCTTCTCCCTGTAACCTTGGACACCCATATTAATCAAGGTCTTATTATTCTCCACTCGTTTAGTTTTTTTGAGGTGAGAAGAATGGGTTCCAGCTTACTACTGATATCCTCTTCGACCCTTTAAATTTCTCCTTTCAAAGAGGAATTCACCTCCTCGATTCGAGCTTGTAGAGTGTCAATTTTGCCACAAATTTCTGTTTTCCCAGCATTGAGTTGAACATCAAGATTTGTTTCTAAGTTTCCAAGCTTTTCAGCCAGCACTTCTCTAAAGTCTTTTACCATAGCCAATCTTAGAGCTTGGTCATGTTCTTGCGCTTCCATAGTAGAAATTAGTCTTTCTTCCTCAGATTCTTGAAAAGTTTCTTCACCTTCCTCTTTTAGAATCTGCCTTTGAGAAGGTTCCTTTTGCGAGCTCGTCTTTTCATTTAAAATACCGGTATCCAGTCGGTATCGCGTCGATTTCTGATGACTTCACTTACGCGACGTCGGGCATCTGCCGGTAAGTGTTTTTCCTTCAGTCCGTTTTTATTTTTCAGGTATTTTAACGCGTCTTTCTGAGCGGAGCGTCTCTTAATGGTGCGCCTCTTAATGCTCCATGGCGCCACCGGAAACATTTGTGGAAGGAGATGGACAGACGATGTTTCGGGCAGGACCCTTCTTCGGACTGAGTCGAGAAGAGATAGAGGCCAGAAAGAGGTGAGGAGAAGAACCAGCAAGTGAGCGATCCCGTCTGATCTGCTCTTGGCACCACAGGTTGTGTGTGCCTGGTCCATTTGAGCTTCTCATCGATTGTGTCTCTCAGGTTGTTGATGAGGTAGTCAGCAATGGTAATGTCCAAACTGAGCATGGATGAACAAAACACTGAATATAGTATGTGCCATTTCACAGCACTGCACACGACATGCTATCATTTTGCTGATGATTGCGTGGTAATTAGCCAGACTACACATGTCTTTTCATGAAAAGGTCATATCTGAGCAATTCTGCACCAGAGGGGAACCAAGATGCTGTCTAGTCACATGGCCTTTGCTGCATCCTTAGGTCCCAGCAATTTCATAATAACATGTGTGGTGAATCAGCGGGTGAGGCAGCACCTATGGATCGAAGGAAATAGGCAACGTTTCGGGTCGAAACCCTTCTTCGGACTGATGTGAGGGTGGGGGGGGGGGGAGCAAGAAAGGAGCAGGTGGAGCCAGAGGGCTGAGGGAGAGATGAGAAGGGGAGGTGAAAGTAAGGACTACCTGAAATTAGAGAAGTAAATGTTCATATCGCTGGGGTGCAAACTGTCCAAGCGAAATATGAGGTGCTGCTCCTCCAATTTACGTTGGTCCTCACTCTGGCCATGGTGGAGGCCCAGGACAGAAAGGTCGGATTCGGAATGGGAGGGGGAGTTGAAGTGCTGAGCCACCGGGAGATCAGGTTGGTTATTGCGAACGAGCGGAGGTGTTCGGCGAAGCGATCCTGGTGGCTCAGTACTTCAACTCCCCCTCCAATTGGCTCCACCTCCTCCTTTCTTCCTCCCGCTCCTTTCTTGCTCCCCCCCCCTCCACCCTCACATCAGTCTGAAGAAGGGTTTCGACCCGAAACGTTGTCTATTTCCTTCGCTCCATAGATGCTTCCTCACCCGCTGAGTTTCTCCAGCATTTTTGTCCACCTTCGATTTTCCAGCATCTGCAGTTCCTTCTTAAACACTGTGTAGTGAATCAAATTGGTTGTAGCCCGAGTTCTATGATGGTGGAAGTCATAGGATATGGCTGAACATGGATGCACTACAACTAATCACTGTAGTTTTTATTTTTATTTTATGCCATTAACACTGTGATCTAATTACAAAAACACAAATTCTACCTGTTTTATGTAAAAATGTCACAAATTAAAACTGCCTTAAATTGCTGAGTGCAGCTTGCTGTCTACATTTGGCACTAAAATGCACAATAGTCAGACATTTGAAGGAATTGAATCCTGACATCTGAACTGGCTTGATGACCAGATCCAAAGTGATGAGGCACTGCATGGTGCCAAAGCCTTTCATACTTAACTGCTGTAGTTTGGGTGGTTCAGAAAAACCCTCACCTGCAAAATGGCTGCAAATTCAGTAATAGCAAACAAATCTACATTCCCAAGCTTTAAAGCAAAACAGATCTATTCAAAGAAAAAACGATGATTAAACAACTATTAAAATTACATTATTTGAGACCATACTTACAAAAATAACTTGCCTCTTTCTTAATGTTCACCCTTCAAGCCATTCCTATCTATTCAAATACAAGATCCTGCACTGGCGAATTCAGCAAATTCATGTACAGCAAATCTCAACCCAACAGACTACTAACAAACCTCACTAGCAAGTTAGGAAGATGCATATCTACAAATGAGTCCTGAACCAGCTGGCAAAAGAAAACAAAAGCAAATCCATGTAGAATGCTGGGATTTCTCAGCAGGTTCTATCCCATGTATTCATAATGTAGCCACTTGGTTGCCATCGAATGCTGGGAAACTAATAATTCTACTGAATTATATTAAATAATTTTAAAATATGAAATTTACCCTATCATTGCACAATACTTTGGTGTTGACTCTGTAGTGGCTGTGAGTCATCATATAAATATAACAGTATTGCAAATATTCTGAGTCTAATATGAATTGCAGCAGTCATCTAACTATCAAATATTCCCTTTTTAGTATGTGACACCAGAACATAAAAGGAAGATGATGCCTTATCTTCCTTACTTCAGCCAAAATTACATTTCCTAATCGCAAAGTCTGGTTGCTTTACCTTTAAATGGTTTCCAGGTAAATATCTGAAATATATATAACAAAACTCTATTACTCTGACTCTAAAGCTCCACTTAACCATTAATGCAAGATTAAGTAACACTAAGCATTCTATTTGATTTTTTAAAGAATGGGAAATATTATGAACTTTGTAGTCATTAGAGCTCACTGGCTTGGCTGTGAAAGTAAACTCTTGACTGGGGTGTAACATTGTAGAATTAATATACCAGCTGTCTTCTATAATAGCTACATATCCTGAGATGAGCACCAAGCAGTAAACTGCATAAACATTGCGACTCAAATCATGCAAGGCTTTAAACCTTCCATTTATATCAAATTCTCGTTGTTTAGATAAAAAGTTTATTATAAGATTTGATGCACTTTATCACAGAAAAAATATATTTAGGATATGGCAGCAGTAATGAAACAACGTTGGCAGTTATAAGATTTATAATTGGAACATTATTCAGGAGGGTCAAGGAAATATTCAGCTGAGGTAATGGCATAAACATTTAAAAAAACAGCTTTAGAATCAGTGATGCATTGAAGAGCAAACATTTTGAATTATTTCAGTTAGTAGAACTGGTAGTAAGTTATAAAGCTATAACTCAAGAAAAAGATTAAGATGTCTGTTGTAATTAAAATCAGTAAAAAAAAGTTTGAACTGCTTCTTAGCTGAACTGTTATTTCCAATGTGCAAATAAATATCATTTTGAAGTCTTACTGATGTATTTGTAGATTTTTTTCATTTTCCTATCATTATGACCATCGTGATCTGTTGAATGCCATTGTATCCTTGACATTAACGACAGGAAATTTCCCAGGTATTCTAATCATCAGCAAGTCCAACTTTAGCAGACGCTTAAATTCATACCCATCTTTCAATGATTTACCTATGCTTTTCACCAATCTTCTATCAAGCATACGAGAGCCAAAAGGGAAACCTCCCAAGGCTCCCTTTTCTAAGGTAATTCCAGGAGCAGCATCTGGAGTATCTAAAACAGGCTAAATAGTGAAAATAACCTAAATAATTCTCAATAAAAGATAAGATTAAGGCCCAGAGATCTGTCACTCCAAGGTGTGAATGATAGTAAACAGTTAAACAACAAATAGAGAAGAAACCTGCATGAACATCTCCATTGCTAATGGCATGCAAACGTGATATATTTCCAACTCAGGATGTGACATGATTTGCAATTTAATAGGCAGATTGCAATAGACAATAGACAATAGTTACAGGAGTAGGCCATTCGGCCCTACGAGCCAGCATTGACATTCAATGTGATCATGGCTGATACTTTAGATTCTGGAGTAGTTCCTGAGGACTGGAGGGTAGCTAATGTAACCCCACTTTTTAAAAAGGGAGGGAGAGAGAAAACGGGGAATTACAGACCAGTTAGTCTAACATTGGTGGTGGGGAAAATTCTGGAGTCAGTTATTAAAGATGGGATAGCAGTACATTTGGAAAGTGGTGAATTCATTGGACAAAGTCAGCATGGATTTATGAAAGGTAAATCATGTTTGACGAATCTTATAGAATTTTTCGAGGATGTAACTAGTAGAGTGGATAAGGGAGAACCAGTGGATGTGTTATATCTGGACTTTCAGAAGGCTTTTGACATGGTCCCACATAAGAGATTAGTATACAAACTTAAAGCACATGGTATTGGGGGTTCAGTATTGATGTGGATAGAGAACTGGCTGGCAGACAGGAAGCAAAGAGTAGGAGTAAACGGGTCCTTTTCAGAATGGCAGGCAGTGACTAGTGGGGTACCGCAGGCTCAGTGCTGGGACCCCAGCTATTTACAATATATATTAATGATCTGGATGAGGGAATTGAATGCAGCATCTCTAAGTTTGCGGATGACACGAAGCTGGGGGGTAGTGTTAGCTGTGAGGAGGATGCTAGGAGGCTGCAAGGTGACTTGGATAGGTTGGGTGAGTGGGCAAATGCATGGCAGATGCAGTATAATGTGGATAAATGTGAGGTTATCCACTTTGGTGGCAAAAACAGGAAAGTAGACTATTATCTGAATGGTGGCCGATTAGGAAAAGGGGAGATGCAACGAGACCTGGGTGTCATGGTACACCAGTCATTGAAAGTAGGAATGCAGGTGCAGCAGGCAGTGAAGAAAGCAAATGGTATGTTAGCATTCATAGCAAAAGGATTTGAGTATAAGAGCAGGGAGGTTCTACTGCAGTTGTACAGGATCTTGGTGAGACCACACCTGGAGTATTGCGTACAGTTTTGGTCTCCTAATCTGAGGAAAGACATTCTTGCCATAGAGGGAGTACAGAGAAGGTTCATCAGACTGATTCCTGGGATGGCAGGACTTTCATATGAAGAAAGACTGGATAGACTCGGCTTGTACACACTAGAATTCAGAAGATTGAGGGGGGATCTTATAGAAACTTACAAAATTCTTAAGGGGTTGGACAGGCTAGATGCAGGAAGATTATTCCCGAACATCAAACAGGTACATAGATTATTCCCGATGTTGGGGAAGTCCAGAACTAGGGGTCACAGTTTAAGGATAATAGGGAAGTCTTTTAGGACCGAGATGAGAAAATCATTTTTTACACAGAGAGTGGTGAATCTGTGGAATTCTCTGCCACAGAAGGTAGTTGAGGCCAGTTCATTGGCTATATTTAAGAGGGAGTTAGATGTGGCCCTTGTGGCTAAAGGGATCAGGGGGTATGGAGAGAAGGCAGGGATGGGATACTGAGTTGGATGATCAGCCATGATCATATCGAATAGCGGTGCAGGCTCGAAGGGCCAAATGGCCTACACCTGCATCTATTTTCTATGTTTCTATGATCACCCCAATCAGTACCCCGTTCCTGCCTTCTCCCCATATCCCCTGACTCCGCTATCTTTAAGAGCCCTATCTAGCTCTCTCGTGAAAGTATCCGCAGAGCAGGCCTCCATCGCCCTCTGAGGCAGAGAATTCCACAGACTCACAACTCTCTGTGTGAAAAAGTATTTCCTTATCTCAGTTCTAAATGGCTTGCCCCTTATTCTTAAATTGTGGCCCCTGGTTCTGGACTCCCCCAACATCGGGAACATGTTTCCTGCCTCTAGCGTGTCCAAACCCTCAATAATCTTATATGCTTCAACAAGATGCCCTCTCATCCTTCTAAAGTCCAGAGTATACAAGCCCAGCCGCTTCATTCTCTCAGCATATGACAGTCCCGCCATCCCGGGAATTAACCTGCTCTCCCTCAATAGCATGAATGTCCTTCCTCAAATTAGAGGACCAAAACTGCACACAATACTCCAGGTGTGGTCTCACTAGGGTCCTGTACAATGTTCCAATATATTAGATGACACTGATGACTGAATGATGGTGATTGTAGAATTGGGTGATAATGTCAAAGCAGTTTTAGGAATTTGATGTAGAACACTTTGTTGCACATCATGCAGTACATTGGAAAGTATAATAAGAAAAGGGAATAGCTGGTGAGGATGGAAGAACAGACCAGAGAGTCGTGAAGGTTGAGTAGGCTGGGTCACTATTCCTTGGAGCGCAGGTGGATGAGGGGTGATCTTAGGTGTACAGAATCATGAGAGGAATAGATTGGGTAGATGGACAGTGTCTCTTGCCCAGAGTCGGTGAATTGAGCACCAGAGGACATAGGTTTAAGGTGAAGGGGAAAAGATTTAATAGGAATCTGACGGGTAACCTTTTCACACAAAGGGTGGTGAGTGAATGGAACAAGCTGCCAGAGGAGGTAGTTGAGGCTGGGACTATCCCAACATTTAAGAAACAGTAAGACAGGTACATGGATAGGACAGGTTTGGAGGGATATGGACAAAACACTGGCAGGTGGGACGAGGTAGCTGGGACATGTTGGCCGTTGTGGGCAAGTTGGGCCGAAGGGCTGTTTCCACACTGTGTCACTCAATGACTCTCAGGGAACAGCCTCTTCAAAATGCTGGAAGAGGAGGAAGAGAAAAATGGTAGGGAAATCTTTTTGAAGCTGGAGCAACTTGAGAAAAATGTTCCTTTAAATGTGGAGCCTGGTGGGGTGGAAGGTGAGGACCTTTGAGTGTGGAGGGTGGTGGGGTGGAAGGCAAGGGCCAATTGTATTCAATATAAACTAAATTGTTTTACTCTCTTTTCCAGTTCTCAGAAAGCCTTCAAATTGAGATTTAAAATCTGTTTCTCTTTCTGCTACAGATGCTGGTTTAAACCGAAGATTCTCCTGACTCTCAGTCTGAAGAAGGGTCTCGACCCGAAAAGTCATCTATTCCTTTTATCCAGAGATGCTGTCCGACTCGTTGAGCTACTCCAGCTATATTTGGTTTGCAGTGCAAACTGTGAAATGTTGCCAATGCCTCTAACTCATGTCTGGAAAGAACTAAAGAGAAATGTGCAATGACACAGTCACCTCAGCAACCAATATTACTGCAGTCCTCATCTACTCTGAGGTCGTTGTTAGAGCTCATAGCAGAGTTCAGTGATGAAGTGGAGACATCTTTCATTTTGTTGCTCATTAAACGCAGGATAGGAAAATCTATGAACGACCTGCAAGATGTGCTCTCCTGCGAGGTAACCCCTACCCCTCTGCCTCTTGCTCCTCTTGACAGCTTATCTAACTCTGTGTGAACATAAAACATAGAACAGTACAGCATAGGAACATGCCCTTTGACACCCAATGTCTGTGCCGAACATGATGCCAAATTAAACGAATCCCTTCTGCTGCATGTGATCCATATAACTATATTATTTGCATATTCATGTCCCTTTCTAAAAGCCTTTTAAATGTGTATGGTCCCTGACAAATCTCGCAGTTATGCTAATCTAACAGTGTAGTCTCTGATCAATCTCCAAGTTATGCTATATTCCAAGAAATGCCTTCATATGATTTCATAATAACAGCGTTGTGTGGAGAACTTGTAGGGATTTGCATGTTTTTGAATGAATGAATGAATGAATGAATAGGTTTATTGGCCAAGTATTCACATACAAGGAATTTGCTTTGGTGCTCCGGCCGCAAGTGACAACATGACATACAGTGACAGCTAGGAATGACACATAAAACAATAACAATAAAACATTATTGATTAATTTTCAGTAACTGCCATGTCAATCCCAGGCCACATTAACATTTGAAACATAGAAGAATGGAAGATACTCGACATTTGCAAAATCGTAGAGTTAAAACAAATTGATTCATGCTTAAGTAATTAACAACACTTTAAAAAAGTGTTTGAGGGATGGGGGTATAAAGGTCCTTCCTCTGGCACAACATGTGCACGGTTAATAGAATGCACAAGCTTGAGGGCACTGAGCTCCAAAATGCCAGTCATGCATAAGTACTGGATATGCTTGTTCATCAAACAGCATTTTAATCCTGCAAAAGCAGCCAGTGGTATACCAACTATTGATCTGTCAATCTCAACTTCATGCACTTTGTACCTAAAGCACCAGGGCCAATCAGTTTTAATTCAAGCACTCATTATGCTCCCTCCTGATTTTCATTTCTGTTGCTTCCAATTGAAATTAAAATTGAAAGATGTACAGTACATTCAGAAAGTATTCAGACTCCTTCACTTGTTCCACATTTTGTTGTGTTACAGCCTTATTCTAAATTGGAATAAATTCTTTTTTTTTTATCATCAATCTACACACAATATCCCATAATAAAGCAAAAACAGGTGTTTAGACATTTTTGCACAGTAATTAAAAAGAAATAACTGAAATATCACATTTACATAAGTATTCAGACCCTTTACTCAGTACTTTGTAGAGGCACCTTTGGCAGCGATTACAGCCTCATGTCTTCTTGGGTATGAAGCTTGGCATACATGTATTTGGGTAATTTCTCCCATTCTTCTCTGCAGATCCTCTCAAGCTCTGTCAGGTTGGATGAGGAGCGTTGATGCACAGCTATTTTCAGGTTCCTCCAGAGATGTTCGATCGGGTTCAAGTCCAGGCTCTGGCTGGGCCACTCAAGGACATTCACAGTCTTGTCACAAAGCCACTCCTGCGTTGTCTTGGCTCTGCGCTTAGGGTTGTTGTCCTGTTGGAAGGTGTGAGGACCTGAACGCTCTGGAGCAGGTTTTCATCAAGGATCTCTCTGTACTTTGCTCCGCTCATCTTTCCCTTGATCCTGACTAGTCTCCCAGTTCCTGCCGCTGAAAAACATCTCCACAAAATGATGCTGCCACCACCATGCTTCACCGTAGGTATGGTATTGGCCATGTGATGAGTGGTGCCTGGTTTCCACCGGACGTGACACTTGGCATTCAGGTCAAAGAGTTCAATCTTGGTTTAATCAGACCAGAGAATCTTGTTTAGGTGCCTTTTGGCAAACTACAAGCAGGCTTTTACTGAGGAGTGGCTTCCATCTGGTCACTCTATTATAAAGGGCTGATTGGTGGAGTGCTGCAGATATAGTTGTCCTTCTGGAAGGACCCCCATCTCCACAGAGGAACTCTGGAGCTCTGTCAGAGTGACCATCGGGTTCTTGGTCACCTCCCTGACCAAGGCCCTCTCCCCCATGATTGCTCAGTTTGGTCGGGCTATGAAGAGTCCTGATGGTTCCAAAATTCCATTTAAGAATGACGGAGGCCACTGTGCTCTTCGGGATCTGCAACGCTGCAGAAATTGTTTTATACCCTTCCCCAGATCTGTGTCTCGACACAATCTATGGACAATTCCTTCGTCTTCATGGCTTGGTTTTTGCTCTGACATGCACTGTCAACTGTACAACCTTATATAGGCAGGTGTGTGTCTTTCCATATCATGTACAATCAATTTAATTTACCACTGATGGGCTCCAATCAAGTTGTAGAAACATCTCAAGGATAATCAATGGAAACAGGATGTACCTAAGCTCAATTTTGAGTGTCATAGCAAAGGGTCTGAATACTTATGTAAATGTGATATTTCAGTTATTTCTTTTTAATTACTTTGCAAAAATTTCTAAACACCTGTTTCCGTTTCTTCAATTTGCAGTATTGATTTGTTTAAATCAATGTAGATTGATGAAAAAAATATGTAATCCATATTAAAATAAGGCTGTAATGTAACAAAATGTGGAAAAGGTGAAGGGGTCTGAATACTTTGTGAATGTACTGTATATAATGACTGGCTGAATTGATAATCCTTGCTTTAAACTATAACCGTACACAGCATTTTCCCCAGTAAAATATAAAAAATTGCCTCAACAGGGTCATAAAGGAATATTTGATTGTCTCGCCTCGAAACATCACCCATTTCTTCTCTCCAGAGATGCTGCCTGGCCAGCTGAGTTATTCCAGCATTTTGTGTCCACCATTTGATTGAGATTTCAGATTGAGATTCAGATTCAGATTCAGAAAACTTTATTGTCTGTCGCAACAGAAAATCTTCTTTGACGTGGCTCCACATACAAACAGGACAATGTACTGACAAGCAGTCATACAACACAGACTTCTGTGAGCACACACAGTGTGCACAGATCTCAAAAGCAAGTACAAAGATTACCGTGGTAGTCATACTTGCTGTCGTTAAATACCGCACTCAATGACTCTCAGAAAAACACTAAACAACTCAGAAAACATGCAAACATACAGGAGCAGTTGCACATTAGTTTGCACATTAGTAAAACAAAATGGAACAAAAATTAGATCTAACTTCATTTATGGAAGTTGAATGTTAATATTCAAGATACATTTGGACCGTATGTATTGGAACCAGAATAATCACAATTGTTTATCAGTTTGTCATTTGATGACTATTGAAGAGATCTACAATTTACAAGAGCTATAGAAATTTTGATCAAAGGGGAATTTTAAAAGAAGAGAGCAATATGCATAGACCTATTTTTTTTTAATTCAGTAGCTCTAGTGCACAATAAACCACATGCTACGAAATCAACTTTTAACAATACACAGTAGCTTGTGATCCTATGGGTGGAAATTGGGGGTAGATCAATCTTACACAGGCTCCATCCCAATCACACCTACAAAATCTTCAAATTAATAGGAAGGATGAAGGAACTGATGTTAAAGCTCTCCCCCAAGCCGACATTCATAGAGCAGCAAAACTCTGAATCTCTGAAAATCCTCAGTCCTATTTTTCAGGAATCCTGATATTTCAGCATTAGGCTCACCTTATTCTATTTCCCAAACAAATCAAGCCCCACATTCCTTATCTCCACAGTCCTTTTAAATTCTCTGGGGCCGTTCCCCACATCCCCATTAAACTCACCTGGTTTTCTCTCCCGTGACCCCTTTAAACTCATGGTTCACTGAAAGCTACGTCGACCGGCGACACAATTCCTCGCGAATTGGGACGTCCACCTACGACCACACCTACGACCACACCTACGACAGCCTACGACCACACAGGCGACAACCTACGACAACCGAAGTCAACTTATGTTCACCCGCGACAAGATACAACAAGCTAAGACCCTGTCGGCGACAACTGAAGACGTCAAATTCTGTGATTAGCCAGAGAGTGAGAATTGCGTGAAATGTGTGAGTCTCACGCTCAATGCGTGAGAGTTGGCAGCGCTGTTTACGAGCAGTTATAGAGACTGAGAACTGAGACTGAGAATAAGGACAAGTGCAAATTGCATGTCAGACATGGCATGTCCAGCACTCAGACAAAAAGGGAGAAAAAACAGTATTAAGTCCAGAAGGCTGCAGTGTGCCCAAATAGAAGATGATGCGCAGACCCTGAAGCTCGCTTTGCCTGTTTCTATTCTTTTTGCCTGTTTCTATTCTCTTGCAGTTTGTCTGCATATTCTTTGGAACCTAAGTTGCCATCTGACTTTGTGACATTATGAATTAGAGAATGAATTAAATGCCAAATCATATATGACAACAAAAGAGCTTATTGTTTCACCATGAATTCATTTCCACTTCCAGGGCAGGAACTGAATGCGAAAATCCAATGAGATTGAGTGGCATTCCAGATGACAATATGATAGCTTTGTTAAGCTAATGATGAAATAACACTGACTTTAATTCCACATTTACTATTATGTGAAGTTCAGTTTAATTTAGTT
Organism: Amblyraja radiata; assembly: GCF_010909765.2. Classification (NCBI taxonomy): domain Eukaryota; kingdom Metazoa; phylum Chordata; class Chondrichthyes; order Rajiformes; family Rajidae; genus Amblyraja; species Amblyraja radiata. The sequence goes on along the minus strand of NC_045968.1, from coordinate 12,947,513 downwards.
TAGTTTAGAGATACAGCATGGAAACAGCTATAGTGCCTTCCATAATATTTGGGACAAAGACCCATTTATTTATTTGCCTCTGTACTCCATAATTTGAGATTTGTAATAGAAAAAATCACGTGGTTATAGTGCACATTGTCAGATTTTATTAAATACCATATTAATACATTTTGATTTCACCTTGTATAAATTACAGCTGTGTTTATACATAGTCCCCCCATTTCAGGGCATTGTGGTGCCCTGAAATGGGGGGGACCATGTATAAACACTGTTGTAATTTCTACATGGTGAAATCAAAATGTATAAAAAAGGCATTTATTAAAATCTGACAATGTGCACTTTAACCACATGTGATTTTTTTTTTTTTAATTACAAATCTCAAATTGTGGAGTACAGAGGCAAATAAATAAATGATGGGTCTTTGTCCCAAACATTATGGAGGGCACTGTGAGTTGCTATAGCAATGCTACCGTACCAACAGAAAACAGCAACACCATGGTTCAATGACATGAGCTTCAACCTCCTAGTTCGATCCAAATCTTGAGTGCTGCCTGTACGTTTGTATGTTCTCTCTGTGACCATATGGGTTCTCACTGGGTGCTCCAGTTTTATCCCATATCTTAGTGATGTGTGAGTTGGAAGGATAAATTGGCCTGCAAATTGCCTTGAACGCTTATACTACCGGTAAAAACTGCTGAATATGGGAGTATACAATTGCATTAGTATAGGCCAAATCTAAATGGGTACTTAATGTCTGGCTCAGAGTTGGTGGCCAAAGGCCTGTTTCTGCACTGAATGTTATTAGTGTTGTTGTTACTTTGACAGCATTTCTGCACTAATTTTCAAATCTAAAATTATCATTTGGGTCGACACTCACTGTGGAGCATATACTACACTTGATAAAGAGAAGCAAGTGTTCTTTTATTAGCTTATTTATTTATTTTATGGGTACTTTCAAAAACTGTTATTCTTTCCCTAGCTTTATTTCATTTCATTTAAGAATATTGGTTTTTGATTAAGGTGCTTGGCACAAATTTTGTATTAGAAATGCATTAATGGGAACTGAAAACACTCCCAGGCGATATTTAGCTCAGAACCATCACCATTTCATACACTAACAAGGGAAATGGATGCAGCATTTTAATTTGTTCAGCTGGTGATATAACTTAGATATCTAGATTTTTTTCCAATGTACTAGTCATCTAATCAATGAATAGCTGCAAGGTATCTTTGATTGATTTTATATATTTTATTCCATTTCCTGACTGGAAATTCACTATACACTTCTGCTGTATTTCTCAAAATATTTTGAGTGCAACATATCCCATGGCCATCTGTTCGAACTTTACTATTTTGGTGGGAATGTTACATTCAATTTTATTTTCTTGTCATTGCGTTTTTGGAAATGTTACACACAACATGTGGGAGGGATCCAGGCATGCACTTTTCATCTTTGGGGCCCACAAGGTGCAAGGCTTGGGCATATCCCAGAACTGAGACCATGGCCCCATATGACTTCCACGTGACCTGACTGTGCAGAATGCTCCCTGGAGTGGAGTACAGTACTGGTAGGTGCAGATTTGTTGTTATATGTGGTACAATGCTGGTGGGTACAGTTGCTATGTAAAACAGAGGTACAGTACTGCTGAGTTCAAGCATGGAAAGGTAAGATGCAATGAATAGTAAAATATGGGGCGCTGAGCTAAGCATCATGGGTGCTATGGGTGAGGCAACGAGGGTGTAGTGAGCATAGCAGCAATGAGAACTTCAAGAACTGTAGCATTTGTGTCCCTGACGCATAACTAAAATGACCTATATTTACTTTTCATTGGTTAAAATAAAAAATGGTTCATGTGAGTGGCTTTCAGAAATAGTGTGCATTGTAAATCTGACTCCTCGCATAAGAACATTTTCCCCTGCTGGGCTAAATATAATGTAACATTGGATTTTATAATCTAAGATTTGATTTTATCCCCACACTAATCCCATCTGGTGAGAAAATTAATCAAAATTAATCCCATTGGATATTTATGTTGCCTTATTTCAAACAGAATTTTAATCTGTGCTAGACACAAATAGCTGGAGTAACTCAGCGGGACAGGCAGCATCTCAGGAGAGAAGGAACGGGTGACGTTTTGGGTCAAGACCCTTCTTCAGACTGGTTAGGGATATGGGAAACGAGAGATATAGACGGTGATGTGGAGAGATAAAGAACAATGAATGAAAGATAAGCAAAAAAGTCATGATGATAAAGTAAACAGGCCATTGTAAGCTGTTTGTTGGATGAAAATGAGAAGCTAGTGCGACATGGGTGGGGGAGAGATAGAGAGAGAGGGAATGCCGGGGCTACCTGAAGTGAGAGAAATCAATATTCATTCAAGATTCAAGATTCAAGATACATTTAATTGTCACATGTGCCAGATGGCACAGTGAAATGAAATTCCCATACAGCCATACAATAACAAAAATAAAGAACACACACTATAGAATTTGACATAAAACATCCCCACACAGCAGAATCAAAGTTTCCCACTGTGTGGGAAGGCACCAAAGTCAGTCTCTTCCTCCACTGTTCCCCGTGGTCAGGGCCTCCCCAAGCCCTCCGCAGTTGCAGCTACGGGCGGCCCGATGTCCAGGACCGCTCGCCGGGGTGATACAAGTCCGACGTCGGGGCTGCGGGACGTCCTCAGTGGCGTGGACACATAGTCGGCATGGGCTGGGCTGCAAGTTGCCCAAGCGAAATATAAGATGCTGTTCCTCCAATTTGCATTTAGCCTCTGACAATGAAGGAGACCAAGGACAGAAATGCCTGTGTAGGAATGGGAAGCAGAATTAACGTGTCCAGCAAGCGGGAGATCAGGTTGGTTCACGCGGGCTCTGCGAAGGTGGTCCGTGAAACGATCACTCAGTCTGCGTTTGGTCTCACTGATGTATAAGAGTTCACATCTTGAACAATGGATACAGTAGATGCGGTTGGAGGATGTGCAAGTGAACCTCTGCCTAACCTGAAACGACTGTCGGGGTCCATGGACAGAGTCGAGAGAGGAGGTATAGCGACAGGTTTTGCATCTTCTGTGGTTGCAGGGGATGGTTTGGGTGGGAAGGGATGAGTTAACCAGGGAGTTGTGGAGGGAACGGTCTCTGCAGAAGGCAGAAGGGGTTGAGATGGGAAAATGTGGCTAGTGGTGGGATCCCATTGGAGGTGGTGTGAAATTTCGGTGGAAAATCTGTGCTTTTGATCAACCCAGGAGGACACATTGGTAGTGAGGTCCTCTTTAAAATATGCACTTGGGTTCCCATGAACTATTAGAGTCAAAGAGTCATTTAGTTGTCAAGATCAGAAATAGGACCTATTGCCCAACTATTCCATGCTGACCAAAATGCCTACCATAGTTAGTCCACTCTCCAAAAAAACTGGATAAAATTATTGAGAGTTGATTTTTCTGTAGGAAAGCCACGCTGACTATCACTAATCGCTACCTTGCCACCTAGTAAAAGGATGAATGCAGGGTTTTTTAACTCTCAATCTTGCTGTTGTCCATGAAAGTTCCTTTACCTTAAGAGATACTTTTTATGTTCACTATTTTTTCCTGCCTTTACCCTAGTTTGGTAAATCCTTTAAATGTAGCAATGTGTCTGGGAATTATTGACCTACTGGGTCTACATACCAATACTATGGGAAGAGTGGACCTGTTAAAATAATAACAGCATAACAATACCTAATATTTAGGACCAGAAATGGACCAGAGATTAGGCTAGATCTAACATCACAAAGTAAAACCAGCTCTTTTCTGGTTCAACAGCAGTAAAATTTAAATACAGTATAATTTTCAAAAAAATCAATGGCTATTTTTCCAGGGAGATCCAGAATCTTACACTATAACATGTCAAACATAAATTATTTGTAATTTCAATATAATTTGGCTCTGGGCCAGATCTCCCATCTCCAAGCATTTGTAGCTCAATTCTCTGATAGAGACAGGGAAATTCACCCTGAAGCGAGGAAGATATAGCTACAAATATTCATTATTACAGTATTGTGCTCTCAAATTTTATTAAGCTGTTAACTATTAAATGCTAATGGAATATACCAAGGACTGAACAGGTACTGCTGGGCACCTAATATTGAAACAGCAAAATGCTATCAGCATTTACTAAAGTACTTCAATGATGATAATAAAATAAAAATCATGTTCATTATATGATACTTTTCATACATTTTATTTGGTGTAAAAAAGTAGGGCTAAATTTACCTTTGTGGATCTCTTTCCCTCCCTGCCCCCAACTTTGTTGTTGTTACCACATTTTCCATTTTCTTAAAATTCTCTGCTTTTGATACTGAGGCTGATCTTGCTCGCTATACTTGCTTGCAATGCGTAACAGGGTTCCAAATATCACAATTGGGCCTTATGGACAGATCAAAGGAGGCCTCCTCTACAAATCGCCACACAAAGCCTTTGGCAGATGACAAGCTCCACTCCAAGCCTTTTGTTTTAGCATTTCTTTGTCTTTTTAAATTCGGAAGCATTCAACAATGATTAAGATTTAAATGAACAAATTAAATAAACATTAAAAAATTAGCATTTTAGAACTAAAATAACATTTTAATAAATGTCAAAATATTTTTTAACAATTAAATATTTAAAAAAATAAAACCCAACATAAGTAGTCCTGTATTCCTGCCTTTTCTTCTCAGAGCCCCATAACTGTGATAGTAACTCTGTGACCACAGGTGACAAACTGCCAGTTCTTACTGTGAGGTAGCACTGTGGTCATGGGGATCAGTGCTGGGACCCCTGCAGTTTGCCATATACATTTGTAAATTGAATGTGAAGCTCAATTGAACCTCAACTCCACGTTCCTATTTAAACCTAATTTCCTTGAATCACTCGGTTTCTAACAAACTGGTGGCCTCAGCCTAAAATGCACAACGCTTATGCATCCAAAACTCTCTGGGGAAAATAATTCCAAAGATTTGGGTGAAGAAATCTCTCCTCATTTTAGTCATAAATCACTAGCAAATCATCCTGAGAATATGCCCATTAATTCTTGATTCTCCAGCTGCCACAGAGCCATTCTGATCAAGTTGTGGAAATTGAAAAGTTCTGTATTGTGCCCCTGTTAAGTACAGCTTCCCCAAGTATAAAATCCATTCTGAGGTAACACAGCACCTAACTGCAGTTTCCATAACCACCTCTGGAAACTTAACCCCCAAAGGGTTAATGGTCATTCAAATTGAGTTCATATCTTTATGCCCTGCAGAATAATAATGTCAACATCAGGCACAGGATTAGAAAGTAAATTAAAGTGATGATGGGAAAGAGTAGAAGAAAGAATAGAACAAAGGAGAACAAATATGATGATAAATCAGATATTAACCGCTTTGAAATGAAGGATAAGAGAGGATAAGAAATCCAAGAGCTAGGACCCAACTTGCATTCAGTTTTCCAATGTGCTTCTTGATATAAATAATACACCAATGTTACCTGTCCACAACTCAACCTTACAATAAAATTGAATCGCATCCATCAGATATGTCATGGATTTTAAAGGTCCAAGCTGGCTCTCTCTCATCAGCTGAAATTCTTTCAGGATTTGTAATTTATCAATATCAAAGTCAGTCCCATGAGCCCAGAGACCATTGGCTATGATGCGCTTTCCATTATTAGTGATTCTCCAACATATTGACTCATGGCAGCATCCCTTCTGTAGGTAATGTGTTATTTTCCAGAAGACCTCCCATCCAGACTCAAATCTGCTTACCTTTAAGTATCAGATTAGACAAGGCATTTTCAGACAAGCATCAATAACCATCGATTTCCAGCCAATTGTCTGAAACACTTTGGGTTTTTCCTTACACTTTTCTTAAATAGTTCCTGATTTAGGAGAACTTTGGAATAGTTAAGGCATCTGCAGGGCTCTTACCTATTTCTATCAAACCTCTGAGTTTGAAACTATTATCAATCTTTAACATCATAATTTTCTGCACTTTGTATTCTGTAATTCTGATGTAAAATAAAATATAGCCTATTGTATGTCAATTTTGTTTGTTTTTCGTATATTTTCCAGTTGCTATTTTGGCACTTTAGTATACCAGTTAGTCTTAAATGATGTTGCTCAGTAATTGGCAACAACTACATGATCCCTACATGAGTCTTTTGTGCTTTGCTAGGCTAATAATTTATTCTTGAGGTTTTTCATTTAATTATTGTTTTTAAGGCCAGGAATAATTGCTAATGGTACAATGCACTTAATGGGAAATAATTATGACTATCGGGGTATGTCAGCGTGGAATTTATAGCAGCAATTAAATCTTTGTGAAGTGAGAAGAAGTGTACTGATTTTAATGCGGGTTGGCAAAAACAAACATTTCAATCTCAGAATATGCACTATAATTTGGGGATTTCCCACGGAAAACCATTTGTCGGACATTTGTGGTCTAAAAAAGAATTTAACAACAATCTTCAGCTCTCATTTCTAATGCGATATTTTGCAGTGAAAACAAAATACAGTAGCAATCCTCTTAAAAGTCACTGTAAAAAAGCGCAAATGATGTGAGGCGTATAAGCTGCGGTACAACATAAAATGGCAGATGACTTGTAAAAGAAATAAGAAAGCAAACCATTAGAGCACAGATAATATATTATGTACACAAGCAGAGATGATGGCAACAACAAAAGAAAATACAGCCCCTTGGCAGTGCAATTATCATTCACGCTTGGAAGTGAGCCTATGTTGTAGTGAGATTTATTTAAAGATTTGTGATGTTACACAGATGAATGGGATTCTTAAAAAAATGTTGGTAAGAGATTTTAAGAAGATTGAAATGGAGCAGGGGAGAAATTAGGGACTAGATTTTCCAATACTTGATCAGAATCTGGCAAAATGGATTGCCCAAATGTAATAGCATTCCTTGCACTTGATTATGTGGTTTAGGTTGAGGTTTAGGTAAAAATGTCTCCATTAAAAACAAACATATGAAACTAGTAGAGAATCAATAAAAAGACAAAGGAACAAACACTAGGAACGAATGAGCCAAAAACAGATTTGTATGAAATAAATTCATGCAGAGAAAAGTGGAGCGAAAGAGGCAAAAATACTGATGTTAATTCTCAGCATATCTGTGCAGAGTTCTATAAACAGAATGCTTTGAGCAGTCAGATGACTACAACAGACCGATGTCAGCAAAACAAGGCTAGGTATATTTTTCCTTGCAGAATAAAACAGGCAAATGAACTGACTAATAAAAGGTTACTGATCTGAATGTTAAGCAAAAAAACAAACTGCTGGAGGAACTCAGCAGGCCAGACAGCATCTGTGGAGGGAAATGAGTGGTCACTATTTAGGGTTAAGATTGAAAAGTAGAGGGGAGAAGGCCAATATAAAGAGAATTTACGGGGAGGGGTGGACAAGAGCTGGAAAGTTATAGGCGGATTCAGGTGAGGAGGAAATCTGAATGTTAATTCAATTTGTTTCTCCATGGACATTATCTGAATAAATGTCACATTTTCAGTTTTCAATAACAGTATTTCACTTCTGTTCGCATTTCCTTTCTCAGGGGCATAGAATTTTCATATTTTATCTTTCAATTAATGTCTGCATTTATGGATAATCCCTAACTCTCTTGAGAATGAGCTGGTGGACTGTATTCTTGAATTGCTGCAATATATATGATGGGGATATTCACAAAAGCACTGTTAAATAAATAATTTCAGGACATTGTCTCCAACAGTGATGCATACATGGCTAAATGTTTCCAAGTCAAGATAAATGTGGGTTTATGGGGAACCTATAGGTTCCCTGTTGCCCTAGGTACAAGAAGTTATTGACTGTTGTTGAGAAGTTGAGTTATTGCAATGTAGCTCATACGGTGCACACTGCAGCAAAGTCCAAAATGTGGAGGAGATTGTAACTTTATGATGGCAGATAGGATGTCAATCATGTGCACTGTTTAGTCCAGAATGATGCCATTAGCTCATTCTTTCAATCATGTTCCCTGGGACTCAGATCAATTGATAGTAGTGTCAGCATGGCACTGTTGGAAATGTTCAATAAAACTTCAAAAGTGCTTCTTTCAAAAATGATCATCATCGAAAGAGGAGTTTGTTATCAACAGGGGGATTTCCTTGCATCTGTTTGACCTGAAACAGGTATGTACTGTTGCTTGACTCAACAAATAATTTTAGTATGTCCTCAGCTGTTATGGAGGGAACTTAGTGAGGCAACTGGACTGGGTTATCTAGATTATCTTTGTTATCTAAACTGTTGCCCTAGTGGACATTGGGTGGTAACTTCATTTTTTTCCCCCTAACCGATAAAACTGGGTCGTTACCAACTCAGGACAACATTGCAGAAACAGAATTTATCTGAACATCATTTACATTGTCTTTTGTCTGAGGTCTAGAGGCCAGGAGCAGAATTTCAGTTGGAAAGATTAGCTATCAGCGTGAAGCTAAGTACACATAAAATGTGATTCCAAAATTTGACGCACACACAGCACACAAATTGGATTGCAAAGAATGATACAAAGTGCTGGCGGAATTCAGTGGATCAGGCAGATTGGGTAACAATATTCCCATAGTTTTATTCCACCCCTAACAGTAGGAAATCCTCTAATATATTGAAAAGGAATCAAAACCCAATAATAAAACATCTTAAGTATTTAAATCAATTCCATTGCAAATTCAATTCAAGAAGTCAATACATAGCCTTAAATGAAAGACCAGTTATTGTTTGCAAAATAATTTGTAGTAAGATGCCCAGATATTCCTCTGTAATTAAAGGCATGCAACGATACCATACGATAGAACGTGATTTAACCCAGGAGGAAAATTGATCTGCCAACAGTCATAAAAACACAGAATACACCAAACACATGAAATGAAAGTGACGAGTGGAAAGGCTTGGGGGATGTGCAAAGATTGGGGAGGGCGGGGGGTGGGGGGAGGAGTCAGTCTCTACCCCATGGCAGAAGGAGGAGGAGTTGTAAAGTTGGATGGCCACAGGGAAGAAGGATCTTCTGTGGCGTTCTGACCTGCATTTTGGTGGAACCAGTCTGTTGTTGAAGGTACCCCTCAGGTTGACCAGTGTGTCATGGAGGGGGTGAGCTGTATTGTCCAGGATGCTCCGCGGTTTGAGGAGCATCCTCCCCTCCAAGGCCACCTCCCATGAATCCAACTCCACCCCCAGGATGGAGCCAGCCTTCCTGATGAGTTTGTTGATCCTATTGGTGTCCGCAGCCTTCGCCCTGCTGCCCAGAACACGGCAGCAAAGAAGATGGCGCTGGCTACCACCAATTGGTAGAACATCTGCAGCATCTTAATGCAGACGTTGAAGGCGCAGTGCCTTCTCAAAAAGTATAGCTGGCTCTGTCGCTTCTTATACAGGGCCTCAGCTTTCCTGGATCAGTCCAGTTTATTGTCCAGGAACTCTTCAAGGTATTTGTACTCCCTGGTAAACTACACATCCACACCATTGATAGAGACAGGGGACCGCGGTGTTCCTCTCCTCCTAAAGTCCACCATCTGGTTAGAATATTTGAAACAATTGGTCTGTATAAAACTGAATTTTCATAAGATTATAGATGGTATCATTGATGTCCAGTCAGCTGGAATCTCCCCAATGCACAATCTTCAAATCAGCCATAAAAAAGCATTGAAAACATTGAAAACACTTTTTATAAAGTATAATAGAGAACTATGGGTGTAGAAATGTTTTATGCTTTATCTTTAGTGCACTTACTTGGTATCGCTAGAAAACATAACTCTTTATGGGCCTGTCCTACTTACGTGACTTTTTCGGCGACTGCCGGTACCTGACATAGGTCGTTCGTTACAGGTCGTTGAAATTTTTCAACATGTCGAAAATCCAGCGGCGACCAAAAAGATGCTACGACTGTTTGGGCTACTGAGGAGACTACTTACGACCATACAGGCGACACCCCGGCGACATGTCGCAGGGTGAAGCCTGTATGGTTGTGAGTAGTTGCCCAAAGAGTCGTACCTTTTTCTGGTCGCCGCTGGATTTTCAACATGTTGAAAATTTTCGGCGACCTGTAACGACCTATGACGAGTGCCGGCAGTCACCTAAAAAGTCGCGCTCGAAGTGCCGAATGGCCTACTCCTGCACCTATTGTCTATTGTCTATTGAAGAAGCAGTAATGGATGGAGAAAATATTTTCAGTCTCAGGCATCTGGAAGTTCTGTAATTCTTACGTATAATTACATAACCGTTCATTTAAATCAGAATCACATCAACCTGTAAGACTTGGAGTGAAAATACCAGCCTGAGGTCCTTAAATTTAAATCCAGGCCTTAGTGATTGATTTGGACTTGTAGAAAAAAGGTAATTTGCTTAGTTATTGACTAAGCTAACAATTGGATTAAAGAGAGGAGCAAGGTAATGGAGATTAAATAAAAACAAACAAACAGGGAATTATATTTGTTGGTTCTGGAACAACAGACCTAACTAATATGGAATAGTTTAGAACTCGGGATGATGGTAATAACAAAAGAACATTGGTAAATTGACATTCTATTCAACATACTGGAAATTTAATTTCCTATAGATAACTGGTGTGATGAATCTAGATAACTGTATTAGGATGGAAAAATACCATCAATGAGACGCTGTCTTTCTCAGAATCAGTTACAACTTGATTTTTCACATTCTATTATAATAATCTGATTTACCGGAATAATACAATGGAAAATATTAGATTAATTATTTTTCAAAAAGGCAATTACAGATGAAAACCAAAACAATTCTAAAAAATTCTTCACGTTAAAAATGCTACCAGAGACATCGCTCTTTTAAAACCAAAATTATAGCAGTTGTTTCTTTAACATGGAGATAACAAAGTCAAAAATTTGTAACTGCTTACTTTCCTGAGATTAAAACCAAACATTCACCTCACCTTCCTTTAGCTAATTCAATCATTCAATGTCACTTTTTTTTTTTAATTCCAAAATATTGCAATCACATTACAATTGTTAAATATCAGCGCAGCAAAAATAATCTGCATTACAAAATGAAGCACCTATCTACACCCCGCACAATTAACATTATGTTAAATAATATATAGGCGGTTGATTTCAAAGGTCAATGTTCAAGAGTTGAAAAATTATTTACAATCAGGATTTCTCTTTAAGTGATAGAACATGCAGATACAATTCATATAATTTATATTCAAATTAATACTAGGTTTAAACAAATAATAAATGCTTGTTACTCAAGTACAGAAATGGATCACATATAACCATTTTATAACTGCAGGCCCATGGATTAAAGTATATTTTAAAGTTGTACTTTTGCTACCAGTTTGGTCTTGAAGGCTAAATAAGGGCACATATAATGCAAGTTCCACATACATCACTATGACAACATGCCTGAACATTTTGGATAAGATTATAGTCCCTTGAAAATACCAAGTTGCCTATTCATTTCCATTCAGAGCTTCAACAATGAGTCAGCAAGAATTGTGTCGACTTTTAAGCCAAATTCTTTCAACATTTTCATTAAGAACCAACTACTGTATTTCACTTGAGAGGAACAGTTACAACCGTTAGTAAGACAACATCAACCCACCTTAGAAACTTAGATTTCAGAGCAAAGAGGAAAGTGCTTGAATGAACTGTTCGACTAATTACATTTGACATCTCCTAATTTTGTGAATTATTCTTAACTTTAATGCTATAATATTGCAGTTGGTCTTGTTAAAATTCCATGCATTTCATCCAATCCCATATTTCATCAATTTAGTAGCACATTTGAGAAATAGTTTAATCACAGAAACTATCCATACCTCGCAAAGAAAACCTGCTTTCAAATCAAAGCTTTCAACAAATAATGGACCTGCAATACAAAAGAAGGATGCACTTACCCAAAACGCCAAGCCGATAGTTGAGTGTGATGACTATGACATTGCCATAACTCGCCAGTACACTACCATCAAATACATTTCCTGTGCCTTCCATGTATGATGCACCATGGATGAAGACCATAACAGGTTTGGGTCCACTATCACGAATATCTGTAAAATGAGATACATTTTAAATATTTGTAAAACTACTAATGTTGTTATTATTAAGCTGTGTATCGTTCAATAAATAAAAGCTTAAATGACAAATTAAGATTTCAGCAGATTATTGGTCTAATAAGATAACTATCAATTAGGCATTGCAATCAAGCTACTTTTTCTTTAAAAATCTTTGGCAAAAGAATGTACAATATTTGAAATGTGACTGGATTTGGCCACAGAGAGTTTGTTGAGTGAGTTTGAACAACACTCTGTTACTGTGATATTGATGTCTGTTTATTGCTATTGGATACAATGGAATTTCTTCAAAAAGTAAGTGAAGAAAATGTGAGAGTTAATTTGTCATTGAAAACCAAAAAGAGTACGTTACTTGATCCCGAATGCTAGAATTCAAAGTGGCTAATGACAGAGTGAAGTTAATGGAACCCTTCATCTTCTTTGCAGTCAAACACATAGAATTGGGGGAATATGTTGAAGAAATCAAAAGATGAATGTAATGATTAACATAATGTCACTATTTAACGGAATATCATGATGTTATTTTGACATTTAAAATAACAGTAAGAACTTTTATCCCAGTATATAGATTTTCCAGAAGTGTGTCAGGAAGAGGTTGATTCATTTGAAAAATGTAATTTGACACTACAGCACAAATTGAAGAGAAATCAAGAAGAACCAACTAATTGGGTCTGGAGTCTTCTATTTTTCCCCCTTCGTGATGTTGAAGAAGAAACTGATATATTCTACATATGTAATGCAGGATAACGTGGAGGTTCAAAGCACTTTCTGTTAGTTGAAGTTGAAAGACATAAAAGACTAGAACCAGGTGCACGAATGGGATCCAAAGGGTGGTTAGTACTTCTCTACAACACCTTTGGCATGTGGTTGTTCATAGTTTGCCTTGAATAGAGCTAGTTTCTCCAGACGTTGACAATGAGTTTGTGCCACTCTTCCTCCAGGCTGATACGCAGAATATTTGGTAACTGTGTGAAAGAGTTAAGTTTGTTGGTCGCAGAACAATCATTTCCAACCCACTCATCTATTACTGATGGCTTCATTAATGTTATTCTGCCTATAAGTATTTCTTTAACCTGAAATTAAGATCTTTAACCTGAAACATTAATGGTACTTTTTCCAAAGATGCAGCCTAATGTACATTGTGTTTCCAGTATTTTCTGTTTTATTTCATATAAATGGCATTTTGTCCACAAACCAACTCCAGTATGGATGATTACAAATGATTTATGCATAAGAGGCCTTCTACAGTGGGCCACCACCATATCCATAAGAGGCCTTCTATGTTAAACTTTATGTTAAAATATAATCCAGATTGACAATCAATTTTATTTTATTTTTCACCAGTGATATTCTATCAAAATTAAAATAAGATGTTTTATTGAACCAATATTGATTATAATTTCTAATATCCATACCTAGGAATGCATTAATGCATTCATTATAAAAAGACTATCAATCATGTAACATGTTAATTAATTAGTCAAAAGGTTTTACGATTGAAGTTAGGTATTACATCTAGTGTAGATATCCCCTCATATTGTATCTAACAAAATTACACTGGCATAAATGTCTCTCCATTTGCAATGGATCATCTATGTGGAAGTACAATCAAAGTAGACAAAAATCTATGAAATGGGCTGAATGGCTCCCTTCTGTGCTGTATCCTTTCTGTGTTGCTATAACAATTATCCAAATAAATAAAAACGGAAAATACGAGAAACACCAGCAGCATTTGTGGAAAGCAAACAGATTTAAGGTTGCAGGTTGAAGATCATTGGAATGGCAGTCAAGGAGAAACTTTGAGTTGGATAAACAAAGGGTGCATATTAGATAGAAGACAGGATCATAAATTGCACATTCGGCAGAGAAAACATTAACAGCATCAGAAAGTGAACTCGAAGATCAACGGGTTACCACCAGGTTAAGAAGAATGGAGTCAATGGCAGCATGAAATTCTGCTTTGGTGGATATGGAAGCTGAAATATTTTGAGTAAATTGAAACTTGTATTAGATTGAGCCATGTAAGCAAACTGAGAAAGTAACTTAGAATCAATCCAGCCGTAACAAAGCAACCACTACTGATTTTACAGCGTGGCAAAAGGGCAATAGAGTGTGGTTTAGTGATGATCTTGGAAAAGAGTTAAAGAGATGGAAGAAAGTACCTACATGATTCTGCGAATACGGCATTTGCAAGAGATTAACAGCTCTATGTTGTCAACATGTCTTTATTCCACCTGCGATGGCAAGAGCAGGCTTATGGCTACTAACAGAAGTATAAAAATATATTTTTTACTTTGCCTGATATTGAAGTGGAGAGAAATTTGTTCAGATTCAAATTACTTTTTTTTGTTGTATACACCAGGGTGCAATGAAATTCCTTCTTCGACTAAAGCTCTCAGAGTAAAGCAGTAAATATAATACAGTAATGATGAATACAATAAATACTATGAGTGCATTGTGAAGAGACCATTACGTTGCTGATGATACGGAACCTGAAGCTAAGGAACCTGAAGCTCTCAACCAGATCAACCAGTAGCTCCATTGATGAGGACAATGTTGTATTCGCTGCTTGCTTATTTATGTTAATGACTAACTGTTGTTAAGGGCTATATTATTGTCCTGACACCATAACAATGGGTTCTCCATCTCTATATCTTTCTTGTACTTCATCTCAACATTGTTGTAGATCTGGCTGATAACAATATTATCATTGGTGAACTTAAAGAGTTGATATTGTACATAGCTACACAATCATTGGTGTATAGAGAGTACAGCAAGGGACTAACAGGCACATTTATTAAGAGTCAGAGTTGAGTAAATGTTATGACCAATTCTAACCAACTGTGGTCTTCCGTTCAAGAAGTCTGGAAGCCCGTTGCAGATGGTGGCCGTAAGGCTAACGTCCAAATGTTTAGCGATGAGATTATTCAGTATTATAGTGTTGAAGACTGAATTGCAGTCAGTGCATAGCACTATGACATAGGTGTTCTTATTGTTAAGGTGATCCATTGCTGAATGTAGTGCAAGAAGCATGGTGTATTCTGTAGACCCATTTTTCCTCTATCTGAATTGCAAGGAGTCTAGAATGTCTGGAAAATTAGTGCAAAGGTGAACTTTTACAATCTTTAAAAGCACTGCTTCATGGTCATTGTTAGAGCTAGTGGGCAGTAATCATTAGCAAAGATCACTTTATTATTCTTGGGGACTTGAATGATGACAGTTTCTTGAAGCAGATGGGGGGAACACTGTTGAGATGAGAGGTTGAAGATGTTGGTGAAGACTGTGGCCAGCTGATGGGCCTACAGTTTCAGAACCCATTCCCAGATGCCAACCCTTCTGTCCACTTCCCAACAGTTAGCGCTCGATAGAGCTTTGTGTGCCTGTTCGAAACGTGTGTAAAAGGCATCCGGTAGAGATGTATATTTGCCAGAGAACCCCGATTTTGGCTTGTAGGCCTTTATGGTATTCATGCCCTTCTACGGTTGCCTGGCATCCACTTGATCAAATTGAGCCTTCATCTTGTTTTGGAAGTCACTCTTGGCAAGCTTAATAACCTTGTGGAGTTCACACTTGGCCTTTCTTGTACATTGCAAGATCATTCTCCTTGAAAGCCTTGGATCTGGACTTTAGCAAAATGTGAATCTCAATGTTTATCCAAGATTCTGGAAGAGATCCTAATTAAATAGGTCGGAATGCACTGTGTTTGCTTTAAACAAATATCTCATAACTTACTTCCAAGTTTTGACTAGAGGATGTGTGTAGTAAAGACAGAAGGATGATCATAAATGTAATTCAGTGATGATTATATAAGCATATAAGCAAAGAGAAAAGCCTTGGAGACAATGTGGTAACTGCACTGCAACAGTTGGGCAGGAATCGGGAAGTAGCAATAACTTGCAAAGCTGTATTGTAAAAAATTATAGGCGAATAGCATTGGCAAGGAAGTCAAAGATGACTGAAAGTTTGAGAAGTGGGACAAATAAGCAAGGACAAACCCATAGTCCTTAATCATATAATGGTTTGTGTTCAACCTGGTTCATGTTTAATACTTGCCAATATTATCCTTCTCTTTTGAAAGCCAGATTATATTTAAACAGGTGTGATAACTTCATGACAGATCAAGTGACCAGCCATTTAAGCGCAAGCACTGACATTGACTTGGTGGTGATCAACACACCAGCCGTATAAAAATTATCATAAGATGTATTTATAAAACCTATGTGATTTATACCTGTTGTATATGACAATTCAAATTTGCTCTGTAAGGCACTATTATGAGTCAGAATTACAACAAAACTTAAATTTATGTAGATTGGAGCCGTAGTAAAAAAAAAAATGATGTAACGGGTGTTATACGGCTTCATAGTGTTGATAAGAAATGTGTCCCTGTCCAAATCCATGCCCTCACTAACTAAGGTACACAAAAAAGCTGGAGAAACTCAGTGGGTGCAGCAGCATCTATGGAGCGAAGGAAATAGGCAACATTTCGGGCCGAAACCCTTCTTCAGACTGATCCCTCACTAACTACCTTTATATGTGGAGATTTTTGCTAGAGAAGCAGTTAAATTTGAGTTTATTAGGATTTTATGAGCAATAATGATTTATATATATTCCAGTCAACAAATATGTTTATATTGCTGTGTCAGAAAAAAATAAATACAACCAGTTTTGTTTTAGTATCAGGGAAAAACAAATAATTATATGGCATGCATTAATGGAAATAGAATAAAAATGTTTTAACTTTTTTCAAAAATTGCTATCACGCTTACACCAACAAAAATGTGACCAAAAAAATGCATTATTTCAATAATGTTTAGTGGCATCACTGAAAACGGTTTCATCAAATACTTTGGAAAAATCATGTTTAAGCATTCATGTGATAAAATGTCGATAATAATTAAGTCAAAAAGGCTGAATATTAAGTGCTAAAAATCTGCACTTAAAAATGTATAAAAAATATTTTGGAAGGGAATTAAAAAAAAATTAGACAATCATCGTCATGCATATTGGTTTGGCGACAAAAAAATACCTTCATCTTCTGTGCCATCATTATCACCTAAATCATCAGCCTGTTTCTTTGCAAGGGGACCTAGGATTAAAAATGAAGAAAATGGAGGGAAAAAAAGAGAATTCAAGAACATACACGACTTCAGAAAATCTAGAAAATATCATTTAAAAATATCTCTTGAAAAATTGAAATGTAAGATTTCATATCTTTAAAAAAGTAACTGTACAAAATATTTAAAAATGTACAAAAGATAAAAATCCCTAAAATACATTTCATTTTTTAAAATGTATTATGCTATTGCAAAAGCTTTAAGCAAATTTTTCTAGAAAGAATTCTGAATCGATTACAAAAAAAAAACAATATCTGTATACCCACCATTTCAAGAAAAGAGAAAAAATATTCAGCTCTATATAGTAAGAGATCAACCCTTTAGATAGGCAACAGTTTTAAAAGTGCCAAATCTCATTCACAAAGATTGAATATTAGAATAGGTTTCATTCAGATGTTGGAGTGCTTTTAAATACCTTTTCAATTCAAATTGCAAAATACAAAAAGGTGGCAAAAATTGGTAGGAAAAGAATTCAAGGGATTATGGAAAAAAGGGTTTCAAAATAATTATTTTCAATGAATTCTGCATTCAGGAAAAGGATAGTATCAAGGGGTGATTTGGCAGAGATGATTATTTATATTTGTTAATCCTAAAATATTGCTTCAATATGGAGGCATCACAATATTGTAGAGGCATCACAATATTATAGACTTGATATTAATAAAATGCTGGCGATTTTTTTAAATGGACACCTTCTATAGCAATGCATTTACATAGGACAGTGATTGGACAGTCAATTGGTTAAAATTGGCAGTGGTATTCGAGATTGGTAAACCTGGCTTCGATCAGCCAACATGTAACATTTACTCAGTAGTAAACTACTGAAATTATTAATTTCCTCCCTTTGTTTCAGTAAGTCATTTTAGATGTTATCTATATGAAAAATATAAGTTGTAGAAAGTTAAACATATGCTTGAAGTTCATTCCGTACTGTAGAAGAATAGGCATTTGTTTTTTTAGAGGTGAAAGTAAAACATTTATAGGCTTTTTTATGCAGTAAGAACAGGATAAAGTACGAGACATCACCAACAAGCATTACATTGTCATGCGAGCTCCAATAGAAAGTCACTATGCTGAGAAATACAGTACAATGACACCAAACTTACACACAATCCTTTCAACAACAGAGAACTGCTCATGCTGGGAAAATGCTAATGATTTCTCCATGCATTGCAAAAAAAACAATTAGGAACAATGAGCATAAGATAAATTTACACAATGCCAATATTAATACTCAGACCATGAATTTAATATTTTCTTTCTGAAGATGTTTTCCGGTGATTTTAAAAGTTTCCATGACCCTCATATATGAACTTTGACTCTAGCATGGTATTTATAAAAACACACATTACCATTTATTGTATTATAATTTTGAAAATATAACAATTCGAGTGAATAGATAGAGTGAAGAGATAGACACATCAAACTCAAGACATCAAATCAAATCAACCTTTAAAGAGCGAGGGGCAAAGTTTAAGAAGATGTAAGGAGCAAGTTGTTTATACAAAAGGTGGTGAGTGCCTGGAACACGCTGCCAAGGTTGAAGCAGAAATGTTAGTGGCATTTAAAATACTTTTGGATAGGCATGTGGATATGCAGGAAATTAAGGAATATGGGTTAAATGCAGGCAGATGAGTGATGGTCTTGGCATTATGTTCAGCTAGGACACTGTGGGCTGAGTGGCCTGTTCTTGTGCTGTGTTCTATATTCTATGTTCAAAGACACATCAAAAGTAGGAGATTTAGAAATACGTGTATAGTTTCTCAAAATGATAGTGCCAAATCATTCTTTTCTGCCAAATCAAAATTACAGGTATTTTGAAGAACACTAAAACTAATAAATTGAAAGATATATAGAAACTTGCCTGAAAGTGCTTTGAAATAATCACTATATTTGTACTACAAACTCCACCGCTGCAACACGGTGGCACAGCGGTAGAATTGCTGCCTTACAGCGCCGGAGACCCGGGTTCGATCCGACTATAGGTGCAGTGTGTACAGAGTTTGTACATTCTTCTCGTGACCGCATGGGTTTTCTCCGAGATCTTTGGTTTCCTCTCACACTCCAAACACATACGGGTACGTAGGTTAATTGGCTTGCTATAAATGTAATTTGTCCCTAGTGTGTGTAGGATAGTGTTAATGTGCGGGGATTGTTAGTTGGTGCGGTGCGGACTCGGTAGGCCAAAGGGCCTGTTTTCATGCTGTATCTCAAAACTAAATTAAGGCACATTTTTATGAAGCAAAATTCTGTTCTTTTATGCATTTCTGTTAATGCATATCTGGCTAAAAAAGCCCATTTTTCTTTCAAGGGCACAATCAGAGTTGTTCAACGACATTCAGAAGTATCCCTGCCCTGGAGTAAAAGCGAAAATTCCATCACCATAGTCTTAGAATGCTAAATATACAAGATGTAGCTTCCAATATGCATATGATCTATCCATTCATTAGTGTGTCATATTAAAACTACAGACACATAATTTCAGGGGCATCCTGCATTCATATCTTGAAGAATGTATTTTCAGATTTCAAAACTCAAGACAACCAATGAACTGAAAAAATTAGTATCATACATGTAAACCAAATTAAAGTGATCAAAAACAAAATATATATCTTTATTATTTATGACCAGGTCACTCCCTTCAATAACCAAAATACTTTCTCTGAATCATTTTATGAACAAATCGAGGAGAATATGATCCAAGACTGAGAAACCATCAGCAAGATCATGTAATTGTTTTTTCTGTAAGCCATTTACACCAGTATTTATGTCAGTATATTCCCACATTTGGTAAATACAGCCTCATTACTTCATCAAAAAGCACCTGTTGTTAGTCCGACAATTACAGTAGTTTTCAAGTAGCTGTTTGTGGAAATGCACATCATAATATCTATAATGAATAAGGTACAAAATAAGTTGCCACTGAAATAAGCTACATTTGTGCTTCTTTGTATTAAGAATATAGGGTTCAAACAAAAGTCCCAAATTGCTGAAAAAAATCTTGGGGTATTTCATGTATGTTTGGAACAGCAGCTGATGTTCGAACCACAAACATTCAGCTGTGTATAGTTCAGTAATTTTCGACTTCCAAACTACCAGATGTGGATGGATGCCTGACAATAGGACCTCATTTTGGATTGATGATGCCACTATTTTCAATGGAGGTTCTAGGCCTGCAAATTAAAAACCAATGTGAAAGACAAGTATTATTTTAAAATCTGTTTTATTTTGGTATTACTTTTTAAACTGTTTTTATGTTTTTGTGTGTTTTCAATCAATTGCTTTTTGTAAACATTAACATTTTATAATCATTTCAATTGTAATAGCTAAAAGTTTTGAAATGTCCCTATAGGTTAGACTTTTTAAATGTTAAAATCCTCAATATGGAAATGCAGGCAAAGCTTCATACACTGCTTTGTCTTAAAAACCCGTAGGATTTATGGTATGGGGCCTTTGTACCATACGATCAAAGGCACAGTCAGCATTTGGATATCTCCACTAACTGACCAACTTGCAGATTAACTCTACACATCTAGACTAGGTAAGAATGGGGATACCAGGATGGCAGGTAGCAACTCAGTGCAGTGAATCAAAAACAGCACAATCCAATCCTTTGATGCATTATGGATATCGTATTAATGGGAAACTTATGATTGAAACCAAGAAAGATAACTATTAAAATGATTGAATCTCGCTCGTATGGATATTTTTTTCCTGCAGATATTGTAAATGTAATTTCTTCTCTGTAAATGTCTTACTTTCCTTGGTCTATTTTTTTCCTTTTGTTCTCCCTCTTAATCTAGTGGGGGTTTTTTTTAAATCTTCTGAAGGACAATTTGATTCTAGTTTATCCTGTTTTTTTTATTGCTCTTCAATTTTTTTCCTCAATCCTTAAATTTCATGAGTTTAGGTCAAAAATATACATGACGTATTAATTACCATGCTGTTCAGACAACTGATGGAAAACAAAAACAAAAAAATCAATAAGGTGAGGAAATCAAGGCAATTTACAATGCTTGATGCAACAGAACAACACTCTGGGCCAATTTCATAAACATAATGGGTAACATTGCAGATTTTGTCACCAGGAAGAGTAATATGTTAGAATTATATGGTATATCTGATACACAAAAATATCTGATCCAAAAAGCATGAACAATTATGCAGAATCTTGACTCAAAACATTGATTATTCAATGCCTCCACAGATGCTGTCTGACCAACCATGTTTCTCCAGCATTTTTGCGTTTTATTTTTGCACTGAATGATTACACAATCAACCAATTATATGCAATGTTGACTTTATTTCCATACTGAACCAATTAAAGAAAAATTGTGAATGTCAGGATCAATTTCATAGTCCACTTAATGAATTTTTGAGTCTATACTAATTTTGAAAGCAAGTTACAATTAAGCTTCTGTAGTAGCAGGTCATGCAGGATCTGTGGAACTGGAAACCTAATTTGATTTATCTTCCATATATGCTGCCTGGCCTGCTGAACATTTTTCTTTCAGATTTCCAGCATCTGCTTTTTATTTCCAGACCAGGATTCTACAGTAAAGAATAGCTCTCAGTTGCCTTGTACATTCTGAATTGTGCGACATAATGTTTTAGCATACCAATAACATGTGCAGAATGTGAAAGGTTTACTATGGGGAAATTGAGATTGTTCCAGATTTACTAAGTGAATTATTTGTAAATAAAATCTGTGAATAAATTTTGGATTAAGCCATATTAATATTGAGATGATACAACACACAACTACCTCAGTTGGTTATTGCCCAAAATGTTAAATCTCTTTGGAGCTCTGAGTTTAAATCTCAAGAATGCAGAGCAATCATTGGGTGATAAATGCCACCAAATCAAGATTTTTCTTCTGAGGTTTCACAATGGAAAGGGACTAACAGAATATAGAATTTTCACAGTAATGCGTGATATGAGTATGTAATAAAAATGGAGTTGGGTATGTTTTATAATACAATTGCATTAGCTGGGTATGCTTTATGACACAATTGGATTTGTTGATAACATCTCTTTATATCCATCAAAGGAGACAAATGTGATTGAATAAACATTGAATAAAGGGTTAATGCTTGGCCCACTGTTGTTTGTTATCTACATTAATGATTTGGATGTAAATGTAGTTAACATTTCCAGATAACACCAAAACTGGTGGTATAGTGGACAGGGAGGAATGATATGCAACTTACACCAGGATGTAGATCAATTAGAAAGGTGGACCAAGGAATAGCGCATGGAATTTAATTCTGACAAGTGTGAGGCATTGCACGTTGGTATGTCAAACCAAGGAAGGACTTGCACAGTAAATGGAAGTAAACAGGAGAATGGAACATTGATTTCACTGTAGATAAATATGGACTAGTGTCCATGAAGCACATATTATAAAGAGGAAACCATTAACAAAATTGAATTTGAATATAATATTCATCATTCACTAAAATGACCGATATGTTAACTGTGCTTTTTAGCACTTAAAAGGTTTATTTCATTTCACTTGTCAATTTTCTTTCCCTTCAAAAAAATAAATTAAGTTGTGGACTCCTATTTCCATAATTTGTTTTTTTTAATTAAATAATGTTTTCAACAATCTAGGTCCTTTTAATGGTGGAAGGCCTAAAACTGCCCATTGATTTATAAAAGATTCCAAACAATTTAAAAACTAGTAGAATATTTCCTTATCACTGCATGCTTTTAGATATTAACCTGTCAACTCTATCAATACAGAGAAATGTTTCATTTAAAAATAAAAACCTGTAGATGCTGGAAATCTAAAATAAAAACAAGTACAGAAAATGCTGGAAATACTCAGCAGGTCAGGCTGCATCTGTAGGAAGAGAAGCCGAGTCAATGTTTCAGGTTACAGACCCTACATCAAAACTGAAAAGTAGACAAAAGTTGCAGGGTGTGTGGGGAAGGAGGGGTCTCCGATGGGGTAAAGCCAGGGTGACTATGGAGATAAGCTATACAGAAAGGTAGACATAAAATGCTGGAGTAACTCAGCGGGACAGGCAGCATCTCTGGAGCGAAGGAATGGGTCGAGACCCTTCTTCAAACACTAAGCTATACACAAGGTTAGCTGGTCAATTAGCTATGGGAGCAGTCAGAAGATGAGAACATAGACAAAAGAACCTGAACAAAGTAATTACAAATACAAATCAAAGGTGGAAAGGCCTGGCCCCCAGCTATCTGTTTTTCAGGAAAAAGGTCTCCATCCTGAAACGTGGACTGTATTTTTCCCCACTGATGCAGCCTGACCTGTTAAATGTTACTAGCATTGTCAGTTTCTGTTCTAGTTTTAGACATGTGATTATACACAATCCGTAATCATACAGTGATCCAGTATTTCATTATAAATGCTTACAGTTCACAAAGGACTGCTAGAATTCTCCTCTGTAACTACCTGGAGACAGTTTAGGGCAGCACGGTGTCACAGAAGTAGTATTGCTGCCTTACAGCGCCAGAGACCTCCGTTCAATCCTGTCTACGGATGCTGTCTATACGGAGTTTGTGCGTTCTTCCAGTGACCGGCCATGATCATATTGAATGGCGGTGCAGGCTCGAAGGGCCGAATGGCCTACTCCTGCACCTATTTTTTATGTTTTCTATGTTTCTATGGCCTGCGTGGGTTTTCTCCGGGAGCTCCAGGTTTCTCTCACACTCCAAAGACATATCTAATTGGCTTGGTAAAAATGTCCCTAGTGTGCGTAGGATAGTGTTTGTGTGTGGGGATAACTGGTCGGCCTGGACTCGGTGGGCCAAACAGCTTGTTTCCGCACAGTATCTCTAAACTAAACTCGGGAGGGGGTGGGTTACATATCTCCTGACAGGTTAATGGCGGCAATATAGAATAGAATAGAATAGTTAGAATAGTTTCTTTATTGTCATTGTAACATGAACCATGAACAACGAAATTTAAAAATGTCAGCCAGTCAGTGCACCATTCAAACATTTCTAAAAGCTAACGATACATAAAAGGTAAAATATTAAAAAGATAAACTAAAATAAATATCATGAAAATAGCACGCATAAACACCCAACCCTACATCCTTCTGTCGATTTCACAGTGTACCACAGTCCCTTAGTATGTATCGCCCCTGCGTTCCTTGGCGGATACATTTAGTGCCTTTATAGCAGTGGGGTAAAAACTGTTTTTAAGTCTGTTTGTCCTTGTCCTTGTAGATCTGTACCGTCTGCCTGACGGCAACAGTTCAAACAGGGAGTGTCCGGGGTGGGAAATGTCCTTTATAATACTCTGGGATTTTTTGATGCAGCCGGAACTGTGTAAGTCCTCCAAGGTAAGGAGAGGGCAGCCGACAATCCTCTGGGCGTTGTCAATGGCCCTCTGGAGCGCTTTCCTCTGAGCCGCTGTATAGCTGGTGTACCATACGCATACACAGTATGTTAGGATGCTCTCAATGGAGCACCGATAAAAGGACAGCAGCAGTCTCTGATTGATGTTATTCTTCCTGAGCACCCTCAGGAAGTGCAGTCTCTGCTGGACCTTTTTCAGCAGCGCAGAGGTGTTCACGCTCCACGTCAGGTCCTCCTCAATATGGATTCCCAGGAAGCGGAAATCCGCCACCCTCTCCACACAGTCCCCCCTGATAATTAATGGTACCATGTCCGTTAATTATTAGGAAATATTAGGAAACCCAGTATCAAAACAGCTTCTTCCTTCAATTTTACAGGCTAAAGATGGCGTAGTGATTCTATTCATTTCAATGCAGAAGAATAGATCCAAGGAGAGAACCAAGTTCAAGTAACTAAATATTTTTCAATTAATCTAAGTAATTGAGTTAGTTTAACTATATAAATATGCCAACAATGAGTGTAGCTGTCAATTTGGTTTCAATCACTGCTTCTGTTGTCAAGGCAGAAATTAATAAAGTTTGTGAAGAGTAGAAAAAATCCATCATCCTTTAAGAAAATTAATGATCTGCAGCAACTCATAACAAATCACTAGTTGTCTTGTCAAAGTGCTGTTTCCTTTTGTTTTATTTTGACCTTTTCCACTTGCGATTTATAATTTTAACTTTTTCCTCAATTGTTTACTTTCTGTACGCATTATGGAATACATTTTAGAATAAGGCACAGTATTTTGATCAAAGCTATATTTTGTAAATCAAGATATTACTGTATTTTACTGTTAAAACTACAATGTATACAGATTGATTTTATGGATTCCTGAAATCGAAGAATGGATCGAAACGCTATCATGCTGCTAGTGTGGATAGAACACCTAATAAAGAAAGATTCTGCAAGATCAAAAATAAATAATAAATTCTGTGATAATTATATATCCTAACAAAAATTACTACCTCAGGTCTTGGAGCAAATACTTTAAAAACAACTTCATTATTTGTGTGAACAATTTGACATTATTTCTCAATCCAGGAACTTCAATGTGGACACTTAGAATGATGAAATTGGATCTTGATTACAAACTTCAATGAACCTTACATTCAGCATTTACAAGGTTGGCAGAAGAGGTCTTCCAATAGTCAAAATGGAGGGTGGAAGGAAGGAAAAAGAAATAGGCTGTGGTCTTAAATGAAGCCTGAATTATTGCTGCAAATCCGGATCCAATTATTTGTACCCCAATATTCCTGTTTCACATGAAAACCGTAAATGTTCTATGCTATTATAAGGCATTGACCGACACTATACTGAAGAAAACATCCCGTTGAAACATCCATCTTAAATTCCAATGTCTAAGTATGAAATTACTATTTCCTTCGAGGCCCATGCTATAATTTTCTTATTTAAAATATTCCTGCATTCTCACTTCTGGTTAAGAGGCACAAAATATACATTATTGCTTTAGTTTTTTGCTGGTCAAGAAAGAATGACACAGACAGAGATTAAAAAAATGAGGCACAGGGGCTTCAGTTTCTCAACCTTTATTCACTGAATACCTGTCCTGAATATATTAATTGACTTATCTTAAACAAACATATACTTCCATCATGCAAAAATGAAATAATTTGATTTTGCAGTGGAAAGAGCAATATACTCAATGTTTTTAAAGTGCAGCTCTGACAGTAACTGCTGTGCGGCAAAACACAGGTCAGGAAACACACTTTCAGAAGCCACAATGTTTTAGAGCCTTGTCAATCCACTTGGCAGTGAAATACCAAGCATAATATTGCTTGGTTTGTTTGTAGGTGTGATTGGTATATTTTATGTAATTATATCTTTAAAGGTATAATCAGTCTTAATTTCCAGTAGTCATTGGCACAGCAGTAGAGTTGCTGCCTTACAGCAAAATGCAGCGCCAGAGACCCGGGTTCGATCCCGACTACGGGTGCTGTCTGTATGGAGTTTGTGCGTTCTCCCCGTGATCTGCGTGGGTTTTCTCCGAGATCTTCGGTTTGCTCCCACACTCCAAAGACGTGCAGGTTTGTAGTTTAATTGGCTTGTTTAATTGGCTTGATAAAAATGTTAAATTGTCCAAGTTGGCGATATGCAGAGTACTGCCCTGCCGACTACAAAATTCAGAAGGTTCAGAATCAATGTATATGATACTGAAAACCTACTAATATATGTACTGAGTTTCAATCCTTCAGCTTTTAATTATTATTGGAAATTTAAAGTTTGGTTTAGCTTCGCCCTCTTTTATTTCAATGGTCTTTTATTGTCACATGTACCAAGGTACAGTGAAATTTGATTTACCATACAGTCATTCTAAAAAAGCAACACAATACAAAACTATATAAAGATTAAACATAAACAGCCACCACAGTGGCCTGTGAGAATCCCAAGGGCACACAGCACAGCCATCAGTTCAATGTCCGGGCCACACCGTAATGTGACCAGAGTTGTACCGACCACTGCCACTCTCTCTGCAGACCCTGTCAGCCCGAACAGTCAGAATGGCCGTCCACACTCGGACCAGACTCCAGGATGTTCTCATGGTGCAAACAACAAAATCACTGTACTCACGGCAATCCCTCCGAGTCCCCACCAGCGCAGGCAGCACGTCGGCGACCTCTCATTCCTCACTGTGATGGAAAGCGAATAACTTTTAACTTTTTCCTCCTTTTCATCTTTCTTTATCTCTCTTTTCATTTCAATGATTGTAATGGCAATTTCAAACGTTTCCGTTGTCCAACTTTCCGTTGCCATTACTCCACGGGTAGGTGGGAGTGATCGTACGCAGACAAGCACAAACGGATCTTCCAGTCGTTATTTCCAGCTTAATTAGTTCGATATTGAAGTAGTTGTACAGACAAAAAGATGAATGTACCAGATCCTCTTTATTCTTATACAAATTGTAGCTTTCCGTTCTTACCATCTGATAAGAACTGTATTCTCTCGAAATCCCATGGCTGGTCTGATCTGGCCACTCCCTCCCCTGGTATGATATATGTAACGTTCTTCTATGCATCAAAAGCCCACCTCAAAGCGTTCAAAATAATATTGCTAGAAATATCTAGACAAGATAACATAATATGCTAACAGTAACCAGCCTTAGCATGAATGGCTCCTACAATGATGTTGCATTGAATTAAAT
This sequence comes from Amblyraja radiata, assembly GCF_010909765.2. Taxonomy (NCBI): domain Eukaryota; kingdom Metazoa; phylum Chordata; class Chondrichthyes; order Rajiformes; family Rajidae; genus Amblyraja; species Amblyraja radiata. The sequence goes on along the minus strand of NC_045968.1, from coordinate 12,919,807 downwards.
ATCCAAGGGATTACTGCATCAAATTTATAGCACAGAAATGGCCTCTGCAACCCAGCAGAGCTACAGTATGTTGATTCTATGTCGTATGAGAAAACTGATGTTTCAGACTCGGCATGGTCAATAAGGATTTTTCAATCCAATTGGTTAAACAGATGACACAGTTCCAGTATTTTTGCAGAAGAAAGTACGCCGCAATAGCTTACGAATTCCAGAAATTCCCAGTGCAAAACTTCATTGAAAACATGTTCATTGAAAACATAAATCAGTTTATATGCTTCATTATAATTGAAATGAAAACTATTCCAATAGAGATAAAGCTACTACCTGTATAACTATTACTTTGGTAGTGTTTCCACTTGTTGGCCATTCTAGGATTAATAGATCTGATTGAAAACTTGTGCATGTTTAAATAGCTATTCATTTTACAAATGATATGGACATAAGTAGTGGTTAATCCTGCTAAATAAAAAGTCAAATTGGTCTCTCTCTCTCTCTCTCTTAAATAAATCCAACCCAGGGACCATTGATTGTACATGCCCAAGCCAAAGGAAATATCCTCCAGCTAGTCTAACCCCGTCAGAACACTGTAAGTTTCAATGAGATCCTTTCTCGTTCAACTCAACTAAGGGTTAGGGAATCAAGAATTAGTGAGCATAGGCTAGAGGTAAGAGGGTATAGATTTAATAGTAACACAAGGGCAATTTTTTCAGGCAGAGGATGGTATATATATGAAATGAATTACCAGATAAAGTGGTTGAGGTAAGTACAATAAAAAACATTTAAAACACAATTGGCCAAGTACTGTATATGGATGGGAAAGGTTTGGAGGGGCATGGCTCAAACATGGGCAAATGGGACGCTTAGATGGGCATCTTGGTCGATTTGGACAAGTTGGGCTTGTTTCATGCTATATGATTCTATGACACAATAAAGTGTCTGTCACTGTATTCAATGAATTTGTCTCCACAGCTTTTGTGGTTGAGAAGCTCAAAGGTTCAAGACTCTATGAGAGAAGAAATTCTTCCTCTTTTTCCTCCTAAACTTTCCTACTTATCAACACCTTCACTGGGGGAAAGATCATATTAGCATTCAGTCAGTCTCCCTTAGAATCTTTGTGTAGGAAAGAACTGCAGATGCTGGTTTAAATCAAAGGTAGACACAAAATCTAGGCAGCCAGTCCCGCTGAGTTACTCCAGCATTTTGTGTCTCCCTTAGAATCTTAAATACTTCAACGATTTCCATTTATACCTCACGCTGCCTCGGCAAGGCTAATCATGGAAGAGTCGCATACTGGCCACTCCCTCTTCTCCCCTCCACCATCATGCAAAAGGTATAAAAGAGTGAAGACACACACCTCCAGATTCAGGGACAGTTTCTTCCCAGCTGTTATCAGGCAACAGAATCTTTCTACCACAACCAGATGGCAGTGCTGATCTACTACTACCTATTTGGTGACCCTCGGAATTTCCTTGATCGGACTTTGCTGGCTTTACCTTGCACTAAAAGTTATTCCCTTATCATGTGTCTATACACTGTCCTTCTGCTAACTGGACAGTATGTCTGAAGAAGGGTTTCGGCCCGAAACGTCGCCTATTTCCTTCGCTCCATAGATGCTGTTGCACCCGCTGAGTTTCCCCAGCAATTTTGTGTACCTTCGATATTCCAGCATCTGCAGTTCCCTTTTGAACAGTATGTAACATGTATCTGGTTGACATGTGACAATAAACTAGAGTGAACAATAAACTAAACAATGCCAGTAATCAATATAGCAAGTCTCCTCTGCACTGTATCTAATGTAAGCACATATTTCCTTAAATATGAAAACTAATATGGTATGTAGTATTCCAGGTGTGATCTCATTAATGCTTTGTATCAAAACTTCTGTACTTTTGTACTTCAAAAACTCTTGCAAATAAGATCAATTTTACATTAACATCCAGATATTCCTAATTACCTATTTCGAATGAATGAATGAATGAATGAATGAATGAATGAATGAATGAATACGTTTATTGGGCAAGTAGTCACATACAAGGAATTTGTCTTGGTGCTCCGCCTGCAAATGACAACATGACATACAGTGACATTTAGGAATGATACATAAAACATGAATAATAAAACATTATTGATTGAACATGTGAATTAAATAAAATACCGGAGCAAAAGGAAGCTACAGATTTTTGGTTATTGAGTAGAGCTACTACTCGTGGAAAAAAAAGCTGTTTTTATGTCTGGCTGTGGCAGCTTTGACAGTCCGGAGTAGCCTTTCAGAGGTAAGTGATTCAAAGAGTTTGTGGCCAGGGTGAGAGGGGTCAGAGATGATCTTACCCGCTCGCTTCCTGGCCCTTGCAGTGTACAGTTCGTCAATGGAGGGAAGGTTGCAGCCAATAACCTTCTCAGCTGATCGGACGATTCACTGCGGCCTCCGGATTTCGTGCTTGGTGGTGGAGACAAACCAGACCACGATGGAGAAGGTGAGGACAGACTCTACGATGGCCCTTATAGAATTGGACCATCATTGCCTGTGGCAGATTGTGCTTCCTCAGCTGCCGCAGGAAGTACCTCCTCTGTTGTGCCTTTTTGACTGTGGAGACGATGGTAGCCCCCCACTTAAGGTCCTTGGAAATGATGGTTCCCTAGAACTCAAAAGACTCCACAGATGTGACTGTGGTGTTATTGATCGTGAGTGGGGTGAGGGGAGGGGGAGCTCTCCTAAAGTCTACCATAAATTCCACTGTCTTAAGAGCATTGAGCTCCAGGTTGTTGCGATGGCACCAGGACGGCAGCTACAAGATACATACAAGATACATTTATTTGTCACATGTGACAGTTGGCACAGTGAAATGTGATCACCATACAGCCATGCAATAAAATAAAGAACACAACACACGATAAAGTTCAACATAAAACATCCCCACACAGCAGAATCAACAGTTTTCCAAAGTCAGTCATCTTCCTCTGATGTTCACCAGTGCTCTCGGCCTCCGGAGCCCTCCGCAGTCGCCGCTACGGGCAGCCCGCCGCTCAGGCCCAGTCGCCGGGATGTTGGAACTCCGACGTCTTAACGGGAGGCCGCAGCTCCCAACGTCCCCAGGCCGCGCCGGACGGAGACTCAACGCTGGCGGCCCTTGGCAAATGGCCCCAGGGACTCCGCGATGTCAGTCAGCGCCACCCGCACTGGGAGCTCCGTGAACCACAGCCCCGCGATGTTGGAGCAACGGGCCCAACACTCCGGAGCTTCAAACGGCGATCCAGGAAGGCATCGCCCGCTCTACGGTGAATCCAATGCCGCGCCACCGCTGCCGAAGCTCTGGTCCAGTCCCCGGTCTCCGGTAGGAAAGGCCGCGCCAATCCATTTGGTAGGCCGCGAGGTGGGGGGTGAGGACGCGACTCGGAGAAATAGTCGCATCCTCGCCAGGAAGCGACTGAGAAGCGGTTTCCCCCTTACCCCTCCCCCCTCCCCCACAGAGGAAAACGAAAGAATCCCCAAACAAAACTATTTAGACAAACTAAAATTTAAAAAAAGATAGGAAAAAACGGACAGGCTGTAGGCAGAGGCGCCTTCAATGCAGCCCCCCCCCCCCCCCAGTGAGATGTGTCACTTCCTGTCTGTAGGCAGATTCCTCCCCATCCTGGATCAGTCCAATCAGGGTTGTGTCGTCCACAAACTTGAGAAGCTTGACAGAGGAATCAGTGGAGGTGCAGTCATTGGTGTAGCGAGATTAGAGGAAAGGGGAGAGTACGCAGCCTTGCGGTGCTCCTATGCGGAGGGTTTGCAGGTCCGAGATGTGCTTTCCCAGCCTCACATGCTACTTCCTGTCTGTCAGGAAGCTGGTGATTCACCGACAGAAGGGTTCAGGCACAGTCAACTCGGAACGTTTGGAGTGTAGTAGCTCTGGCACAATGGTGTTGAATGCAGAGCTAAAATCAACAAACAAAATCCTCGCATAGGTCCCCTGGCGGTCTAGGTGCTGGAGGATGAAGTGCAGGCCCAGGTTGACTTCGCCATCCATAGATCTATTGGCCCGATATGCAAACTGTGATAATTTTCAGTTTGGCCAGCACAAGCCTTTCAAAGGTCTTCATTACTACAGAGGTAAGTGCGACAGACCAGTAATCCTTGCCTTTTTGGGTAAAGGGACAATAGTGGAGATTTTGAAGTAGGCAGGGACAGTACAGGTTTGCGGGGACTGGTTGAAAATGTCTGTGTAGACTTGTGCCAGTTGTTCAGCACAGAGCTTGCGAGTAGAGGGGGAAACATTGTCCGGTCCTGGAGATTTCCGGCTTTTCTGTCTTCTGAACAGCCTCTCCACCTCCTCTATTATTATTGTTGATGATGGAGAAGTGATGTTGTGCAGCACGGAGGGGATGGGTAATTGGGTCTGAAGTGATGATTGGAGAGGGGTGGGTGGGAAAGGGACCAGTCTTTTCAGACTGGAGTCTTGGTTTAAGTATGTGTGAAGTGGTGAAGTGGTTTCCATTAGCTTTCCTAACGATCTATGGTGCTTGAATGCTAAGAATGTGTTTTATGCGCTGAGGCAACAGCCCCTGTCCCCAAGATCCCTTTGCACAGCAACATTATGTAGTCTTACTCCTTTTAAATAATGATTTTCTTTTTCATTCTGCTTCCAAGTTGGATAACCTCATATTCCCCCACACATTACACCATCTGTTAACTCCTTGCCCACTTACTTAACCTATCAACAGCTCTTTGCAAGCTCATCTGTCGAGACCCAGCATCTAAGATGTACTCATTGTGATAAATTAGAATGTTGGAATCATAGAACGATTCAGCATGGAAACAGGTCCTTCCACCACGGAATCCATGCCAACCAGAAAAAGCCCATTTACACTCATCTCACAGCAATCCCTGGCAATTGCAGTTAACACAGGTTGTATTTCTGAATAATATTTATGTTCTTTCCTAAAAATATCTAATTCTTTGTTAATGTTTGGAAACTTACACGTTACTTTAGAATTTCAGCACTTAAGATATGTCATGTTCTAATGTTTGTCCATTAAAGCACAGAATTTATGTAAAATTTAGAAGGATATGCAGCTGCATTGAATAAAATTTATATTCGGAACATATGTCATATGTTTAGCTGGTAATATCAGCTACTAATATGTTGATTTATTAATATGTTGACTGCTTTGCAATTATTTCACGCAGTCAAAGTGTTCCCTTCATTTAAATTATCTCTTTTATGGTCATTCTTTTGGCTAGCCATTGATCTATTTTGGATCCATTTCCAAACATAGTTTCTCCAAATATAAACAGGATCAGTGCTGGGACCCCAACTATTTACAATATATATTAATGATATGGACGAGGGAATTGAATACAACATCTCCAAGTTTGCGGATGACACGAAGCTGGGGGGCAGTGTTAGCTGTGAGGAGGATGCTAGGAGGCTGCAAGGTGACTTGGATGAGTTGGGTGAGCGGGCAAATGCTTGGCAGGTGCAGTATAATGTGGATAAATAAGAGGTTATGCACTTTGGTGGCAAGAACAGGAAAGTAGACTATTATCTGAATGGTGGCCGATTAGGAAAAGGGGAGATGCAACGAGACCTGGGTGTCATGGTACACCAGTCATTGAAAGTAGGCATGCAGGTGCAGCAAGCAGTGAAGAAAGCGAATGGTATGTTAGCATTCATAGCAAAAGGATTTGAGTATAGGAGCAGGGAGGTTCTACTGCAGTTGTACAGGGCCTTGGTGAGACCACACCTGGAGTATTGTGTACAGTTTTGGTCTCCTAATCTGAGGAAAGACATTCTTGCCATAGAGGGCGTACAGAGAAGGTTCACCAGACTGTGTCCTGGGATGGCAGGACTTTCATATGAAGAAAGACTGGATAGACTCGGCTTGTACTCGCTAGAATGTAGAAGATTGAGGGGGGATCTTATAGAAACTTACAAAATTCTTAAGGGGTTGGACAGGCTAGATGCAGGAAGATTGTTCCCGATGTTGGGAAGTCCAGAACAAGGGGTCACAGTTTAAGGATAAGGAGGAAGTCTTTTAGGACCGAGATGAGAAAAATATTTTTCACACAGAGAGTGGTGAATATGTGGAATTCTCTGCCACAGAAGGTAGTTGAGGCCAGTTCATTGGCTATATTTAAGAGGGAGTTAGATGTGGCCCTTGTGGCTAAAGGGATCAGGGGGTATGGAGAGAAGGCAGGTACAGGATACTGAGTTGGATGATCAGCCATGATCATATTGAATGGCGGTGCAGGCTCCAAGGGCCAAATGGCCTACTCCTGCACCTATTTTATATGTTTCTATCCAATTTATTCACATTATCATTGAAGTTCTCTCATGATATTTCATTTGGATTTTATATCTGATTAACTTATATTAAGGAACAAAACATATTTTTTGTAAATTCAGTATACTTTGAAATGGATAATAAACATGAAGCATTTTATATATTTATTTATGGTGGTATAGTGCTCAATGTCAGAACGCTAATCTCTGAGAAATAAAACCAAATAACACATTGGACACAGACATATCATGGGTTAGAGACAAAGTAATTTCCCCTTTATTTTGTCCTAATGATCTAAATATCTCTACAGCATCTACAACTAAACCAGCATGACACTTTGAAGTGCAGATCATCCATATAGTCTGCTGGAATAAACCTGTCAATTAGGTTTGAACCAAGGACCATTTATCAAATTTTAGAGAAGAGAAATTTCATTCCATCAAACAGGATTAGATTCAACCTCAGCCCTAAGGAATAATAAGAATCATTTAACATTCCCAGTGGTGTTGTGGTCATGAAAATCAGTTAAGAGCAGTAATCTTATCATCTTAATTTCGACCCACATTATCCAAATGTACAGCTTCCTTGCTCAGAGTGTTGGATTGCAAAATGAATCTCAATAAACTAACACGCTCCCCATATAACACCCATTAAAATAATTCAAAGATTCGCACAAGTTTGGAAATTAATAATATATACTTTAAATTGAATCTTGAAAGCCTGAGCCAACCACCAGAATCGCCAGCCATTCTCGTCACATAAGCAGAATGGCAATGTTGCGAATCTGCAGTATCGTCAGTAATATCCAGTGTCTGCAGTCAGATCTCTACTGTCACACTATGAATGCCCTCCCATAAAGCAGCCCTGAAAACTGTGGAAACTCACAAACTCTATCACCTGTTCGATTGTCTAAGTTAAAAAGGATGTTTAATAACTTTTAAATACTCTGGCATTCAAGGACATTTAAAAACTATTAAAATGAAATAAATTATAACATTATTTTTATATATTATTAATATTTTTAAATAAATATATCAAATACAATTGAAAATACAAATACAAAATTGAAACTATTAAAAATTAACTTCTTCCCCTTAACCATATAATTTCTGCGCAACAAATTGCTAATGAGATCAATGGAGAGTGAGCAGTGTGTCAGGTCCAACACAGAGTAAGGTGCAAGAGGGAACTCCCTGGAATAAATGCTGGCAAATCTCAGCAATATGGAGCTTTGTCACTGGTCCCCACGTAGAGTTCTATGATGGGAAGAATTTAGTCAGATCGAGCACCATCTGTCATTCAGTAAATACAGGTATAAGACTTTTGTGCTTGACAATTAATATGTGGTGGTAAACCTGGATTATGGAAACATGAAGCGGAAAAACATACCCTTTAACCCACCAGATCTCAGCCGATCAGCTAGTACCTATCTGGATTAATTCCATTTACCAGCTTGTAATTTGGAGTTTATTATTCCTTGGTGATGCAATTGCTTGTCCAGATACTTCATAAACGATGAGACTGCCTACCTCCACTACATGCCGAAGCAATCATATGTTCATAAATCATAAAAGCAGAATTAGGCCATTCGTCCCATCGAGCCTACCCCACCATTCAATCATGGTTGATCTATCTTTCCCTCTCAACCTCATTCTCCTACCTTCTCCCTGTAACCTTTGACACCCCTACTAATCACGAACCTGTCAATCTTTGCTTTAAAAATACTCAAAGACTTGGTCTCTTCAGCTGCCTGTGGCAATGAATTTCACAGATTCACCACCCTCTGACTAAAGAAATTCCTCCTCATCTCCTTTCTAAAAGTACGTACTTTTATTCTGTGCATTCTGGTCCTAGACTCACCCACTAGTGAAAATATCCTCTCCACATCCACTCTATCCAGGCCTTTCACTATTTGGTAAGTTTCAATGCGGTCAATGCATTCCAAATCACAACTACTCACTTGGTGAAAAAAATTATTGTAAGGTGGCACAGTGGCACAGTGGCGCAGCTGGTAGAGCTGCTCCCTCACAGCGCCAGAGAACCGGGTGCTGACCTCGACTGCTGTCTATGTGGAGTTTGCACGTTCTTCATCTGGGTGCTCTGGTTTCCTCTAAATTCCAAAGATGTGCGAGTTTTTAGGTAACCTCTAACAACACTTCCTGTGTTCTCCAGGGATGCTGCTTGCCGACCAACTTTGCAAACCAACATCTGCAGTTCCTTGTTTCAACATCCCAGCAATGTTTTCTGGCATAAACATAGATACCATAATCCATACACTAACATTATCCTACATATTAGGGACAATTTTACAACTTAACACAGCCAATTAACCTACAAACCTGTATGTCTTTGGAGTGTGGGAGGAAACCAGAGCACCCGGGAAAAACCCACGTGGTCACAGGGTGTACGTATAAACTCCGTACAGACAGCACCCCAGGCATGTGCCGGGAGTAATTTCTCAGGGTAGGCAGTCAGTCGGCTTTTAAAAAATCTTGAAAATCGCGCATGCGCAGATTGTTCTCCTCTCCGGTTAGGCAGTCAGTCGACTTTTATAAAGTAATTTGTCTTCAAAAGCCTTATCTCGTAATAAAGTATTTAAAAAGATATAGCTCAAAGAAATTTACTTACCACATTATTTGTACACAAACTCCATTCTTCTCCCTTTGTTTCTTAAGATACTCTTAAGATAATGACAATCCATTTTTGAAAAACCCGCCAAAAAACCTGCGCTGCACATGCGCAGTACGTTGGTGGCCATGCGCAGTACACAGCGCAGCACATGCACACAGTCCACAGTGCAAAGGCAGAATTTCAGCTGCCTTTATAGACCGTTGTCATTGATGGCTCAAAGCAGCGACGACGCCACATGAGTTGCACATACTTTCACGTATTACTTGTACTGCGGATGAAAGGCATGGAGAATGATGACTACCTATGAGATCGATCGCTTAGGTATGCATAATTCTCCCGTGCCTTTACTATTTATATTTAATAATTACCATTTTATAATTTTAGTCTGGGTAGGCATTGCCGACCTTGCCTACCCTGACGTGCCTGCAGCGCCTGTAGTCAAGATCAAACTCGTGTCTCTGGAACTGCAAGGCAATAACTCTACTATTTCTAAAATATGGATAACATGCATTACTGAGTGCTTCTCCTGCTGTTAATGCTTGAATGCTTGCCTTTCTCACTGTCGTGCACTGCCCTGTCTGGAGCCCTGGATATATCCATACACTCCCACTGATGCCTGCTGTTGCATCAAGAATGGTGGTACATACTTGGGCTCCCTGCTGCTGCGTGCTGCTGTGCTGCGAACTTGGTGTGAAATCCTGGCCTCCTCTGACACCCCCACAGCAAATTAATTTCCCCACAGTTCATTCTGAAAAGGCTGCCTGCGAGGAGTGGTGTTGGGTGAGCTGGAGCAAACACGTCATTGCTCACAACCGAGATGTCGGGCTGCATCCAGTTCTGCAGGTACAGGCGTTGTTGGGGATTAACATGTCTGCTCCATGTTGACGCACTGCCCACATTCTGCAGTCTCTCTCATCACCTCCTGTTGGATAAGATGGAAGCTGCTGTGTTCCCACTCTCCTTATTTGGCCCCACAACTCTCCCAGCCAGAGATATCTCTGATATAATAACCTGCATGGTCAGTAAACGCTGTGATGTTTGTCACCATGCAGAAACCTCCATGCAGAGAAGAACTCAGCAGGCGTTTGCAATGGGTTCCTGGCACATTATTGCAAAGCAGTTGGGTTGGCAGCATTTTGTGTAACATTCCTAAAACAGCAGCGTGCATTCTTGTCAGATGCCATAGTTAAAGGATTATAATAATGAGTGTTTGGATTGAAGGACCAAGCGCTATAATAAAATCAGTGGTCTCTAAGGTGCGGCTAATTGATTATTGATTAATTGTGAGATACAGTATGGAAACAGGCCCTATGACTCACCAAGTCCACACTGACCACTGTACATCCATTCACACAAGTTCTGTGTTATCCCACCTTTGCATCCACTCCCTACGAGGGATAATTTACAGAGGCCATTTAACCTATAAACCTGCACATCGTTTAGACGAGGGAGGAAATGGGAGCACCCAGAGGAAACCAACATGTTCACAGGGAGAACGTGCAAACTCCACACAGACAGAACCAGAGTTCAGGATCAAATCCGGGTTACTGGTGCTGTGAGACTGTGTCACTAGTGTAAGTCAATGTGTTAATTTCCACATATCGTAGACTGTCCTTAGGTTAGCTCCCTTTCCTCCATCTTTTTGCAGCAATTAGGGCACTCAACTTAAACAGCACAAGGAATACTAAAAGCAACTTGATGAGTAGCGGGCTTTTGATGCTTTCAGACATGTGTAATGAACACATCAAATTGGTTGCGAAACTCATAAAATGAGATTGATTTTTGCCCTTCTTGGTTACATGAGTCTACTCAAGAGTATTTCCGAATATTAATACTCTGGATCCTTTGTAAATAATGACATAATTAATTATTTCATACATATTCCCACATTATCCTTTTAACATTCTAAAGATTAATTTCTAAATCCATGACAAAATGTCAAGCTGCAGAAGCTAATGTAAAGTTATCTGCCTAATGTCTTGCAACCTTTATTCTTTTCAAATCCAGTCAGTACCGTTTCCAAGTACATTTTGTTCAGACAACCAGCAGTGTACAATGCTACTTTGGTGTCATTCACCGATACCCACACATTTATTCATTTGCAGTTTGCAACAAAGAGCCTAGGCCTCTGCATCCACTGTGGTAGTTCTCCCAATTAATATTTTAATAATTCTACTACAGGCAACCCCTGCGTTACAGTAGTTCGCGCAAGGGAAATGTTCCCGTACAGAATTCACAAATCACTACCAAAATTCTAGGATATGGAATAAAAATTCACCCTTACAAAATTTATGTGAAATAACTAAATATACTAAATTTTTTAATTCACATTTCTTGGCACATGCGTAGATGGCATGGCTTCACGTTAAAGAAAACCATGATTCAGAATGTTATCCGAGTTCACAGCCTCCCTTCCCGAATCGCCTCTATTAAAACAGAACAACACTTCTGGTAGCCAATTAGATTTGATTAGTTTATCGTCATATGCAGCAGGATGCAGTAAAATTCCTTGTTCAAATAGAGTTGAGGCAACTTTTACTAGCATTTAATGTAGCGAGGTCTGAAGATTTATAACCAATTGGAAAATAATTTGCCTCGACTTTTTAAATGGACGAGCAATTATCTTGTGAAAGTTACTCCTATTTCTAAATAGTCCCACAACAGGATTCATCCAGACCTTCAATATCCTACACAATGTTGCATATTTTATTGGTGAGTAATATGAATGAATATATCTATATTTTCTTATGTTCATTTCAAGTTAATATTCTCATATGAATGTATTTTTAAGTTTTTCGGGGTTTTTTTTGACAAAGGTTATTGAGTTCTCGAATGCAGCAGAACTTTTATATTGAAACTCTCAAGAAACACATTTTTTTCAAATTGCAAAATTGATTTCAATAATTGCTTTCCCTGAACATAACCCCTTTGTAGATCATGGGGAACCTGCATTTAACTAAACTATGGTAATGAAGCATATGTCAGTACAAATTCGGAAAAATACTTCCTGTCGTGTATCAAATTATTATTCTCTTTTGCAAAGCACATAATTAAAATAATTCTATGCATTCTAAAATGTTCATTTTAAAATGTTGACATTTATCCAGTGGAAATAACCTTAATAAAAAATGCAAATTTTTAGTACCATCAAGATTCATTATTTTTGGTATCCCATCCCACCAGGATGCTAATGAAAAAAAGTCATATAGTTTTATAAATCTGTTTAAGCATACGTGGTTGTATTATTATATCAGTTAAGTAGCATAAATGGTAAAAATTAATATGAGCTAGATCACCTGATCAAAATGTCTATATTCAAATAGACTTTATTATTAATACTTCTGCTAAAACACTGAAGAGAACAAATGGAAGCATATTATGCATTTGTATGAAAACATTTCTGCCAGAATTCCAAAGATAATTTCTGCTTTGTTCATAAAATTTGTTAGTTATGCATTCATTTTTTTGCCACAATTCACTAAAATTAATTTTGCAAAGTTTCACTTTTTCCATTAAATGCAAAATTAAGTTGTAGTTGATATTAAGACACTGTCAAGCAAAGGTAGAACAAGAATTCTAGTATTCTTAGTCATTGTCATTTCTCTGAACAGCATTTAATAATGTAAGTCACAAAGCTAAAATTGGCTGAAAAGTAGCATGATCAATCAAATGCTATTAAAAGTGGACAGATACATTAAAAATGCACTGGTATAACTAATAGGATTCAAAATGCAATAAAATGGTAAGTGTGAAATGTATTCCATGTTACGAGGTCCTATTAAAAGATAAACCTAAAGGGCCTGTCCCACTTGCACGACCTAATCCACTAGTTTAGAAAACCCTAAACGAGTTGAAAAAAACGTCAAGGTCGTGTTGACTCACCAAAGTAAAAGACCTCCTATGACTATGTCTACGACCTCCTACTACTATGTCTACGACCTCCTACGACCTCAGTCTTCCACACCCAAGACCAACTACGACTAGCTACGAGTGGAAAATGATCACATGATAAAATGATGTAATGTTTGCATTTTTTTTCTCGTGGCAGTTACCGACCTATGACTACCTACGATTACCCACGTCTATCTACGATTACCCACGTCTATCTACGATTACCCACGTCTATCTACGATTACCCACGTCTATCTACGATTACCAACGTCTATCTACGATTACCCACGTCTATCTACGACTACCCACGACCACCATCACGACCTACCTACGAGTAAAAAGTATCAATTTTTTCCATGCCAACCTTTTTTTATTACTCGTGGACATTTTTTATCAGGCTGGAAGAAACGCCGTGACCTACTTGAGGCCACGAGTACGCGGAGACCACTCACGAGCATGAGGAAGAGTTACGAAGACCTCCTACGACCTCGTGGCGACCATGCTGCGAGTATGAGTCAAGGGCAAACTCAGCAGAGTTCGCCAATTAGGTCGTGAAAGTGGGACAGGGGCTTAATTAAGCCTTACTAGGATAAAAAGAAAAAGCGACTTAAAATTAAAGAAAATTGAAAGTCGCTGAATTGGAGATAAATTATTTGCTAGGAAATTATCTGAGTAAGAGACATAGGGAAGACAATTAAATTAGTGACAAAAAAACTGACAGGATGCATCTAACAAGGTTCTATGAAGGGTCTGTAACTATTCAACGCATTTGTAAATTACTCAGGTGATTGATTAGAAAGTCACATATTTCAGTTTATCAATGGCAAAAGATCAGGCAGCATCATAAACAGCACAGATGGAAGTATTAATTAGCAAAGTGACATTAGTAGATGAGAGATAAGCAAAATGATGGCCAATGTATTTGAAACAAGAAGCTATGATGATGTGAATGTTCAAATTAAGATTTGCATGCATGAATTAAATGGCACCTTGTTCCAAACAGAGAAATGCGATGGTGGTGCAGCGGTAGAGTTGCTGCCTTACAGCGAATGTAGTGCTGGAGACCCGGTTTCGATCCCGACTACCGGGGCTGTCTGTACGGAGTTTATACGTTCTCCCCGTGACCTGCGTGGGTTTTCTCCGAGATCTTTGGTTTCCTCCCACACTCCAAAGATGTACAGGTTTGTACGTTAATTGGCTTAGTAAATGTAAAAATTGTCCCTAGTGGGTGTAGGATAGTGTTAATGTGGGGGGCTCGCTGGTGGGTCGAAGGGCCTGTTTCTGCGCTGTATCTCTAAACTAAACCAAATGTAAGTAAATATACACCTTTCATATCTTTGACCTTACTCGGGTATTCCCAAAGCTATGGCTAGTCCACTTCACCTCCACCTTTACACATTGTTTGCTATCCCTGGCTTTAGACTTCAGAGATACAACGTGGAAACAGGCCCTTCGGCCCACCAGGTCCGCCCTGACCAGCGATCACCCTGTACAGTAGCACTATCCTACACGCTAGGGACAATTGGGAGCCATAATTCTAGCATCGTGGTGCCGATGTCTTCAATAAATTTAGTATAGTCAATTGAACAATTTTATTAACTATGTGCGAAAGGTTTCTTGCTTTGCTTAATATCGATGAATATATCTATATTTATGGTGCTGTTTAAAACAAGTGACCCAACAAATAAGTAATATACACTAATTATAGAAAACACAGAGAAAAATGGAGAGGATACATTTCCACTTTGAAAAGTAACAAATATAACAGTTGATACTCCAAATAAATTCTATACTAATAATCCACACAAGACCTCTAGGGTAGACACTAGCCCACATTATATCTAATTGTGTGTAGGAATTAACTGCAGGAGCTGATTTACACCAAAGATAGACACAAAATGCTGGAGGTGCGCTGAGTTCCTCCAGCATTTTGTTGCATCTAATTTCAGCAGGTTAACTAAATGTATTGAGTTTGAATTTTGGGTAGCATCTATCACTTTGAGAAAGTGACAACTATCAAAGTGGAAGTAACCACCTTTGATTCTCCAAAGTTTCCAATGGAAATTAGTATTAGGCCCATGAATTATTATAACTGGCATACGAGAATATCGTGAAATTGGAGAGTGCTAAAATGAAGAAACAACAAAGGTCTCACTTAGAAAAACTGGGCGTAATGAGACAATAAATGTTTACTTAAGCAACGGGCAAAAATGCAGTTCTACTTAAGCCATTTATGAAGAGACCACTGACATTTAAGATGAGCGCAGATCTCTTCATAATAGGCTAGATGCTTCTGATGTTCCAAATGAGCTCTTCTAATTTCATTGGATTAGATAGCTGGCTCAAACATTTTTATATTCCCAGTGTTTCCGTGTTATACATTCAACCTGGCCTCCGTTTCTGTGTAAGTTCATTAGATTCAATCCTGATGTAGGATCTCAATGCATAGCCCGACACCACCTTTCACCCCAAAAAGACACAAAGCACTGGTGTAACTCAACGTGTCAGGCAGCATCTCTGGAGAACATGGATAGGTGACTTTTCAAGTTGGGACCCTTCTTCAGACTGATTGTAGTAGGGGAGATTAGAAAGCGAGAAGAGAGGTGGGGGCGGGACAAAGTCTAATTGGTGATAGGTGGCTACAAGTGAATACGGTTTTTGATTGGCAAAAGCCCAGACATGAAAAGACAAATGTGCACAAAGAAGGAAGTCAAGTGATACCTGTGGTACCAAGAAGAACTGCTTCAAAACTGCAGAATGCTATTGTAGCATACATTTCTGTGCATGTTAAAATGGCCTTGTATTTCTTATTGTTTCTTCAAGAAAATTATTGCACCAGCCAATGAGTTGCAGTAAAGTTTCCATGGTATGTTCATTCACATGCTCCAATATGTAAATCCTGTATTAAGATCCATGTAGCTGAAGTCTAGCATTCTAAAATTACTATTCAGTTTGTACATTCAGTTCTTAAACATTCAGTTTGCACACCTCAGCAGCATAGTGGAGGGCGATCAAAAAAAGAAAAGAAGAAATTGAAAGAATACTAGGCCAGATGGTCCCTCCAGCCTGCTCCACAATTTAATGGCTGATCTGGTGTTTCAAATTCATTCCTGGTTAATCCTTTTATTCTCCGATTCCATGTGCCCAAAAAATCCATCAGTCTCAGCCTTGAATATGATCACTGATTAAGTATCCATAGGGCTCTGAGATAAAGAACTCCAAGATTTATGACTATCTGCAAAAAAATTGCTTTTTACCCGTCATAAATAAAAGACAGGAATAGCCTTTCACACTATGTTTTCTCTCTCAATTAACTTCACCATGACTTATGAAGACTTCGATAATGTTCAGACAGATTTATGACCATTCAACTGTTATCTGTGATGAGAAATAGGGAAGAGTCCACAAATGTATTGATTTAAACTCCCAAGCTTTAGTTAACCCAAGGCACAAACCCCATGGTAGGCATTCCAATAAACCTGCCAGGACTATTCTGTACTGTACGAGAGAAAGTACCAGCTCTTACCCATGTTTCTGGCAATCAGGTATCAGGAAAAAAAATAGAATGCAGCACTCGGGGAAAGCAATTGCTTAAGAAACTGTTGATTGGGTGTACATGGGGATTATAGCATTGAAATTTATTGAGCATTGTTTTTTACGTTGTACTATTTATTAGTGCCCTGTTGTGCCAAAGAACATTAATGTATTGATAAGGATCAAGATATTGTATAAAATCAGTATCAATCCTATTGTTGATTAGGAGAGAAGGATATCTGGCTAGATGGATTACACCTCAAAGAAACTTCCAAAAAGTATCTGCTTTCTTTTAATTATTGCGTATCAAAAGGAACATGCTGATATCCAGCCATCTGGAATTTAGAGCATACGATAATCTGAAGAACATTATTGATCATAATCTATTCAAAACCGCAATGATCCTTCCATTCGACCTACTGTACCACTCCTCTGCTACTGTTATATATAGTTAGATTACAGTTGTCAGTCAAGGTAGAAAATGTCACCCAATGGCATTGAAATGGTTTTTATTCCATAAAGGTGATTGGAACACATTATGGCAATTTCCTGCATATCTTTTGATGGCATCAAGAATCTTCTGAGTGGTATTACAAACCACCATTGTATTGTATTCATGAAATAAAATTCATTTCTGCCGTAGATAATTGTACCAAGTGTGCCTTCAATAAGACATTGGTTTGCTATGGACTCTGCTAAGGAAACCCATGATATTGTAGCAGATTTTTAGGTATAGGTTTATTATTGTCATACCGAGTTACAGTGAAAAGCTTTATTTTGCATGCTTTCTACACAGATCAGCTATAATCAGTTCAAACTAAAGTATAATAGAGAGAGCAAAATGGGAAGATAAAGAGTTCCGAATATGGTTCTCAACATTGTAGTGCACCTTACACAAAGTCCAATGTCCTCAATCGGGTAGAGGTGAATCGAACAGTATCCTAGTTTATGGAAGGACTGTTCAGAAGCCTGGTAACAGAGAGGGAGAAGCTGTTCCTTAGTTTGGTGCAGCATGCTTTCAAGTTCTGTACCTTCTGCCAGATGGGAAAATGGAGAAGGAATGACCAGGGTGGAAGTTTTTGATTATTTTTGTTGCTTTTCTGAGGCAGAGTGAAGTGTAGATGGAATCAATGGTGAGAAGTTTGGTCTATGTGATGTATTTGGCTACATCTACAACTCTCTGCAATGTCTTGTGGTCATTCTTATCAAGTCCACATCACAAGGTTAGATGTTGTTCAGCCAGAGCTGAACACACTTCTCGGCATCTTCAATGTAGGCAGCGAGATCGGCAGCTGTACATTGGTTTTCCAGTTGTGGGCATTTCAACAGGTGTTTCATTGTTTGTGGTTCGATACCACATTTGCAGGTGACATAATTGGAATTATATTCAAGAGTCAAGAGAGTTTATTGTCACGTGTCCCAGATAGGACACAGTTTAAGGATAAGGGGGAAATCTTTTAGGACCGAGATGAAAAAAACATTTTTCACACAGAGAGTGGTGAATCTCAGGAATTCTCTGCCACAGAAGGTAGTTGAGGCCAGTTCATTGGCTATATTTAAGAGGGCGTTAGATGTGACCCTTGTGGTTAAAGGGATCAGGGGGTATGGAAAGAAGGCAGGTACAGGATATTGAGTTGGATGATCAGCCATGATCATATTGAATGGCGGTGCAGGCTCGAAGGGCTGAATGGCCTACTCCTGCACCTAATTTCTATGTTTCTATGTAGGACAATGAAATTCTTGCTTTGCTTCAGCGCAACAGAATATGGTTGGCATGAATACAGAACAGATCAGTGTGTCCATATACCATTATATAAATATATATACACATGAATAAATAAACAGATAAAGTGCAAATAAACAGATAATGGGCTATTAATATTCAGAGTTTTGTTTGAGGTGAGTTTAATAGCCTGATGGTTGTGGGGAAGTAGCTATTCCTGAACCTGGACGTTGCAGTCTTCAGGCTCCTGTACCTTCTACCTGAAGGTAGCGGGGAAATGAGTGTGTGGCCAGGATGGTGTGGGTCCTTGATGATGCTGCCAGCCTTTTTGAGTCAGCGACTGTGATAGATCCCCTTGATGGTAGGGAGGTCAGAGCCGATGAGGGACTGGGCAGTGATTACTACTCTTTGTAGTCTTTTCTGCTCCTGGGCACTCAAGTTGTCGAACCAAGCCACGATGCAACTGGTCAGCATGCTCTCTACTGTGCACCTGTAGAAGTTTGAGAGAGTCCTCCTTGACATACCGACTCTCCGTAATCTTCTCAGGAAGTAGAGGCGCTGATGTGCTTTCTTTATAATTGCATCAGTGTTCTCGGACCAGGAAAGATCTTCAGATATGTGCACGCCCAGGAATTTGAAGCTCTTGACTCTTTCCACATTGATATAAACAGGACTGTGTGTCCCCATCCTACCCCTTCCAAAGTCCACAATCAGTTCGTTGGTTTTGCTGGTATTGAGGGCCAGGTGATTGTGCTGGCACCATTTGGTCAGTCGGTCGATCTCTCTTCTGAACTCTGACTCGTCCCCATCAGTGACATGTCCCACAACAGTGATGTCGTCAGCGAACTTGATGATGGTGTTCGCACTATAACCGGCTACGCTGTCATGAGTATAGAGTGAGTACAGCAGGGGGCTGAGCACGCAGCCTTGAGGTGCTCCCGTGCTGATTGTTATCGAGGCCGACACCTTTCCACCAATTCGAACAGACTGTGGTCTGTGAATGAGGAAGTCGAGGATCCAATTGCAGAGGGATGCGCAGAGACCCAGTTCTGAGAGTTTGGTAACCAGCTTGGAGGGGATGATTGTATTAAATGCCGAGCTGTAGTCAATGAATAACAGCCTGACATATGAGTTTTTGTTGTCCAAGTGGTCCAGAGCGGAGTGGAGAGCCAGCAAGATCGCATCCACTGTTGATCTGTTGTGGCGGTATGCGAACTGCAGTGGGTCCAGGTTTTTGTCGAGGTAGGAGTTGATTTGCGCCATGATCAACCTCTCAAAGCACTTCATCACCACTGACGTTAGTGTCACTGGTCGATAATCATGGAGGCGCGTCACCTTGCTCTTCTTGGGCACCGGTATAATTGATGCCCTTTTAAAGCAGGTGGGAACCTCAGACCTCAGAATTGAGAGGTTGAAAATGTCCGTAAAAACTCCAGCCAGTTGGTCTGCACAGGTTTTTAGAACACGACCGGGTATACCATCAGGTCCAGGCACTTTTCGAGGGTTCACCCCTCTGAAGGATTTTCTGACGTCGGCCTCTGACTGTGACTGAAATACCATCACAGCGAATGGAGGCCCGAGAAGGCACATCAGTGTTCTCCCTATCAAAGCGTGCGTAAAACAAATTGAGCTCATCAGGGAGTGATGCTACGCCGACATTCAAGCTACCTCCTGATTTCGCCTTGTAGGAGGTGATTGCATTCAGGCCCCGCCACAGCTGCCGAACATCGGTCTCATCCTCCAGCTTGGAGCAGAAGTCCCTTTTGGCCTTACCAAGGTCGTATCTGGACTTCTTGTAGACCACTGTATCATCAGACATGAATGTCCGGTGTCTGGTCTTCAGAAGAGTGCGGATCTCAAAGTTCATCCAAGGCTTCTGATTGGGAAACACTCGGAAGGTTTTTGTAGGGATGCAGTCCTCCACACATTTCTTTATGAAGTCTGTAACGACTGTGGCGTATTCGTTCGAGTCCGTTGCCCAGTCCACAGACTCCAAACAGTCCTGGAGTTGTTCCTCTGCCCCCCTTCCCTCGACCAGCTCTGTACAATATTGTGGTCATGGGCAGAGCTGTTCCCAAACCAAGCTGCAATGCAACCCAACAGTGTACTTTCTATGGTGCATCTGTAGAAGTTTGTAAGAGTCGCAGGAGCCATGCCAAATGTTCTCAGTCTCCTCAAGAAGTAGAGGCGTTGGTGAATATTCTTGGCTGTGGCATCAATGTGGTTGGTCCCCGACTGATCACTGATAATATGAACGGCAAGACCCTGTAACCCTTTCGTTCCACTGTCTGCCAGTAAGGCCAAGGTTTGCATCGTGCTTTGTTCAGCTGATTAAAGGTATCATGGGCTTTTAAATGAATATCTAGCCGAGTAGTTCAAGTGTTGTGCAGAATCTCCAAATGGTTTAAAGGAAAGCCGAGCTGTGAAAGGTAGGGGTAGCGGTTATTTTCATAAACACGCCATGGTACTTAATGTCCATTCCAAAATGTCTTACAAAAGGAGTAAAAATCCATTTTCCTGATCTGCTGTAGTTTTTGTGATGAATAGTCTGATACAATTTAAACTCTTGCTGGGACATTTCATGGAATTAAAAGTCAATAACATTGCTGTGGAATTAGACTGACATACAGACCAGACTGGGTAAGGACAGCAGGCTTTCTTTCCCACAAAGGACATTGATGGATCAGAAGCAATTTCTAATGACAATCTGGTAGCCCCATGGTTATTATTACTGGTAATCTTGTGATAATTTCAGGAACTGAATTTAAATACCCTAGTTGGCATGGTGAGATTCAAATGTCATTTCTAAACTACTGATACGTGCTTCTGGTTACTAGTTCATGCATTATCATTTTATTTCAAGGGTCCTGAGGGAGTTAGGTGCTTTAATCCTGAGATATTTTCAAACTGACCAAACTTTCCAGACATTTAAGGCTCATAAATCCTTAATTTACATTTTTACTAGTTAATGGAAGAAGCTGCTGCAACTCTTGTACATAAATATAAATAATCTTGACTGAAATGGTGAGTGAAATATGTGCCAGAAACACCACTTGCAGCTGTATGCAAATGAGATAATCAGAGTTCACAGGCTAATTGTAGAAAGCCCTGAAGACAAAAAGAAACTTTGGAAAGCAAATTTAAAATGTACACTGGCAGAATTAACACCCAAATATCCTCATTAAAAGTAGGTACTCAATCATTGCAACCCTGTGTAAATATCAAGGAAATCTCCGCTGCAAACTATTCAGTTTATGTGTTAATTAACTTGTGCATTGGGGAGCTTTTGTCATGATTCTGTTATTGCATATCTGATCCAGGAGATGTTCCACACACCCAAATCAATCATTTGCTTTATCAAGATCTTGCAGTTGCAGTTCTCCGTGGATTGTCACCTTGTCGTGGTGGAGAAGCTTGTGTGGACCTGAGATCCTGAGAGCGATGCCGTCTGGAGCTGTGCTCCTGGTAGGGCCACCCATGGCGGTAAGGTCGAGGGGGAGGTCTCTGACAAAGAGCAATCCAACCAAGACCTCAACAGAGGAACAGGCGGAGGACGATGGCTGACCTTAGTGGAGCGTCACAACGGCTGGGAAGGCGGATGAAGGCTGCAGCAGAAAAGGGTCTCCGGTCGTCTTGGACTCCATGCCACTGGATCCTGATCCAGATCTGTCAAGGACCGTGGGGTGGCTGTCTGTGCACCAGTCTCCCCACGTTAAATAAAGTCACGCACAGGCGTCCTCCATATAGGGAATAGCACCCTGGAGACCCCCATGGTGTCATGGTCCGAGGGGGCCTAAGAAGAAGAAGCAGCTGCATGCAATGGCCTCTCCACCCTTCACCGTACTGGAAGCAAGTCATCTTTGGCCTCAAGGAAGTACTTACAAAAATTAACTATAACCAATTGAACCTAGCGTGCTTTGTCTGTGCCATCAAAAGCAGCCGAATATGCCTGCCCAGTATGGGGACGTTCTTCACACACCAAGAAGTTGGATCCATTGCTAAACCATGCAGAACCACCTCTGGCTGCCTCAAACCCACACAAGTTGACGACCTGTACCTGCTATGTGATATTGCACTCTCTCCAATCAGAAGAGCATTCTCCCCAAAAGTGGAAGGCACCAAGCAGGAGGGTGACCCTCGTCACCCACTCTTCCAACACGTCCAGGCACCAAAGAGGTTATAATCCAGAAATAGCTTCTCACATACAGTTCAACACCTGAATGATAACCTCCGCACCTGCAGGATAGATGCTTGGGTGACACAACCACAATCAAAACCCCACACACTGACACTATACCCTGAGGAGTCCTATCCATTGGGAGCAAAAGAGACATGGCCAGTCTGGCTCTGCCTCAACCCCCCCAGAACATGGGTCGGACGGTGCAAAGCCCTCATGCAGAAGTGGGGGTACAACAACGATGGACCAACCGAATGTGACTGCGGGGAGGCAACCCAAACTATGGAGCACTTACTTCCCTGCCCCCCTCCTCCCAGAGCCATGTAAACCAGAACATCTTCAACCCACGTGCCAGAGCCCAAGTTATGCAGTGGCTTGTAGCAAAAGGATTTGAGTATAGGAGCAGGAAGGTTCTACTGCAGTTGTACAGGGCCTTGGTGAGACCACACCTGGAGTATTGCGTACAGTTTTGGTCTCCTAATCTGAGGAAGGACATTCTTGCCATAGAGGGAGTACAGAAAAGGTTCACCAGACTGATTCCTGGGATGTCAGGACTTTCATATGAAGAAACACAGGATAGACTCGGCTTGTACACGCTATAATTTAGAAGATTGAGGGGGGATCTTATAGAAACTTACAAAATTCTTAAAGGGTTGGACAGGCTAGATGCAGGAAGATTGTTCCCGATGTTGGGGAAGTCCAGAACAAGGGGTTACAGTTTAAGGATAAAGGGGAAATCTTTTAGGACTGAGATGAGAAAAACATTTTTTATACAGAGAGTGGTGAATCTCTGGAATTCTCTGCCACAGAATGTAGTTGAGGCTAGTTCATTGGCTATATTTAAGAGGGAGTTAGATGTGGCCCTTGTGGCTAAAGGGATCAGGGGGTATGGAGAGAAAGCAGGTACAGGATACTGAGTTGGATGATCAGCCATGATCATATTGAATGGCGGTGCAGGCTCGAAGGGCCGAATGGCCTACTCCTGCACCTATTTTCTATGTTTCTATGTAAAGTGTAGCAACATGACAAGAAGACTCCAATCATCACAAAAATCTATAATTCACTTCCTGTTCCTAATATTCAAAGGTCACACCAGTAATACACAGTTACTTCAAACTATTCAATCCTAGCAGGAACAACTCTCAGAAACAATCACTAACACATTACCCTTTTGTACACAGACAAAAGTTGACAATAAATTGCCATAGTAGCAGAAGTAGTGAGATCTGGATGTAATGAGTTAAAAGTCTACTTCCAAAGCAGATGGAAAGGATTGGCCAGGTGCAAAAGGGCAAAATCTCACACATATTCTGCTCTAAAGGACAGGATGAGAATTACATTGAACGGACCACAGATGGAGGGTTATCAAAAAACAAATTGGGTTGTTATTGGGCCTGCTGGAAAACTGCATGAAATGTCAGGCTACTTAGAGGACAGCTAGTGCATTGCATAGTATGTTGTGTGGAGCCTGGAGTGTATCACAATGGTGACAAAACACATACAACAATACAGACCTAACATTTATGTGGGTTAAACTTTTGTCACAGAATCTCAGCATGCTGCCCAGCCAATTCAGCTCCAGAAACCAGTGTTCAACTGAGCTTTGAACTTCCGCAATCTGTTCTTCAGAAGACGCACTGCTGAAATGCTATGATGGGGAAGCAGTAGCTCTCAGTGGAAAAATAAACTAAATATCCCCTCTCGGAAAAACAGCTTTCATGATCGATCTACTGCAACTCCACCACTATTCCCACTGCCACCTATTTCTATTCACTAGTGCCCTTGCTGGGCACTGTTGTTTCTCGAATTGTCACTACCATTTAAGTTAAAATGATCAGTCTGCAATTACTCAATTTATCCCTGCACCCTTTAATGAGTAAGGGTAACATTTATAACCTTCAGTCCATAAGTACCACTCCTGGATTTAGAGAAGATTAGTAGGAGATTATAGTCAAAACCTCTCTTACTTCTCTCAGCAACCTGGTTACATCCATTCTTCTTTGCCAATCTTAACCCATTCAGAATCACAGGTCAAATTTGAGAAACAACAGTGCCCAGTTTCTTCCATGAAAACTAACATAAATTATCAATTTAATAGTCAGCCCTATTCTCCTTTCCATGATCCCAACTCTCTTCTAACATTTATTTGCCAATTTAAAAAACTGTGGAGTGCTTTTGGATTTCCAGTATTTTTGCTTTATTTCACTGTGTGTGTGCCATTGAACCTATCATTGCAGATTTCTATCCCTTTTCTTCTCAGAATCTCTTTGGAATACATAACGATCTGTGAAAGCCAAGTAAAGTAATGTGACAAGACTGTGTGTATTGTTTCATGAGTTATCCAGTTATCCTCACTGGAAAATTCATGCCCCAATGAAGCAAATGCTCCATGAACACTGCATTGCAAATAAAGATTTTTTATCAAAATACTGCTTTGATTTTGAGAGTTCTATCAATTTCCAGATTAGTATCCAATATTTTAGCTTCATTTGATCTGACCTTGCAAATTAGATCTCATAGCATCCTCTATCTTTAATAAAATATATTGAACAAAATACTACACTGAACAATTGTTTAATCACTAGCGTGTTTATCAAGTAAATTGAAATTTAGAAATTAAAAATTAAATCAGGTTAAAGTTCTTGTAGTGTCCTTTTTAAAATTCTATCCCCATGAATACTTTCTGCTTTTTGAGCTAATGAAAAACATTTCAAAATGAATAAGTGCTCATAACATGAGACCTTTCTTCAAAGAATAACTATTACATGAAAAAGGCTACAGTTTCATAAACTACATCTACTTCTTTCTTCAAAACTGTTTGAAATTATATCAAAGTATTTGAATTCACTTCACAGAGTTTTCTGGTCAATAACTTACTGGGTTCAGATCACAGGATCACAGGCATCTCCTTTACTGTCAAATTATCAAAAACAGTGTAATGTATATATATGTAATATATGCAAACAGTGTAATATATATTACACACACATACATATACATCTACATCTACATCTACATCTACATCGACATCGACATCGACATCTACATATATATATATGAACAATCTATTTAATAGAAAGGTGGTGTTTTTACCTTATTATAAAGATAAACAAACTTTCAAAAAATAAATAATTTTAAGAAATAATTCAGTAACTACAAAGAAACTTATAGTTTGAACGGTATGCAATAAACTTGGTTGTAAATGAGCTACAATTCCATTTGGGAATAACTAGAATAAAAGACAAGTATATCAAAAAGGAATTTAGCAAGAAAGTCATAATTGTATAAAAGATCTCTCTGACAGTTGACTATACACAGTCACAATACAAGACAAAACAAAACACATCCTTGAGAACCAAAGTGAAACTTGAAATCGTTAGCCAGTAAATAAACAAATGAGGTAGACGTTTCAGGAAAGTGGAAAGATCAGAAGCATAATCTCTGAAGTGCAGACCCAGAATCAGTATTGGTGTAAATGTAAATGTCATATCATAACAACAAAAGTCAAAGGTGCCACAATAATTTAAAATCTATTTTATGCCATTTTTGTGTCATCTTCATAGCATAAAAGAAAATAAAAAATGAAAAATAACTGTTGAATTGTCTATGATGTCCCAGTGCATTTAACTGCCAATAAATCTGTCTGTAATTATAGTATATAGTCAAAATAATTAATAGATATTAATTAAGATTCTGGAACCACGAGCAGGCATATCTTTCTTAAAAGCATATTGAAAACAATTCAAATCTCCAACTCATTAATGGTTCCATTTCATTTTTGTAAGTTCATGAATTTCATTAAATATGGCACATGAAGCAATAAATAAATTTGTTAACATAAATTGATCACATGGAGGACAAACTTAATTTGTATTCCATTGGTCTTGCTTGAAAGCTGGAAAATAAACCATCTAATTATAATACATAATCTAATAACCCATTGGAAACTGTATATGTGTATATAGGAGTCCATAAACATTTAATAATCTATCAAGTCAACGCATAGGCCTATGCAGGACGTATTGCTATTTTGGCAGAGTATTCAAGTTTTCTAGAATCTATATATTTATTTCTGAGCAGACCCATTAATTTCAGTGCAACAGTGAAAGATAACCAGTAGGTGGTCAACATAGCAGACGTCATACTGTAATAACTGGCTCAGTTATGAAAGGAAAAGACAAGCAGACAGGCCTCATATTTCATGATTAAGTAAAATCAAAATCCTTTAGTTGATGGGGGAGTTTACAAAGAGTAGTCTAAAGCAAACATCACAAAGAAATTTGAAAAGTGTCACATAACTTCAAAGAAATCAAATTCAGCAAAATAGAACAAGACAGGAAGAAAAACATCTGCTGGCCCTGCAAGTGGCATTTAACTTGGGGAATGATTTTGCAGGCTTGCACTGTTTAACTAATAAAGAGATACATCTAAACACACAAAGTGTTGGAGTAACTCAGTGGGTCAAACAGCATCTCTGAAGAACATGGATAGATGACGTTTCATGTCTGGACCCTTCTTCAGACTGAAGAGGAGTCCCAACCGGAAAGGGTGCCTGTCCAATCCCTCCACAGATGATACCTGACCCGATAAATCCCTCCAACACTTTGTGTTTTGGTCAATATTAAAGCAAATACAGTTCTTTGTGTCTCCTTATGAATTTGAAGGTTAGTGTGGCTTTCCTCTGTAATTTTACACTTTAAAATCCGCACTAACCTCATTATAATCCATTATTCAGCATAGGTTTTGATAATATTCTGCAGAAATACCATAGCCTTCCTCTAGAGTTCTCAATATATGAAAAGAGGTGACATATTAAAGTATTCCATTCCACGTAATATCGATATTACATGGATTGGGATACTTGAATATTTCCTAATATTAAGCTATTCCAGTCGGTGTAACAGCACATGGTATTTCAAAAACTATTCACTAAAATTCTTGTACATGTCAGAAAGCATCTTAAAAAATTATTTTGAATTTATATACATTTAAAAAAAATTAATCAACATGCTCCAGAACACTAAAGTCATTTATATTTATTTAAATGTTTTTGATTTTGTTTTTGTTTTTATTGTTCCTGAACATCGATAGATTTGTCTTAAGAATGTTAACAAGAACACAGATAAAAGTTAAAATTTAAATATCCCTCCTCAGTGAGCCATACAATAACAAAATAAAAATAATCTTGGTTACTTGCCCCCTCGTGGGTCCTTGCAAGAAAATAAAATCAATTCGGCTGGTTAGATTTGTTGCTTCCCTGTTCATATGTACTAATCCCTTGATGGTCACTTTTCCATGTATTCCAGTAAATTCAAAAATCACCTGAATAATTTTAATTCTAATTACATGCTAAACAATAAGCTAAGTGCTATTTTTATTCAATATTGATTTTCCTTTTAAAATAATTTGGGGTCATTGTTCAGATATTATCAGAGTATTAGAATGCAGAGTGACTTGGACAGGTTAGGGGAGTGGGCAGATGCATGGCAGATGAAGTTTAATGCGGATAAATAGACAATAGGTGCAGGAGTAGGCCATTCGGCCCTTCGAGCCAGCACCGCCATTCAATGTGATCATGGCTGATCATCCCCAATCAGTACCCCGTTCCGACCTTCTCCCCATATCCCCTGACTCCGCTATTTTTAAGAGCCCTATCTAGCTCTCTCTTTAAAGTACAGAGCCCTAGTGAGACCACACCTGGAGTATTGTGTGCAGTTTTGGTCCCCTAATTTGAGGAAGGACATTCTTGCTATTGAGGGAGTTCAGCGTAGGTTTACAAGGTTAATTCCCGGGATGGTGGGACTGTCATATGCTGAGAGAATGGAGCAGCTGGGCTTGTACACTCTGGAGTTTAGGATGAGAGGGGATCTCATTGAAACATATAAGATTGTTAAGGGCTTGGACACGCCAGAGGCAGGAAACATGTTCCCGATGTTGGGGGAGTTCAGAACCAGGGGCCACAGTTTAAGAATAAGGAGTAAGCCATTTAGAACGGAGATGAGGAAATACTTTTTCTCACAGAGAGTGGTGAGTCTGTGGAATTCTCTGCATCAGAGGGCAGTGGAGGCAGTTTCTCTGGATACTTTCAAGAGAGAGCTAGATAGGGCTCTTAAAAATAGCAGTCAGAGGATATGGGGAGAAGGCAGGAACGGGGTACTGATTGGGGATGATCAGCAATGATCACATTGAATGGTGGTGCTGGCTCGAAGGGCCGAATGGCCTACTCCTGCACCTATTGTCTATTAGAGATTTTAATTGCAAGCACATTACATGTTTATACTTTAGCTCCGTGTTGAAATAATTGAATATAAATGAGAAACAATACATTTAATTTTCTGTTTATTAAATTTAAATCAAGTGAAAGTTGTATTTATGACTTTAAATATAAGCATTTGCATTTGTTCATCTCTCTGGTGAGTTTGAATCTTCTCTAAGTTTGTCTGATGATCATCATTTTCAGTGATAAAGCTCTTACACGTAATGATATGACAGGATATTACTATCATGAAAACAAAACATGCTGGAAATACTCAGCAAGTCATACATCAACCATAGAGAGAGAAATGGTAACGGATTAGAATTTTCAAGTATCTCTAGTTTTTTTATTTTCTGATCACTTGGACATAAAGCATAATTTTGAGAAAGTCATGCAGTGTAAAATTATACAAAACAAATTCAACTTCAAAAATATGTTTTAAATTCATGGATAAAAAGTAAGACAGGAGCATTCGATTCTCCTTGTCGAATTTTTCCATTAAGTCTCTATCCAAGTAATCCTTTCTTCCATATATCAAATGGAAAATCCAACATATTATACAAAAAACTGCAAATGCTAGAATATTGAGATAAAAACATGATAGTCAACAGGTCACGCAGCATCTGCGGAAAAAAAAAAGAAAATGAATATTTCAGGCTGATGTCCTTTCATGGGGTGGGAGATTGCAACCTTCATGTGGTCCGCCCTGTTTCAACAAATCCAATCAACCTGGCGTGCACAATCAAATAAGATCAAATAGAACAAGTTGTCGTACAAGAAGATGTCCTTTCATCAGATATACTGATCAAAACTGTTCTGATGATATTCACCGGAAACATTGTTTCCCTCTCCACAGATGTTGCCTGACCTGCTGAGTGTTTCCAGAATTATCCATTTTTATTTTGGATTTGCAGCATTTGCTCTTTTACCATACTTGCCAAAATTTTCATCAATATCCTGACAGGATAATGCTATAATACAATTATAAAAGTGGCATGGTTGTAAAACCCCCTTTAAAACAATTAAACTGGGCTCATGTTATCAACAGGAAGTCCAAGGGCAATAGGTTTCACAATATCTGGACATCCAAAATATTGCCAATAATCTTAGCACAAAAATATTCTCCATGAAAAAATTGTATTTTTGAACAAGTAAAATTATGTGGTTGATGTACACACAAACTATTGCATGTGGAAGATTTTTTTTTAATTGTGTAATTGCTTAAATTCCACCAACTCCATCTTAATTCATTTACGTTTATAGAATATAAACGTGGAAATGTATCAACAGAATAGGATATTCGACAGCAACCATAAGCAACTGAAATAGTGCACTCTTGAAATAAGAGCATCTACTGCAAGTAAAATGCATGAAAGTTCCAACGTAAATATAATTTTTCATATTGTCAAACTAGCCAAATGTAGGACAAAATGATTATATAAAAGTTTTGCTTTTTTCCTGTCGTCTGCAAAGTGATTGTTTAAGTCCATGCTTTCTGATGTGCGCACTAATGTCATAAATCACATGACATTTGCTGACCTTTGCCTCAAAGTATCAGTGGCGGTCTCTGGATGAGAAGTACAACCTCTTCTGCTCCAGGCTTTATACATACCTCCTTTTCTACATATTTTCTTGCCCGGTTTTCTGGCACATTCCTTCGATATTCTTTTTACTGAAAAATGAATAAAAGACTAAAAAATAACATGAGCTCCATCAGAAACAGTAGGAGCATGCAACACCACCAACTGACTTAAAATTGTCGTTTCTACAAAGACAGGCTTTCAACTCATTGTGTCTCCACACACAATGGGAAGATGATGCACCTTTTCTTAAGTCAGTGAGAGGGGGATTGAAAATCAACTTCCACCTCGATGGTCGTGCCATAGTGTGTAAAAAAATGAGTGGGGCAGGATACAGACCTGATGCATTGGGAAAGCTTCATGCATGTATATACACCCACAAACACATAAATACACAAACAAATCACAGCATGCAAACCTTATATCATGCTTCCTAAAACAAAGAAAGAATCAACATTTAGCAAAGATTAATATTAGATGTTCCTGTTCCTTATGGCTTTTACTCACCATCCTCAGTAGGCACATATATGTTTAGAAAGAGGCAATCTTCATTCTGTTCTTGAACATAAGATGCAATTACTTCCAAGTTGGCAGTAAACCACACGGGGAGCATTACATCTGGCAACATACCATGTATATTCTGGGGACAGACTGGTGCAAAATGGGTGGCATTTCGTATTTCTGACCAAGAAGAAGGCGGTTCAGGGGGTTGGAAACGACGTTCTCCTGTTGGTGAAGCAGCATATGGCACACCAAGGTACTGGATTACTGGACCCAAGATTTCATTACTTAGTTCTTTTTTGATCCCCCTCAGTCTGCCATAATTGGTGTTCACCACTGGGTAGGGTTCATCGAGTTTCTGGCAAAGCACCAGGCTGCCCTTTAATGTAAATCCGAGTATCCAAAGAAGGAAGGTAATATCAAATCCCTTTCGTACTGGAGGCATCATCACCACTCTCAATATGCAATTAAACCATGGTGGCCTCTCTTTGTGAAGTGGCATTGTGTACAATTGTGCGCCACAAATATAGAAGCAAAGGTTCTCCTTGATATTGGATGAAATCTCAGTAAATCGACGATTGTTTCAAAGGAGTTCCAAAGTAAATTACAATTTTCTACATCAGAAATATTTCCCTCTAGATTTCAGACTTGAATATTCATCTTCACTTGCTTTTATTTTCAGTGAACATACTTTTCTTCAGTCCACATGGAGAAATTGACCATCCCCAGAGAATTTCCTTTGACAATCCTTTTTTGTTGTATCAGGGTAA
This sequence comes from Amblyraja radiata, assembly GCF_010909765.2. Lineage (NCBI taxonomy): Eukaryota > Metazoa > Chordata > Chondrichthyes > Rajiformes > Rajidae > Amblyraja > Amblyraja radiata. The sequence continues at coordinate 12,888,474 of NC_045968.1, read as the reverse complement.
TTGTGGCCTGTAAAATAAATTGCAAATTCCAAAGTCAATAATATATAATTTATAAGGTTTCAAATGTATTTCTTTACATAAAAACGTATTCTTTAAAAAAAAGATTCTTCCCTCTTAATTCTAACTATTGGTCAAATTATTGTAACATCAGTATGTTTCCAATGGGTAGTTTGTTAATATTTACGTTACAATTATCAACAAAGGAACATAATCTTTCAACCATTCATCCTTAAGATCAACAAGAATAATTCCCATATTTTGCTTCTCAACCTTCAACCTCGTTGCCTCGACTATGTGTGTAGTATATATGTCATATCCATATCTGTTATAAGCATATTAAATAGAAACCGTGCAAGCAATAGAATAAAACTGTTAGAGATCATTTCTCATCCAAATCTGCAATCTGCCCTCAAAAATATTCAAAATATTGGTTGAAAATATCTATCATTTAATCCCATTTTCACCCAATAGATCAAGCACTGATGTTTGAATCCATAGCTACACAGGTAAACAGGCAGTTAAGATCCTTTTTTTTGTTTCAATCTTCAGCAAATGAGCAATTAGAATTTTATCTAGAAACAACCCAAGACATATTGTTACATTAGAAAAATATTTTCCATATCAATACTTTGTTGTTTTTTAATACCTACAAAATCCTTGCTTTCACAAGAACATTGCACTTCTTATGATTTCTGATGTTCAGGGATATTTCAAGTTTGTTATCTAAGGTACGAATTATTGAGGTTTTCTGTGAATCTCCAAATTAGTTCAATAAAGAGAATCTATACCCAGAGTCCCTTTCAATCATTTTAACACAATCTAATAACTTCAAAACCAGCCATTTGATTCAAAAGGAAATTTTGAATGGAATCTGTACATACATCAAATCTTCTATCCATTCCAAACTAAAACTCGCATCTTGTTATCTTCCAGTTTGCATTGTTTTTACATTTGCGCAAAAACGGTACACGATAACGCTAAGAATGTTCGCCACCTTACTCACCATTCTCCTGTGTTGTAAGTGCAACAGGTTTTGTTCCTATCGGTGGTATATTGTAATAACAGACAATGGAATGTTTCCGTATCTTCAAAAAGTTACGGTTTAACAATCTTAAAAACCACGCATGCACAGATTGGTCTCCTCCCCTGTCAGTCACCGCCGGGATGGCGACGCACCTTCCTGCACCACCGCTGCACTGATTGGCTGCATCTGCTGTCAGTCACCGGGCAGCGCTTGCCTCTGCCCGGCACGCTTTCAGGTCGGCGTGTCTTCCTGTCAGCGCAGCCTTCGGTCAAGGCAACCTCTGGTCAGAGGAGCGGCAACCTCGAGATCCTGGGGAGGTGAGGAGGGAGAGTGGGGGAATTGAGGGAGAGGAGGGGGTAGGGAGGGAGAGGGGGGAAAGTGGGGGAGGTGAGGAGGGGGACTGCGGGGATTGAGGGAGAGGAGGGTGTAGGGAGGGAGAGGGGGGAAAGTGGGGGAGGTGAGGGGGGAGACTGCGGGGATTGAGGGAGAGGAGGGGATAGGGAGGGAGAGGGGGGGAAAGTGGGGGAGGTGAGGAGGGAGACTGGGGGGATTGAGGGAGAGAATGGGGTAGGGAGGGAGAGGGAGGGGAAAATGGGGGAGGTGAGGAAGAAGAGTGGGGGAGGAGGGGGTGAAAGAGGGAGAGGAGGGGGGTAGGGAGGTGAGAGGAGTTATGGAGGGAGTGACTGAGGGTAGGGGAAAGGAGAGGTGAGGGACGGATTGGGGGAGGGTAGGGGAAAGAGGAGGGAGAGTGGGGAGGGAGAGTGGGGAGGAGGGAAATAGAGGGACAGGAGGGGGAGTGAGGGAGGTAGGGATTGAGAACGGAAGCCTTGGGGAAGGGTAGCGTTGGGGGTCCAGGCCTCCTGTGTGACAGGGACCCAACGGGTCCCACATAGTCTAGTTATACTTAAACTGTTGTAATAACAGACAATGGAATGTTTCCGTATCTTCAAAAAATGAGACATCTTTAAGCTGGCAATGACTTCCAAAATGTTTTCTCCAACACACTTTCAAATTCAGTTACCAAGAAATTCTAATGCATGGACCAACATTTTTATGCAACGCGCCTGACAAGTCAATTGAGTGTACACATAGAATGTAGGTATGTTGCAAAGCCTACCTGAAGCGTCGTTGAAGATCTGCTGCTGAGGGTGTGCGCGATTTTGGCGCCGTTTAGAGGGGGCGGGTTTAAAACGCGATTTTCTCTAAGCTGTTCCAATCGAAAATGTTCAGCCTAGTTAATTATTAACGAAAAATCGCTGGAAGACCCCGTCGCAAAAGCTATTATTAGGTTTAAAGGCCTTGAATAATAGTTATAGTAGTTTAAAAATCAATCTCTAAACCCGCGACCGTCAGCAACCGCAGGGTCTCATAAAGCAAATAGCAGAAGTTAGGTTGTATATTTTTACATTAAAAAGGGCTTCTAAAGATCCCTTTATACAAAGTTTAATATTGCGAGTAGCTCAATTTGGGCCCATTATATCGCGCAGTATTTTTCTCGGCATTTGGGGCACAAATCTACCGCAATGTGAACGTTCTAAACCAGCGCGTTCCACAGGGACCCACTGGAAAGCTGATTTAAATGGGCATTTATTTACAGCAATTAAACACTAAATTCCTTCCATTTGGCCTATAAATTAATGTAAATGAGATTTAAAAATCATGTTTTATTGTGAATTATTTGTGAATATTATTTGGACATTTAGGCTATTTAAAAATGTTAATCATTTATTAAGAAATGGATAGATGTTTAGATCTAGTAATTGAAGTCTGAAATTAGCTACAATTAGGTAACTAACTAATTATATGCTTTAATTTCAGGTCATCCAAGTAAGATTATTTTATATTTGTTTCAGAATGCTTCAATCTATGATAACTGAAAATTTCATTCAGTTCTCTTAATTTTTAAGAAAGTTATGGGCTTTTGACTGTTCACGATCACAGCTTTTTTGTTATGTCCATAGAAAATCAATAGGGAACAAGATGCTCATTTCCCAGTATGAAAATGGCCATAACTTTTTAAATACTTGAGATATGAAAGTGAATTAGGTGTCAAATTAAACTTATTTATATGCTTTATCTGATGGGATAAATTACAGACTTGATTTTTAAAATCTCAAAATTTTGTAACATTGCTATAGAATGCACCTGGTAGGTCTTAATCATTCTACCAAGCCTATGACATTGTCACACATGGGGGCTCGGGTATTGTTGAGTGACATCAATCAATACACGTGCGTGACGCTTGCCATTCTCACAGTATTCCAATGGTTTGAAAAAGTGGATCTTACCCGAAGTTTCGAAGCATGTAAACACATAACTCCTTTTTTCCTAATCTGACACATAGAAAAATAGGTGCAGGAGTAGGCCATTCAGCCCTTCAAGCCAGCACCACCATTTTATATGATCATTGCTGATCATTCAAAATCAGCACCCTGTTCCTACTTTTTCCCCATACCCCTTGATTCCGTTTGCCCCAAGAGCTAAATCTCGCTTGAAAACATCCAGTGAATTGCCATCCACTGCCTTCTGTGGCAGAGAATTCCACAGATTCACAACTCTCTGGGTAAAATAATTTTCCTCATCTCAGTCTTAAATGGCCTACCCTTTATGCATAAACTGTGACCCATGGTTCTGGACTCCCCCAGCATCGGGAAAAAAATTCCTACATCTAGCCTGTCCAATCCCTTAAGAATTTTATATGTTTCTATAGAATCCCTCTCATCCTTCTAAATTCCAGTGAATACAAGCCCATTCGACAGATCCTTTCATCATATATCCCGTGAATGCACTCCCTCAATAGCAAGAATGTCCTTCCTCAAATTAGGAGACCAAAACTGCACACAATATTCCAGGTGTGGTCTCACCAGGGCCCAGTACAACAGTAGTAGGACCTCCTTGTTCCTATACTCAAATCCTCTCGCTATGAAGGCCAACATGCCATTTGCTTTCTTCACTGCATGCTGTACCGGCATGCTTACTTTCAGTGACTGATGTACAAGGACACCCAGGTCTCTTTGCACCCCCCCCCCCCCCCCCTTTTGCTAATCTGACATTCAGATAATAATCTGCCTTCTTGTTCTTGCCACCAAAATGGATAACCTCACATTTATTCACATTATACTCCATCTGCCATGCATCTGCCCACTCACCCAACCTATTCAAGTCACCCTGCAGCCTCATCGCATCCTCCTTGCAGCTCACACTGCCACCCTGCTTTGTGTCAACCGCAATTTGGGGATGTTGTTAATATGCAGGGGTTTGGGTACTTTGGAAATGGCAAGCATCTGTGAGAAACTGGGCTTCACTGATAGTGACAATGTCTGTAGGGGTATAAAAGGGTGGGTAATTCATTAGGGCGTGTCGGTCGTCTTCTGTTCTGTTTGCGCGAGGCTGCTGAGGGCTCAAGTGATTCCTACTCTTTGCTTCCTGCCTGCCAATCAGTTCTCGATCCATGTCAATACCCTACCCCCAATACCATGTGCTCTAATTTTGCACACTAATCTTTTGTGTGGGACCTTGTCAAAGGTTCTTTGAAAGTCCAGATACACCATATCCACTGGCTCTCCCTTATCCATTCTACTGTTACATCCAGGAGATTAGTCAAGCATGATTTTTTCCATGAGTAGTAGCTCTACTCAATAACCAAAAGTCTGTAGCCTAATTTTGCTCTGGTATTTTATTTCATTCATATGTTTAAACTGTAAACTGTAAACAGCTGTCACTGTTTTCCAAATGCGCTGCTATTACATCTTCAATAATCGACTCAAGTATCTTTACCACTACCAATGTAAGGCTAACTGGTCTATAATTCCCCGTTTTCTCTCTACCCTCCTTTCTTAAAAAGTGGGGTTACATTAGACAATAGACAATAGGTGCAGGAGTAGGCCATTTGGCCCTTCGAGCCAGCACCGACATTCAATGTGATCATGGCTGATCATCCCCAATCAGTACCCCGTTCCTGCCTTCTCCCCATATCCCCTGACTCCGCTGTTTTTAAGAGCCCTATCTAGCTCTTGGAAAGCATCCAGAGAACCTGCCTCCACCACCCTCTGAGGCAGAGAATTCCACAGACTCACCACTCTCTGTGAGAAAAAGTGTTTCCTCGTCTCTGTTCTAAATGGCTTACTCCTTATTCTTAAACTGTGGCCCCTGGTTCTGGACTCCCCCAACATCGGGAACATGTTTCCTGCCTCTAGTGTGTCCAAGCCCTTAACAATCTTATATGTTTCAATGAGATTCCCTCTCATCCTTACTCTACTTACTCCCCTCACCCCCTCCCCTCCCTACCCCCCCCCCCCCCCCACCATTGCCATTCCTGTTCCTACCCCTATCCTCCTCCATTCTCTAGCGATGTTACAAAACTTACCTTCAGCGGTGCTGCAGTTCTGCCACTGGCCGTGTGCGCGACTTTGGCGCCTTTGGGGGGGGGGGGGGGGCAGGATTAAAATGCCGTTTTGTACTGCCTGTCTGAGGCGGACTTCCTCAGGCTGCTAGCTGATGATGAAAAAATCGGACTTTTGTTCGCGCTATATATTTTTTTTAAATTTGCTGAACAATTTAATATTTGGATTAAAATAAAAAGCGACTTCTAACGCCCTCAACGCCTACAACGTGACGGATCACAAGAATGGGACAAAACAAAAGGTAAGATTCAGATTCAGATTCAATTTTAATTGTCATTGTCAGTGTACAGTACAGAGACAACGAAATGCATTTAGCATCTCCCTGGAAGAGCGACATAGCAAATGATTTAAATAAATAATAATAAGTGATAATAAGTGTCCGGGGGGTGGGGGGGGGTGATTGGCAGTCACTGAGGTACGTTGTTGAGTAGAGTGACAGCCGCCGGGAAGAAGCTGTTCCTGGACCTGCTGGTTCGGCAACGGAGAGACCTGTAGCGCCTCCCGGATGGTAGGAGGGTAAACAGTCCATGGTTGGGGTGAGAGCAGTCCATGGCGATGCTGAGCGCCCTCCGCAGACAACGCTTGCTTTGGACAGACTCAATGGAGGGGAGCGAGGAACCGGTGATGCGTTGGGCAATTTTCACCACCCTCTGCAATGCCTTCCGGTCGGAGACAGAGCAGTTGCCATACCATACTGTGATGCAGTTGGTAAGGATGCTCTCGATGGTGCAGCGGTAGAAGTTCACCAGGATCTGAGGAGACAGATGGACCTTCTTCAGTCTCCTCAGGAAGAAGAGACGCTGGTGAGCCTTCTTGATCAGAGTTGAGGTATTGTGGGTCCAAGAGAGGTCATCGGAGATGTTGACTCCCAGGAACCTGAAGCTAGAAACACGTTCCACCTCCGTCCCGTTAATGTGGATGGGGGTGTGCGTGCCGCCCCTGGACTTCCTGAAGTCTACAATGAGCTCCTTGGTCTTCTTGGAGTTAAGGGCCAGGTTGTTGTCAGCGCACCATGCTGCTAAGTGCTGGACCTCCTCCCTGTAGGCCGACTCATCGTTGTTGCTGATGAGGCCAATCACCGTTGTATCATCTGCATACTTGATGATGGTGTTAGTACCATGTACAGGTGTGCAGTCATAGATGAAGAGGGAGTAGAGGAGGGGGCTCAGCACACAGCCCTGTGGAACGCCGGTGTTCAGGGTGAGGGTTGAAGAGGTGTGCTTGTCTAACCTAACAGACTGGGGTCTGTTGGTTAGAAAGTCCAGTATCCAGTTGCAGAGGGAGGGGTCGATGCCCAGGTTACCGAGTTTGGTGATCAGTTTTGATGGTATAATGGTGTTGAATGCTGAGCTGTAATCGATGAACAGCATTCTTACGTAAGTGTCTCTGTTGTCGAGGTGGGAGAGGGCGGAGTGAAGTGCCGTTGAGATGGCATCCTCCGTACTCCTGTTCTTGCGGTAGGCAAACTGATAGGGATCCAGTGTGGGGGGTAGGCAGCTTTTGAGGTGTGCCAGGACCAGCCTCTCGAAGCACTTGGTGATGATGGGGGTAAGTGCAACTGGGCGGAAGTCGTTGAGGCTTGCCGCAGTGGAGTGTTTTGGCACTGGCACGATGGAGGTGGTTTTAAGGCACGTGGGGACAACTGCTTGGGCAAGTGACAGGTTGAAGATGTCAGTCCAGACGTCTGTCAGCTGCGCAGCACAGGCCCTGAGCACGCGCCCGGGGATGCCGTCAGGGCCAGCAGCTTTACGTGCATTAGTCCTACTCCGTGCCACAAATACGTCATAGGGGGTGAGTGTAAGGGGTTGGTGATCGGCAGGTAGCACAGCCTTGATGGCTGTCTCTAGATTGTCCCTGTCGAAGCGGCCATAGAAGTGGTTAAGCTCCTCAAGGAAGGAGGCGTCGCTGGATGTGGGGGTGGTGTTGGAGGGTCTGTAGTCCGTGATGGCCTGGATGCCTTGCCACATGCGTCGGGGGTCGGAGTTGTTGTTGAAGTGCTCCTCAATCCTGAGCTTATGGCAGTGCTTGGCCTTCTTGATGCCCCTCTTCAGGTTAGCCCTGACTGAACTGTAGGCTCGAGCATCGCCTGACCTGAAAGCAGTGTCCCGTGCTTTCAGCAGTAGCCTGACCTCGCTGTTCACCCATGGCTTCTGATTCGGGAATATGGTCACCTGTTTGAGGGAGGTGACACTATTGATGGTGGAGTTTATAAAGTCCAGAACAGAGGATGTGTAGGAATCAATGTCCGTGTGGGAGTCAAGGGTGGCCTGGGCTGCAAACGCCTTCCAGTCAGTGTTTCCAAAACACTGCTGAAGTGTGAAGTCCGCTTCCTCTGACCAGACTTTAACTGTCCTCGCAGATGGTTTAACCCGTCTGATGAGTGGGGAGTACTTAGGGAGCAGGAACAATGAGACGTGATCAGACTGACCAAGGTGGGGGAGGGGGATGGCTTTGTAAGCTTCACATATCTCCCAGCAGCTGCAAAGTTATTGTTCTCAAAGTGGGTTTTAAAATCTGAACGAAATTGGACACAAACGACCACAGGACAATGGTGAGTAAGTCGTCTATTTTACATATAATCTTGCTTCTTGGAATGGCTTTAATCCAATTTTACGTTGCGAAAATGTTATTTGGGCCCCATACGAACCGGCAGTGTTTTTCCTGCCGATATGGAGTTCAAATTCACCACAAATGCAATGTTCCAATCGATCGCGTTCCAGAAGCAAGATGATTAAAATGCCCATTTTTGTTTGGACAATCATGTCATAAGCCGTCCAAATTGTTTATATTTTATGTTATTTTCTCTCCGTGATCATTATTTTTACACTAAATATTCACAACAGTTTGAGTCATATGTATTGTGCAAAAAACAATAATTTTGATTATATTTTGAGAGGATGTTTCTGGATTAATTTATGGGAATTACACATTAAATTCCTTCCATCTGGCATAAAAATTCATGACAGTGAGATTTAAAAATCATGTTATATTGTGAATTCCTGTGTGAATGGGATTAGTTTGTTATTTGGATACAGGCTATTTAAAAAATATATAATTTTTTTAAGAAATGGAATCTACAGGATATTCTTAATGGGAAAGTAGTGGGTAGAAAGGCATGTCCTGCGTGGTTTGAAGAGCAAAAACTTGTAGTTTACAATGACAAAATTGAAAGGTTGAGGAAAAATAAGGTGTACAGAGTTGCTTATTGGTTACAATCTGAGGAGTATGAATGACGCTACTGATTATGATATGCCAATGTACCAGCAAGCAACCGATCTTCTCCATAGAGACTTGGTCTATTGCTAAAAAATGTAACTTATTTACCTCTCTGTTATGGACTTACAGTTTATTATACAATAATATTAAAGTTCTGATCTTGAGAACATCACATGTTTGAATTTTCAAGGCAGTCTGGTTGTTTATTACTATTTCCGTCACAACGGTCAATTTTGTAATTAGCTACAATTAGTTAATTAACTAATTATGTGCTATAATTTCAGGTCATCCAAGTAAGATGTTTTATATTTGTTTCAGAATGCTTCAATCTATAATAACTGAAGATTTCATTGTTCTCTTAATTTTTATGAAAGTTATGGGCTTTTGACTGTCCTCGATCACAGCTTTCGTGTTAAGTCAATGGAAAAGCAATAGGGAACGAGATGCTAATTTCCGAGTATGAAAATGGCCATAACTTTTTTAATACTGAAGATATGAAAGTGAATTAGGTGTCAAATTAAACTTCTTTTTATGCTTTATCTGACGGGATAAATTGCAGACTTGATTTTTTAACTCTCAACATTTTGTAACATTGCTACATTCTCCCTCATCCCCTAACACTCCCCCCCTCCTCTTCACCCCCCCTCTTCTCTCCCCTCTCCTCCCCTCCCTCCCTCCCTCTCATTTCCCCTACACTCAGTCACTCCCTCCCACCCTCCATAACCCATCTCCCCTCCCTACTCCCCTGACCCGTTGGGCCCCATTCCCCCAACACAATATTCCACCAGGCACCCGTTTCCCCAACGCAACACGTTTCCACTACTCATCCGTTGCCCCAACGCAACCCATTCCCCCAACGCAATATTCCACCACTCACCCATAGCCCCCAACTGTGCAGGCACGGCTTATACACTCCCTCCCACTCCTATTCACCCTCCCTCTTCTCTCCCTTCCTCCACTCCCTCCCTCTCCTTTTTCCTACCCTCAGTCACTCCCTCCCTCACCTCTCCGCTATCCCACTCCCCCACTAAACACAATGTTTAAATAACATTTCTTCTCCTCCCCTCCCCCACTCCCTCCCTCTCCTTACGACAAATCTCTCATAGAACGGCGTGGAACACTGTTGATTGGCTGGAGGACTGTTCATGGCAGCTTATGTAAATGAGATCCCATTGTGACGTCATAGCAGGAAAGTGCCAGAATCTCCCAGCAGCTGCAAAGTTATTGTTCTCAAAGTGGGTTTTAAAATCTGAACGAAATTGGACACAAACGACCACAGGACAATGGTGAGTAAGGTGGTGCAAACATTTTAGCTCTATCGTGTACCGTTTTGGCATAGTTCCAGGTGGACATACGCGCGCATAGATAGATAGAAACAAACAAGATTATAACTGCCTGGGTTAAAACACCTAGTTGCAATTTGGACACACTCTGACTGAAGGGACATCTCTTGGGTATGAAAGGTCAGGTCATTCAACCCTCTTAATTTGGAAAAAAATAAGTCAGGACAATTGGGTGCTGTGGATGACTGATCCTGACGGTGACCAAGTGAAGCCCAATGTTTTTTAATACATTTGACATTACACAGTGTACAGGGGATCTTGCTAGTTAGGAACATAATTAGGATTGCAACAATTAATTTATAAACATCCATTGGCTGAATGCCTATTTCATGCTGTGTGCAGCTACACAAATTGATAATTGGTTGGGTGCCTTAGCAGGTGGCTAATGTCATAAATAGGTAGCACGCTTAAAGTTAGCCTGCTGTACACAAAGTTGATCATCTACAGCAGGCACCATCAGGTATTCTGGAATGAAGTCTGATCTAGGGCAAACTGAAGAACAGATTCAAGATTGACCAACCTTTAAGCAGTAAGCAGAAATGAGAGATGTGCTATATCTAAAATGGTCCTCCAAAAAATAATCTGCAGAGACAAGGAGAGCAGTTATTTGTGCTCATCTAGATTAAACAACTTTCAAGCACCTGGATACAGTGCCACAAGAAATTCAATGAAGTCATATACATGGCCAAAGACAAATACATCTTCAAACAGCATATCTCTACAAACAGCAGCAATAGCTTTACGCACTGTTCAATGTATCACCAACCAGTTCCCCCATTTATTCATCCACAATGATCACCATCAATCAAGATATATGGATATTTATATGCTGCACCAAATGTAATTGCCAATTTATGTCACTCAGCTATGACTGGCCCATCACCCCCAAATAATACTCACATTAATTAACACATTCTTGCCCTGATTGCAAAGTACACAGCCAGAGGCAAGTATAATGAACCAATGGCAACTAAGCACAGATACATGATCCAACCCATATAGAGGAGATATTTAAGGCCATTGTTGCAGCAGTTAAAGATGATAGTTGTGGCTTGTAGCAGGACTGAAATAACAGAAGGCAACAATATTTTCCTATCTATTTTGTGTTCACAGCATGCGTCCCTCACACAAACAGGTCACATAATTTAAAAGTTGCAAAGTGTGTCATATTTTGCCTCTTAATTTAGCCTTTCCCCTCAGCACAACTGTCCCCTTTCTCCTTACAGACAGCCAAAAAAGCAAGCTGGCAAGGTAGAAAACTCTGGAAAAAAGGCATCAGCTGAGATCCAATATTCTGCATAATTCAGAAATTGGCTTAGTCTACTGGAGCCCGAATGAAGGAAATAATAACATTGGTGCCAGCTTGCCAAAAGATGAGTTAGCACAAGTTCAGCTCCAGAGAATACAGAGGCAGACTGTGACTTTACACACTGCAGTAGAAGGCTGATGGATGGGTATATACAATTAAGTACTTTATACAACAACATGGAGCAGTCTATTATCAGTCTGACACAGCACTTTCATGCAAACCTTAGAGCCTATACTTTCTAGCATGGAGGTGATCAACACACTTGCAAATGTACCATAAAACTGATATTGTTATTTCTATTTATCATAAGCAGAAGCCAATTAATATTCAGATGCAATACTTTGTAGTATTGTGAACCGGGTACGCGCCCGAGAAGAAGATATGCAGTAAATGAATGTCCAAGATTATTTGTTAATGTTTCGATGCTTTGTTGCACAATTTGATTTAAAGCTATAGGGAGAGATATAGGGAGGGTCTCTATTCCTTGGAGCGCAGGGGGTTGAGGGGTGATCTTATAGAGGTGTATAAAATCATGAGAGGAATAGGTCGGGTTGATGCACAGAGTCTCTTGCCCAGAGATGGGGAATCGAGGACCAGAGGACATAGGTTCAAGTTGAAGGGGAAAAGATTTAATAGGAATCTGAGGGGTAACTTTTTCACACAAAGGGTGGTGGGTATATGGAACAAGCTGCCAGATGAGGTAGTTGAGACTGGGACTATCCCAAAGTTTAAGAAACAGTTAGATAGTTACATGGATTGGACGGGTTTGGAGGTTTATGGACCAAGCGCAGGCAGGTGGGACTAATGTAGCTGAGACATGTTGGCCAGTGTGGGCAAGTTACATAGAGACATAAACAATAGGTGCAGGAGTAGGCCATTCAGCCCTTCGAGCCAGCATCGCCATTCAATGTGATCATGGCTGATCATCCACAATCAGTACTCTGTTCCTGCCATCTCCGCAAGCCCGAAGAGCTCTATCTAAATCTCTTTTGATTGCATCCAGTGAATCGGCCTCCACTCCCTTCTGAGGCAGAGAATTCCACAAATTCACAACTCTCTGTGTGAAAAAGGTTTTCCACATCTCAGTTTAAAACAGCCTACCCCTTATTCCTAAACTGATGGCCCTGGTTCTGGACTCCCCCAACATCGGGAACATGTTTCCTGCATCTAGCGTGTCCAATCCCTTAATAAATTTATATGTTTTTATAAGATCCCCTCTCATCTTTCTAAAATCTAGTGAATACAAGCCCAGTCGCTCCATTCTTTCATCATATGACAATCCCGCCATCCTGGGAATTAACCTTGTGAACTTACACTGCACTCCCTCAATGGTAAGAATGTCCTTCCTCAAATTAGGAGATGAAAACTGCACACAATACTCCAGCTGTAGTCTCACCAGGGCCCTGTACAACTGCAGAAGGACTTCTTTGCTTCTATACTCAACTCCTCTCGTTATGAAGGCCAACATGCCATTAGCTTTCTTCACTGCCTGTTGTACCTGTATGCTTACTTTCAGTGACTGATGTACAGGACTGCGTTCCTTAACCGGGGTTCCCCGGAACGCTAGGGTTCCGCGAGAGGGCGCTAGGTTTTCCGAGAGAAATGGTGATAAACTAGACCAGTGGTGTCAAACTACCAGCCCGGGGGCCACATCCGACCCGTGGGATGATTTCCCCAATGTCAGAGCGGGCTGCAGCTGTCCCCGGTGGCTCGTTTGAAGCCGGCCCATTTGGACCCGAGCGAGCCAGTTAAGGTGGCCCAGCCTCGCCGTCGAGGGCGTCCGCCATCTCGGGTCCCACCTAGTTCGTCCTTACCAGAAAATAAACCTTTGCATGGGGACGTACGTACAAGGTCCGGCTGCCTCGTTCGGCTGCCCGTCTGTTTTTGTGCCTCTGGTTCTGGGGGGGGGGGGGGGGGGTGGAGGGGGGTAATGTGGCGGCACTTGGTGGTGGGCCACGCATTATACATAACCTTCAGCTCTTGGGAGGGATCACGTGTCCCGGTGACGAGAGGTAGGAGTCACGGTTTGGTCACGGGTGCCCCTGGGGGATTATTTAAGGGTTAATCGCGAGAGCACAGGGTTGGTGAGTGAGGAGAGTTAGTGTAGAATAAAGAACCTGTATTTCGGACAAACTTCGTGTCTGCCTCATTCTTTAATGGACAACTCCACATCCACTACAGTCTACAATATGCAGTTTTGAAGTTTTTTGACAGATGCAGGAAAACATATGATTACATGTAGACTTGATATTGTAAGAACTAACTTATTTCTTCCCTCCTACCAGTAATAAATTGAAAGTTTAACTTCAGCAGTCCAATTTCTCTTGATATTGAGCATTTTCAATTTGCTGATGAATAACTTTTTTATTATTATATTTCAATATTAAGCTTTTTAAACTCCCTTAAATATAGATTTTTTTTTAATGCTTCGACCAGTTTAGTTTTAATCTTTTCTGAGGGAAAAGGAAAATATTGAACATAGGGTTCCTGTTGTCCTCAAGGTCAATAAGCTGTAACATCAACCATGGAAACAGAAAACTGGGAAATAATAACTATGCAATAAGGTAAAATCTGAAAAGGGAGGCCCATGTGGCATGTCTGATTTCAGAACTTGCCATGCTTGTGATTAAATAATATATTTCAAATTTTGTGCTTGATGCACAAATATTTTTAGTTGCAACAAATTCTGCATTTCAAATCCAAGAGCCTTAAAGGGATTAATCTGCTCATAAATTATTTCAGTGTTGAAACCAAGGGAATGTATGCCATAACATTTAGTTTTGTTTAGTGTGTAGATTTGTTTAGTTTAGTTTACAGATACAGTGCGGAAACAGGCCCATCGGCCCACCGGGTATGCGCCAACCAGAGATAGTGCAGGATACACTAGCATTATCCTACACTAGGGGCAATTTTACAATATTTACCATCGCAAATTAACCTACAAACCTGTTGGTCTTTGCAGTGTGGGAAGAAACCGGAGCAACCGGGGATAATCCATGCTGTCACGGCAAGAGTGCACAGATAGCACCAGTAGTCAGGATCAAACTCGGGTCTCTGGTGCTGTGAGACAGCAACTCTACTGCTGCACCACCGTGCCGCACATGAGCTCTAGAGCTTGGAAAAATGCATTTCGGCCCATCGATCACACTAGTTCTATGTTATCCCACTTTCTCATCCACTTGCTAAACATTAGGAGAAATTTACAGACTAATTAACCTATAACTCAGATGCCTTTGGTAATGTGTGAGGAAACTAGAGCACCTGGAGGAAACCATTCTGGTCAGAGGAGAAATGTAAACTCCTCACAGATAGTACCCGAGGTCAGGATCGAACCCGGATCTCTGATTCTATTCTATCCAAATTTTCTAATAAAGTGCAGGCCCTCAGTAACAGCTCAAGACATGCCAGCAGAACAGGCTTCATCGAATAAAAACATTCAAGAAAGCCTAAAAAAAATGTGAAGTAAATTTTCTTTGTGACCAAGGAAAAGTGTTTCTGGTCCTACTAGGCCCAGCAAAAAGGCCCAAGCTATTTCTAACAACCTACTGTGGTCACTTGATGAATTGCTGGTTGGTTTGCTTAACATCTGAACAAAGCAAAGCCACACAATCAACATATTTTTACTCTAGGTGACCGAAATATCAGTGGGGGAGCACTTTCAGACTAGTGAACATAATTTTATTAGTTTTAAAGTAATTATGGAGAAGAATAGAACTAGTCTACAAGTTACGGTTCTAAATCAGGGCATTACTGGGTTTGGAGGTATTAGATGGGAACTTGGATAGGTCGATTGGATCAGTCTGTTTGCAGATATGGGAATGGCTGGCTAGTGGAAGATTTTCAAAAGTGAGGCAGCAAGAGTATAGGGGCAGCATGTCCCTGTTAGACTGAAGGGCTAGGCAGGCTAGTTTAGGGAATCCTGGTTGATAAATGATGTTGAGGCTCTTGTCAGCAAAAAAAGATGATAACATAACATTTAGGCAGCCAGGATCAAGCGAATCATTCAGTGAGTATAAGAGGTCCTAAAAGATTCCACAGATATCTATGCAAGTATAGTAACAGACACTCTACTTTCATGCTCAAAAAAGAATTATGCATATTTAACATTTTCCTGAAATAGTAGATGCCATTTGCTCTAAAAACCTTGATTCACTTACTAAACATAAAGCTTTGGACCATTCTACAAATTTTTCTTATGACCTAGCAAGTTCCAGTAAATCTGTACATGAAAATGTGCTTCTGATCACTCCAAAATAGCTTGACCTCTAGATTTAAGATTAAATCCACTTGTTCTGGATTTCTACTTCTTGCTGTTATCTAAATTGTAATTTAAAAATGTAAAATTGTTGGTTCAGTGTCATGGTGAGATCACATATGGGTCAGAACCTCAGAAAGGATCTTTGGCCTCAACATAGATTCAGATGCATTAGAGCTTCAAGGGTTAATTTGTGAGGGTAGGTTGCATCTCCTTCCCATTTGGAAGGTGGAATGATGACCTAACTTTTGATACATAGCCATTGCCAAGGACATAGAAGACTGCAGGCCAACAGAATTGTGGTACAGTTATAATTCATCAACATAAGAAGCTCAAGGGAATTAATAACCTGTAATGCTATGTGCCCAACTGACAGAGCTCTGACCATTCACTAAATCCACTTATATCTCGTTATAACATTCCAGTTCCACCTACACAACTTATTTTGCCATACAATGTTAATGGCCTATACAGTAAAGTTCAAATAAAAAATACAGAATCCTCATAAATAACATTTCTAAATCTTTGATGTTACAGTACTGGCAATTAATCAATTAGAGTAAACTATTTCTTACGCAGCATTTGAACTTGCCCAGACGAGTAGTTGTACAGATAGTCAATTTTTCTGAATCTTTTGAATGTTTTAACTGAATGCACAGTGATCAACTGCCTGGTCAGCTAAATGATAATAGGTCAGTTCAAGTTAGATTCGGCTAATTGTCTGGACTTGCCACCCAGACCTGCCCGGCAATCGCATTTACCTGGGCTGATGCAGAGAATCGAATAGGCAAAACTCCATCCTCATGAGTCAAGCAATAAAGCCTCAAATGGTATACAATTGAGATCCCACCCTCCGAATGTCTCTGATTGATTTAATTGGATGCAAAGCTGGTTACAGATCTTCGACTTTGTTCAGAACTGAGAAATTTATAACAGTTTAAAACCTGTTATAATTGCTGTCAATTAAAACAACTAAAATATTTTAACATCTCAAAAATCACTTGATAGAATTGATTAAAAACCCATCACAATATAAAGAACTAACTCAAAACAGTCAAATAAAGTAAACACAAAGTAGATAATTCACATCGTTTCCTCAGTTCCAGGTTGAGAATTTCTATTCATACGGGTGGGTATACCATATCTATATCAAGTCTGATTGGTATAGGATGATACGGTTGGATTCTCACATGGATTTCATTGATATTCTGGTTGTCAAATGCTCAGGTCTGGGCAAATCTGGAATGGATTAATCTGTTAGCAGCTGAATGCCTTTGGAACTGACAGCCACAGCCAGAATGAGCCTGCCTAATAAAAGACATCTGAAATCAGTAGGACATTTTAAGATGTGTTAAATTAAGTTTGCCAGAGTTTATTTTAATGGGTCAAACTATGGCCATTGAGGCAATCCAGTTAACTGAGGCCCAAACTGATACACACACTTGAATTAAGGGAAGAATGAATTAAAATCCAGCCATTTTTCATTCCCTTGATCATTGGACTCCAGTGTTCTATCTGTGTGCATTGGAACAGTTTGATTGGCCTTTGTACAGGAAAGGACGAGGGGAGAAAAGCACCAAGCCAAAACCATTCCAATTAAACTAATTATGAATATAAATTGTAAATATTTGTCAATTTAAATGGATTGGGATTTCACAAATGCATGCACGTTAATGAAGATTTTCTGTTGGCAGATGACCAATTTATGGCATAATCAGCAGTAACAACAATTATGATTAGCATGTGTCCTGGCATCATTTCTCAGGGGACAAAGCAACAATATTGGAGATATAGCATCCACATACGCAACACCTAATTTTGGTATTATTTAAAAAAAAATCTTTGCTAAATGTGCAATGCCCAAGAGCTGCACAAAGAAAATATGTATCAACAGCATCTTTAATGTGAGTCAATCTACAATTCCACTAGCAGTTTATCAACCTAAAATGTTATGTTAATTGTTATCAATATTTCTTCTACAATTCAATCTCACAATCAAATAGTGTGTCTTCAATTCAACTGCAGAAACTTGAGCATGTTAAATAGACTTCAACTATAATGCAGGAGCAAGGAGATATGGTATTGTTGCAAGGTGCCGAGGTTTGGATGTAATGTGGGGTTCCATCTGTTGTCTCAGATGCATGTAATAGATTCTAGAACACTGTTTATAAGAGTTCTTCTGATGGCTTTCAACAAACATGATCAAACAAGTGCATCCAAAACTGGTGACTAATGTGCAACAACCACAAGCATCACTTTATGCAAGCTATGATTCAACCAGTAGTTTTCCTCATTGATCCCTATTGACTTCATTTTTACCACCTTGATCTAATACTTGATCAGATTCTTGATCTCTGTATTTCAGCTCTTTCGCCCATGTCCATGGCTACAATAAGAATGGAGCTGATTGATCTTGGTGAATAGGTAAACGCTATCCTGAAGTCATGTTTGTAGCTGCAGAAATGTCCAAAATAATTTAACCCCTATTATTGTCCAGTTTTTATCCATGGCTCTTCTTCAACCGATCCATTCAGATACATTTAGCTGTTAAACTATCTCCTCCAACTATATTGAACAACAGTACGTGTTTGAGAGTTAATGGATGATGGATCATGATCCTATATTTGCCTATACCAAGGCAAATCGCATACAAATTCCTTGTATGTGAATACTTGGACCATAAACTTACTTACTTACCTCAGATAGCTTAATTATTATTGCCATGGTATAAAATTGGTTACTTAATACATCAGGTTTATGTCTGTGATTTGCTTCATATGAATCTTCTCTCACTGCACTTCATCAAATTTCATCAACTTATTTATCTGTTTGTTGTTTTCCCCCAAAGACCATATCTAGCTTACCCATGAGTGTATTCATGTTATACGTATTAAATGCTCACATGGAGTATTCTAACCATTCATTATCTGAGTAAAAGTAATTTTGTTTGAATTCACTACTGAAATTAATTTTGACTATTTATGATTCTGATCTTTTCCACAAGTAGAAACATAAAGGGTAGAAATCTGAGGTACACAAAATTGCTGGAGAAACTTAGCGGGTGCAGCAGCATCTATGGAGCGAAGGAAATAGGCGACGTTTCGGGCCGAAACCCTTCTTCAGACAGCTGCTGCACCCGCTGAGTTTCTCCAGCAATTTTGTGTACCTTCGATCTCCCAGCATCTGCAGTTCCTTCTTGAACACAAGGGTAGAAATCTGTCTGTGTTTATTAGCATCGATTAGTGCTAAGCATTGGTCTTCCTAGCAACAGGAACCATTGCAACAAACTTCAAAAGCAACTATACCAAACATAATAAGAAAGTATACCATAATAATAAGGTAGATTTCTGGATATCAAGCCATATGGAGATGGTGCTGAAAAATGGCACTGAGCTAGATCTTAACTGGCAGAATAGGTTGTAAGGGCTGAATAGGTCACTGCTGCTTCTATTTCACATGTTTCTCTCTTCTTATGTTCTAGAGGATAAAAATAAATAATGTACTAAAAAAAACTGACCAAGATTCAAAACAGTTTAATAAAGAACTTCAGATGCTGGAAAAATCGAAGGTAGACAAAAATGCTGGAGAAACTCAGCGGGTGAGGCAGCATTTATGGAGCGAAGGAATAGATGACGTTTCGGGTCGAGACCCGACACCTATTCATTTGCTCCATAGATGCAGCCTCACCCGCTGAGTTTCTCCAGCATTTTTGTCTACCTAAGATTCAAAACAGGGTAAGTCAGATGGTCTGAATGAAATTAATTCTCTGTTGCTGAAGAATGTAATCATGCAAAATGCAATGGCACTTGCCACCATCTTCCAAACTTATTTAGACATGAGAATGATGTCACACAAATGGAATATTGCAATAATTAATATTCTTGAGAAAAAGCAAGATGGATAAATGTGGTAATTTGTCTAATTAACCCAATGTCAATGGTAATAGGAAATCGTTGATATTTTCTTACAAATTCAAGGGTGGGAAAACTCTTCGGATAACTAATCCAGAGAAAGACGAATTGCCACATGGAAAAAACAGTTAATTAAAGAAACACATGCTAGCTTTAAGGCTATGTATGAGCCATACTGGCATGTATGAGATTGCATTAAATATAAATTAATCTATTGCAGTTAATGTTCTAAATTCATACTTCCAAAAGGCATATGATAGACCAGTAAATGAAATTAAAGCCGGAGGCATCAGAGAAACGGCATATATAGAAGTGCATGGAAAATAAACAACAATGGTGAATGATTTATGCTAATGAACTGGATTTCAGGATCTGGAGCATAGCTTCAAAGCTTACCAGTTAAACAAACTGTACTTTGGTTGTATTTTCACTAAGGAAGACACAAACAATCTCCCAGAAATACTAGGGGACTGAGAATCTAGTGGGAGGGAGGAAATGAAGGGAATCCACATTAGTCAGAAAATGGTGTTAGTTAAACTGTTGGGACTGAAGGCAGATAAATCCCCAGGACCTGATGGTCTGCATCCCAGAGCAAGTGGCCCTAGAAATCGTGTATGCATTGGTGATCATCTTCCATTGTTCCATAGACTCTGGATCAGTTCCTGTGGACTGGAGAGTAGCTAATGTAACCCCACTTTTTATTAAAGGAGGGAGAGAGAAAACAGGAAATTATAGACCAGTTAGCCTTATATCGGTAATGGGGAAGCTGCTTGAGTCGATTAGTTGTAATAGCAGCGCATTTGGATGGAATAGCAGCATGGATTTATGAAGGAGAAATCATGCTTGACTAATCTTCTGGAATTCTTTGAGGATTTAACGTAGAATGGATAAGGGAGAGCCAGTGAATGTGGTGTATCTGGGCTTTCAAAAAGACTTTGTCAAGGTCCCACACAAGAGATTAGTGTGCAAAATTAGAGAACATGGTATTGGGTTGGGGTATTGACATGGATAGAGATCTGGTTGGCAGACAGGAAGCAATGTGCAGGAATTAAAGGGCCTTTTTCAGAATGGCAGTCAGTGACTAGTGGGGTGGTGCCGCAAGGCTCGGTGCTGGGACCCCAGTTATTTACAATATGTATTAACGATTTAGACAGGGGAATTAAATGTTGCATCTCCAAGTTTGCGGAAGACACATAGTTGAGTGGCAGTGTGTCTTCTGTGTGTGTGTAGCTGCAAGGAGGATGCTATGAGGCTGCAGGGTGGCTTGGATAGGTTGGGTAAGTGGGCAGATGCATGGCAGATGCAGTATAATGTGGATAAATGTGAGCTTATCCACTTTGGTGGCAAGAACAGGAAGGCAGATTATTATCTGAATGGTGTCAGATTAGGAAAAGGGGAGGTGCAACAAGACCTGGGTGTGCTTGTACATCAGTCACTGAAAGTAAGCATGCAGGAACAGCAGGCAGTGAAGAAAGCTAATGGCATGTTGGGCTCCATTGCGAGAGGATTTGAGTTTAGGAGCAAGGAGGTCCAACTGCAGTTGTACCAGGCCCTGGTGAGACCACAGCTGGAGTATTGTGTGCAATTTTGGTCTCCTAATTTGAGGAAGGACATTATTGCTATTGAGGGAGTGCAACGTAGGTTCACCAGGTTAATTCCCAGTATGGCAGGACAGACATAAGATGAAAGAATGGGACGACTGGGCTTGTATTCACTAGAATTTAAAAGGATGAGAGGGAATCTTATAGAAACATATAAAATTCTTAGGCTTGATGCAGGAAATAAATTCCTGATGTTGAGGGAGTCCAGAACCAGGGGCACAATTTAAGAATAAGAGATAGGCCATATAGGATTAAGATAAGGAAAAACTTTGTCTCCCAGAGAATTTTGAATCTGTGGATTTCTCTGCCACAGGAGGCAGTGGAGGCCAATGCACTGGATGTTTTCAAGAGAGAGTTAGATTTAGCTCTTAGGGCTAAATGAATCAAGGGATATGGGGAAAAAGCAGGAACGGGGACTGATTTTAGATGATCAACCGTGATCATATTGAATGGCGGTGCTGGCTCGAAGGGCCGATTGGTCTACTCCTGCACCTATGTTTCTATGTATCAGATTAGAAAAAGGGGAGGTGCAACGACACCTGGGTGTCCCTATACATCAGTCACTGAAAGAAAGCTAATGGCATGTTGACCTTCATTGCAAGAGGATTTGAGCTTAGGACATAGACAATAGGTGTAGGAGTAGCCATTTGGCCCTTCGAACCAGCACCGTCATTCAATGTGATCATGGCTGATCATCCACAATCAGTACCCCCCCCTCGTTCCTGCCTTCTCCCCATATCCCTTGATTCCGCTAGCCCCAACAGCTCTATATCACTCTCTTTTGAATGCATTCAGTGAATCGGCCTCCACTGCCTTCACAAATACACAACTCTCTGTGTAAAAACGTGTAAAAAGGAGGTCCTATTGCAGTTGTTTGTACAGGGCCCTGGCGAGACCACATCTCAAGTTTTATGTGCAATTTTGGTCTCCTAATTTGAGGAAGGATATTATTGCTATTGAGGGAGTGCAGTGTAGGTTCACCAGGTTCATTCCCCGGGATGGCGGGACTGACATATGATGAAAGAATGGGTTGACTGGGCTTGTATTCACTGAAATTTCAAAGGATAAGAAGGGATCTTATAGAAATATATAAAATTCTTAAAGGATTGGACAGGCTAGATGCAGGTAAAATGTTCCCGATGTTGGGGGAGTTTAGAATCAGGGATCACAGATTAAGAATAAGGGGTAGGCCATTTAGGACTGAGATGAGGGAGAAAAAAATTCATCCAGAGAGTTGTGAATCTGTGGAATTCTCTGCCACAGAATGCAGTGGAGGCCAATTCATTGGACGTTTTCAAGAGAGTTAGATTTAGTTCTTAGGGTTAAAGGAATCAAGGGATGGGGAAAAAGCAGGAACGGGGTACTGATTTTAGATGATCAGGGATGATCATATTGAATGGCTGAAGGGCTGAATGGCCTACTCCTGCACCTATTTTCTATGTTTCTAAGTTTCTTACAGATGTCACAAAGCTCAAGAATTTAATTAACAGTGGACATGGATGACAACATTCTTTGGAAGGACGTATGTTGAAGCAGGCAAACAAATGGTGCTGAAAGCTTAATGCTGTAAAGCGTAAAATGACTACTTGATGTAAGAAGAATGAGGAATGACAATAATTTCAGAAATAGGTACTGAAAGAGAGAATTCTGGGGACAGTTAATATTTGTTTTAAATAGTGAGATTTAAAGGTGTTATGCTTAGAATTGCCTGAGTGTTCTTATGTACGAATCACTGACAGAAAACAAGCAAGTTTAATTAACTGTTAGGAAGGCAAATTGTCTGGTAGCCTTTATTGCAAGAGGATTTGGGTGCATGAGTGGAGGTCTTGTTCTCATTAAAAAGGGCCGACATAAGGCTGCAATTGGGATATTGTGTAAAAATCTGGCCTCGTCACACAGGGAACAACATATTTGTGACAACGGGAGTGCAGTATGAGTACTCCAGATTGATTGCAATGGCAGACTTATAATGGGAGGTGAAATTAAGCAGAGTAGGCCTTTACTCCCGTGTTGTAGAATGAGTTGTTATTTCATTGAAATACAAAATCCTGAGCAGGCTTGACAGTATAGATAGTTGGGGATAATATTTTTCTATTTGGGATGTGTAGACCCAGGGATCATTGTCACCCAATGACATAAGAAGACATTTCTTCACCACCCGGGTTGTGATTTTGATATTAAAGGCAGAAAGTTCTGGAAATACCTAGCAGGTCAGGCAACCCCTGTGGAAAGCGAAACAGTTAATGTTTCAGCTCAGAGCCCTTCATCAGAATTGAATAAGAGAGAAAATAAGCAAGTTATGGGTAGCATTGAAGGCAGAGGAGGGATAATGAGTAGAACAAAAGGGAATATCTCTGATAGGATGAGACCATATGAGCTAATGTAGTTAATGATCAGTTAAAAGCAGATAATATAATGTATAAGGCTGTGAAACATGCACAGCAAGCTTTACTAAAAAAATGAAATTGAGCCAAACTGATGAGAGGCTCAACTAATGATGAGAAACCAAGTCCTGGAGGCAACACCATGCCCAGATGATAGATGAGTGGTTCCTCGTTTGCATTAGACCTCACTGCAACACACCACAGAGAGAAAGATCAGAACACCAGTGGAACGGTGAATTAAAAGTGGCTGGCAAATGGAAGCTCAAGGTCACTCATGTGGTTGAGCAAAGCTTCCCTCTTTCTTTGTCTACGATCAAAACTGGCTATTTCTGCCTGTCATTATAGTGGCTTGGTTTTTCTGCTCATCTTTTTTTTGTATAGTCTGATTTGCTGTGAATGCCCCACAGACTTATCATTAGCAATACATTACACAAATGAAGAAGCTTAATCTGATTTTAAATAATTCTTAACTGCCACATTAAGTTAGCTGGTTGCACCCTATCAGTGATATCCCTTTATTCTGCCTATCCACCTCATTCACTTTTTTACACTACAGATAACTAATTTATTTTTTGAAGATAGACACAAAATGCTGGAGTAACTCAGCGGGACAGGCAGCATCTCTGGAGAGAAGGAATGGGTGACATTTTGGGTCGAGACCCTTCTTCATTTTTTCTTTCCCAGTTTTGAAGAAGGGTTCCAAACCAAAAACCGCTTTCCTTTACACAGATGTTGTCTAACCTGCTGAGAATTTCCAACATTTTCTATTTTTATTTCAGATTTACAGCATTTCTAACGTTTTTATTTTTAGTTACCTGTGAATCTTTGGTATTCTCTACCCAAGAACAATGTGGAGGCTCTGTCACTTCATATATTCAATTGATCATTTTTTTAGGTATTAACATTTTAGAATCAAGGGATACAGGGTCATGAATGAACATGGTCCAGACATTAAAAAGTCATGACCTATTTAATGGCAAAACAGGCAAGAGATTCTGAAAGTGATACTCCTATTTCTACTCTTAATCTTCGTATGTTCTTAAAGCCCGGATAAGATCCATGAATTTCTAGACAATGCACAAAGTAAATAAATGGGCACACTCCAACCGAGTATTATGACCTCTTCTGAGCATCACACATATGGATTTCAAGTCCTCAGAGGGTGACGATATGATCTATAAGAACGGTAACAGGGAAGGGACATTAACTACGCAGTGAGACTAGAAAAATTGTGATTACTCTTCTTGGAGCAAGCTTAGGGGAAATCTGATAGACATGTTCAAGATCTTTAAGTGCTTACAGATATGATCAGGGAAACCTTATTCCAGTGACAGAGGGTCAGGATCAAAGGGACACTGCTTTAAGGCAATTGTCAAAGTAAGAAATAGCCAGAGGGAAAACAAAGAAGGACAATTTAACAAACTAGTTGTGATTAGTAATGCATCTGAAATGCACTGAATCAATCATACTTTTCAAAAGGAATTGGTTAAATACTTGGAAAGCGAAAAATTGTTGGACCATGAGGAAACGCAGAGGTGTGAGACTCATTAAACAGCTTTTTCAAGGAGCCATCATGGATAAAGGGGGCCAAATAACTGTTGTCAGTGCTATATCATGCAACAGTTCTGTGGTAAGCACATATGCATGAGGTGAATCAATTTTCCTTTAACATATGTCTTCATTTCTTGTGATTTGACTATTAGTCAATCCAATGCCGAGGATGTTCAATGATTATGCACATCAAACTCGCCTGACCATTTCCTTTTGCAACAAATATGGCTATGCAATTATCCACATCAGTTTGCAGCACAAAATCAGGATTAAAAAAACACATGAAGAGTTTACAAAACCTAGGGACACCAGTAATGGAACATCAAGATCTCTTTCCATACATTGAACATGATACCTTGCATAGGATCCAAAATAATTATTTTGATGCAGAAAATCTGTTTTTACTGCTAAAATAGTGGTACATTTTTTTCACTGATTCTCCCCTTTGAGGCTAAGCAACTAATTCAGATTTGTGAGAAATCGTTCTTCGGTGAACCACATGTTTATAACACCCAATAAAATATCCGTACCAATTAACTGAACCAGTTTAATATTAATTAGATGCCTAGTGTTTGTGATGCCATAGATCCTTTCTTATATTTATTCATGGGATGTGGGTGTAACTAGCAAGACTGGATATTATTATCAATTCCAAATTCTTTCAGTATTTCCATGGTAACACACTATGAATATTGTACAGAATTGGAAAAAAAAGCTTTTAATTAAAAACTTTGACTTTTCTCCTTGACTGTGAATGCCTTCCCTCTTCAGTGGACAATGTTGACTACACTCACTTCTTATGCACACAAATAGGAAATTCCCCACATCCTCGTGTGAGCACTTCCCCTTCAAGGTGCTCCTGTTGTCTTCCACTCTTACCAATGCCCACATCATATTCATAGTACCTTACCAAGCAATTAGAAGACATGTAAGATCTGCTCTTTTACTAACTCCCTTCATAGTATCCAGACATTCCCTTTGGTCTCTCCGTCCTTCACTTCATTCTCTGCAGCTTAACATTTCTTTCGCTCTCACTTTTCCAAGTTCTAATGAAATCATCAATTTCAAATATTATCTATGCTTTTCTCACCACAAAGGCTTCTTGATCTGCTGAGTGTTCCATTGTGTTCTTTTTTTTCCAAATTTCCAGCAATTGCTGTATTTGGATTTTGTGACAAAAACTCTATGTTCTTCATGAATAATGGAGGTGCTTATCATGAGTACAATTTAATGTTTTTATGCAAATCTGTTAAACTTCTTCAGGGTGTATGTTTCTCCTACTTGGGTTATACCCCGTTCCTGCCTTCTCCCCATATCCCGACTCTGCTATTTTAAGAGCCCTATCTAGCTCTCTCTTGAAAGCATCCAGAGAACCTGCCTCCACGGCCCTCTGAGGCAGACAGTTAGATCATAGAAAAGCCATTTAAGACAAAAGAGGAGTAATTTTTTCACACATTATTAACACAGAATCTGAATTTTTATACCATGAGGGCCATGAAGCTGAGTTGCTGAGATCAATAGATTTCTGTATATTAAGGGAATCAAGTAATATGAGGATGATGTGGGAAAATTGAATTGAGGTAGAAGATCATCCATGACAGTGGGGAAAGTGGAGCAGATTACAAACAATGTACTCATTTTCCTATTTCTAATATTCTTTATTGTTTTGTCACATCTGAATTTTTCTACATTCTGTTTCTTTATTTTCTACTTATTTTATTTTAATATCAGAATCCACAAAACATTTTTCCTTAGTGGGAAAAAACTGACCTGCCAAATGTTTTCAGCATTTTCTGTTTTATTCCTCAAAAATTGATGATACACTATTAAAAAAATAACTTAAAGTAAAACCAATTCTTAGAACCAAATGCTCACGTCCAAACTACCCAATGAAAAATCAACAGGTTCAGTCACAAGTAAGCTCTCTTCTTTTAGAGAAATCTATTATATATGCCACAATTCTTTGCACTAGGATCTGGCCGCATATCCTACTGCACAATAAAATGCACACACATCCAAGTGCAGCACACCAAAATCGAGCACACATTAAATATGTGCCATTTCTCATTTCACCTAGCAACTTTCTGCTTCATGTTGCTCATTCCCTATGTAAGACATCACTGGGGGGGGTGGGGGGGGGGGGGGGGGGGGTCGAAGCACTTGTAGATCACATGACTAGACAAATCCAATTATTTGAGATAGCTAGGGTAGAGAATTCGAAAATAAACTAATTGGGCAAGAAAAAGAGATATAAAAGAGTCCACAATAAGAGCAGAAGAGTAATAAACAAAAAGACTGCCAGGCACAAACAGAAAGACCCAAAGTGAAAGACAAAAGTAAGAGAAAAACAGGTTGTATCGGGAAGTCATAAATTTCCAGTTAAAAGTACGATCCACAAATAGTACCAGAAGACTAGTCTGACCTCAGTTTCACAGGTCAAAAGGCCATCTCTTGATATTCTGCCACCACTTTGTCCACCCAACGTAAATGAAGCACTGGTAAACATACACCAGCTCAATGTGAGATCACATCTCATCACTATAGGCAGCTTATGCTGCACACGGAACTCCATGCTGCTAAATAAAGATATCTCAGCCAATATGATAAATTATTTTGTGTTTTCCAAATTTCTTGATTTTTAAAAACACACTTCAATTTAAGCAGGCCAGACAGTTTAAAAA
Source organism: Amblyraja radiata (assembly GCF_010909765.2). Classification (NCBI taxonomy): domain Eukaryota; kingdom Metazoa; phylum Chordata; class Chondrichthyes; order Rajiformes; family Rajidae; genus Amblyraja; species Amblyraja radiata. The sequence continues at coordinate 12,860,796 of NC_045968.1, read as the reverse complement.
AAAAGAAGATATTTCCTAGAAATAGATCCGTTGTACTTAAATCATAATTTTTGATACCTGTAATTATATAATGCTGTTCCTAAAGGTAGCTCTACGGAACTGGACAGCTCCAACGCACAAGTACTGTAATAAATACTGATGAATTCAATATATCCCGTAAAAAAATAATCTAGCCTTTACCTTACTAAAAGGTTATCTCTACTTCTCAAATTGAGCAAAACAACAATTTCTAACATTCTTGAATGAGATTCTTAATTATATCGGAGGAAAAATGTCTAACACTTTCGCTTTACCGTAAAGAACGGTAAAGCACTAATTAATTCATGAATAATCAACTTATTTTATTTTAAAAGGTTGGGTAAGGGACTAAAACGCCACAATTGTAATTCTCCAGTGGTAGTAGAGATAAAATAAATACATTTAACATTTCGTTGTGTCAATTGGTTACAGATTTTAAAATAACAAGACCTGTATATGTCGTATTTTTCAATTTTAAATTTAGACACACGTTCAGCTTGATAACGATGGCAATTTTCATCCAAAAATGCTGTAATCCACAGCAATTATCACTTCGAGTGCATTTATTAAAATGTTTGCAAAGGTATGTAAACATTACTCATAAGCAAACCAAGAAAATGAAAAAATAATGGAATAAAATATTTGCATATAGTTTAAAACAGAATAGACTAGATACTGCACTGCTTCAACAATATGATCTAGTACAATTATTCTGAGGCCATATGTATTTTTTGCATATTTGTGACATCATGCCCTACTTCGATATGTAATGAATCCTCAACTCCTCTTAATTATAAGTCAATTAATATCATGTAATTTGTACGGTTCATTTTAATTAAAGCTGCTGGAAATTGATTTCGTTCCGCCAATGATACAGTCGACAAAAGGTATTGTGCAATTCATACGGAAAAATAATAATAATTTGGTCAGTCAATATCTACAAGACAGATGTAACGTAGAAGATGCACGCACACACACATAAAACCCCCTTCTTTATATATTTTTTCACTTTGTAAAGGCAACGTTATGGCTACAATCTTTACACATTTCGCAAACTGAATCACTGTTGATGACATACCTCCCAGATAAGCAACTGACTTACATACTAACAAGTCTGATATTTTTTCATGGAACTAGACCCACTGGACATTAGACGTATATGTCACGTATACTTAAAATGAAAAAGAAACACAAAATTATTTACCAGCGCCAGAGCTCTTACAATCTGTGAGCTTGCCAATCGGTTGGTATTTATTAGCTATTCATGTACATGATGTGAAAAAACACACGCGACTTGAAGAATCTTCCTTGCTTTCCCCCTTTCCACTCTATTCGACGACACGATGCACTCGACACTTTCAGCTGGAATGCAATTCAGCTCGCTGCTGTTCAGCAGCTACATTAAATTTGTCGAATTGTAATAGTTTTTTTCATTCACCTCCATTACAACCCTGCAATCGTACAACTCTATCCAGCGGGGTAATCCTGACCACAAGGATTCCAGTGCTGCTTTAACTTGGATAGCATAAAGCCTGATTTTTGCCGCCTTCTTCTGTGGCTTCCATCCTTAGCTCAGGCGATCCGAAGGAATTTAAGGTCTTTACGCTGTAAACCTTTCACAGATCGGATGCATTTCTCGAACAGCCTCCGAAATCTGTTTTCGGTGATGAGCTTTTTGACACAGGTTCTCCCGTTCGGCTCTTTCTAAAACGGCGCACGGTTACACCTAGCGGCGACCCGATGCCTAACAACTCGCTCTGCCATTTTCAAAGATAGTTGCCTTCACCCTTTCTACAGCAATACAGCACGCAAGTTTTATTTTGATACCTTGGACTTCACATATTTAAAAACTATTGTTCAAAATCAGGTCCTAAACTAAATTATCAAATAAATTTTCTCAGAAAATCCATTGTGGATTTGTTCAAATAAGACCGTGAACTCGCGTTTTTAATAAAAGGGGAAATAAAATGGAAGTTTAGTTTAAAAACAATCTTTGGATTATTCCTGGTAGCGTACCATTGACCAGTTAAATCAAGTCAGATTATATAGATCAATAACAATATCTATCTATCTATCTATCTATCTATCTATCTATCTATCTATCTATCTATCTATCTATCTATCTATCTATCTATCTATCTATCTCTATCTGTACCTATCTGTATCTATCTGTAGATATAGTTGCATATATATATATATTATATAAGGGCATGCAATGAATTTTGAGGCAATTAAACAAATTACACATGGGGTAAGAATTTTTATAACTAAATTGATAATTTTCTCCAGAAGGCAAATAGATTTTTAGGTGAGGATTATAAATTTGAAAGTGAAGGATGACAAAGGGATAAATAATCTCACCAACACCTACCACCTATTGATCAGAGTCAATTAACTTGATATTTTTTTACACTTCAATCGGATTTCCCAATGAAATCAGGGGAAAGCAAAATCAAGTGGTTTACGACATTCATAGCTGATCCAAACCCATCAGTTTGCAATTGGGATGGCTAGGTTAAAAACATACCTTTTGTCTCCACAAATCTTAGAGCATATGGGAGCAGGATTAAGACAAATAACAATCAAGGAAGTCTGAAGCAATTTTGGGCTAAAATAGTGAATAATGTACTCTGTTGAATAATGGTAGAGATACTTGAAGTGAATAATTGGCAAATACTTTGATTAATGCTGCATGTGTACCCAAGAAAGATGTGGAAATGTCCTATTGCAGGTAAATTATAAAAAGGGTTTAGAGGAAATACTAATCACTAATATCACTAATCTTTCTTTTATTACTTCATCGATGTGTTTATGAGCCTGAGCTTCCAAGGAAGGTAGTACAAACCAGACACATAGACATGTGTTGAATATAATCATGCAACTGAGAGGCACCCCACTAGTAGTTATAGTTTTGTAAAGTTATTCCCACTATAGTACATAACAGTGCACAGCCAGAAAGGCTAAGCTATTCAAGGACCATCAGCACTCATTTTAATTTTAAAGAGGCTACAATTTTATTTTTAATTTGATTCAATTACAGAGAACATGAAAGGAATTTGGTAGATGTTATACAGGGATGACGTTTCAGAAGATACTTGATAAGTTATCACAGGAAATAAACGGTCTTTGAATTGACAGGATATAAATTGGTGTTTTGCCAAATTAGGCAGCTTGGCAATCTGCAAGAAAGAAACAAAAAGAGACAGCAAGAAGACAAAACAAAGTTAGTAGAGTGTAGAGCTTTGAAGAAAATAAGGATCAATGTAGAAGAATACAAACTGGTACATTTGTGAACAAAGTGTAAGAAACGATATTGTAATAACAAAGTTTGAAAAATAGTGGGAGAATTAGAAATATCTATATAGACAATAGACAATAGGTGCAGGAGTAGGCCATTCGTCCCTTCAAGCCAGCACCGCCATTCAATGTGATCATGGCTGATCATCCCCAATCAGTACTCCGTTTCTGCCTTCTCCCCATATCCCCTGACTCCGCTATCTTTAAGAGCCCTATCTAGCTCTGTCTTGAAAGTATCCAGAGAATTCCACAGACTCACAGCTCTCTGTGAGAAAAAGTGTTTCCTCGTCTCCGCTCTAAATGCCCTTATTCTTAAACTGTGGCCCCTGGTTCTGGACTCCCCCAACATCGGGAACATGTTTCCTGCCTCTTGTGTGTTCAAACCCTTAACAATCGTATATGTTTCAATAAGATTCCCTCTCATCCTTCTAAACTCCAGAGTGTACAAGCCCAGCTGCCCCATTCTCTCAGCATATGACAGTCCCGCCATCCCGGGAATGAACCTTGTAAACCTACGCTGCACTCCCTCAATAGCAAGGAATACAAATATTGAGATCCAAGAGTTATGTATTTTCCCCTTAGACATACAGGTACTAATGAAAGTTTGTACAGATCATGGAATGTTGTTTTATTATTGGAGTGGAGGCCATGTTAATGGATATTTTTACGGCGGATGTTGACAGATTCTTGATTAGTAAGTTCACTAGTTATAGAAGTAGAATTAGGCCGTTCGGCCCATCGAGTCCACTCCACCATTCAATCATAGCTGATCTCTGCCTCCTAATCCCATTTTCCTGCCTTCTCCCCATAACCCTTGACACACGTTCTAATCAAGAATTTGACTATCTTTGCGTTAAACATATCCACTGACTGCCTCCATAGGTCTCTGTGGCAATGAGTTCCACAGATTAACTACCCTCTGACTAAAGATGTTCTTCCTCACCTCCTTTCATAAAGAGTGCCCTTTAATTCTAAGGCTATGGCCTCTGGTCCTAGACTCTCCCACCAGTGGAAGCATCCTTTCCACATCCACTCTATGCCCTTCATTATTCTGTAAGTTTCAATAAGGTCCCCCCCCTCAACCTTCTAAACACCAGCGAGTAGTGGCCCAGTGCTGTCAAACGCTCAACATATGCTAACCCACTCATTCTTGGAATCATGCTTGTAAACCTTCTCTGGAACCTCTCCAGAGCCAGCACATCCTTCCTCAGATATGGGGCCCAAATTTGCTCACAGTACTCCAAATGCGGCCTTATAGAGTCGCAGCATTACATCTCTGTTACATAGAACATAAAAAATAGGTGCAGGAGTAGGCCATTCGGTCGGCCCTTTGAGCCAGAACCGTCATTCAATATGATCATGGCAGATCATCTAAAATCAGTACCTCGTTCCTCCTTTTTCCCCTTATCCCTTGATTCCTTTAGCCATAAGAGCTAAATCTAATTCCCTCTTGAAAACATCCAGTGAATTGGCCTCCACTGTCTTCTGTGGCAGAGAATTCCACAAATTCACAACTCTCTGGGTGAAAACATTTTTCCTCAACTCAGTCCTAAATGGTCTACCCCTTATTCTTATTCTGTGACTCTTGGTTCTGGACTCCCCCAACATCGGGAACATTTTTGCTGCATTTAGACTGTTCAATCCTTTAAGAATTTTCTATGGTTCTATAAGATCCCCACTCATCTTTCGAAATACCTGTGAATACAAGCCCAGTCAACCCATTCTTTCATCATATGTCAGTCCCGTCATCCCGGGAATTAACCTGGTGAACCTACGCTGTACTTCCTCAATAGCAAGAATGTTCTTCCTCAAATTAGGAGACCAAAATTGAACACAATACTCCATGTGCGGTCTCACCAGGGCTCTTTATAATTGCAGTAGGACCTCCTTGCTCCAAAACTCAAATCCTCTCGGATTGAAGGCCAACATGCCATTAGCTTTCGTCACTGCCTGCTGTACCTGCATGCTTACTTTCCGTCACTCGTTTACAAGCACACCCAGGTCTTGTTGCACCTCCCCTTTTCCTAATTTGGCAGCATTCAGATAATAATCTGCCTTCTTGTTCTTGCCACCAAAGTGGATAATCTCACATTTATCCACATTATACTGCATCTGTCATGCATCTGCCCACTCACCCAACCTATCCAAGCCACCCTGCAGCATCATAGCATCCTCCTCGCAGCTCACGCTGCCACCCAAGTGTGTGTCATCCGCAAACATGGAGATGTTACATTTAATTCCTTTGTCTAAATAGTTATATTATTTTTTAAATAAATGGGGTCCCAGCACTGAGCCCAGCACTAGTCACTGCCTGCCATTCTGAAAAGGACCCGTTCCTACTTTTTGCTTCCTGTCTGCCAACCAGTTCTCTATCCATGTCAATACATTACCGCCAATACCATGTGCTCTAATTTTGCACACTAATCTCTTATGTGGGATCTTGTCAAAGGCTTTTTGAAAGTCTGGAAACACCACATCCACTGGCTTTCCCTTATCCATTGTACTTGTCACATCCTCAAACAAAATCCAGAAGATTAGTCAAGCATGCTTTCCCCTTCATAAATCCATGCTGATTTTGACCGATCTTGTCACTGCTTACCAAACGCGCTGCTATTACATCTTTAATAATTGACTCCAGCATCTTCCCCACTACCGATGTTTATATTTCCCTGTTTTCTTTCTCCCTTCTTTCTTAAAAAGTGTGGTTACATTAGCTACCCTCCAGTCCACAGGAACTGATCCTGAGTCTATAGAACATTGGAAAATGATCAGCAATGCATACACGATTTCTAGGGACACCTCCTTTAGTACTCTGGGATGCAGATCATCAGGCCCTGGGGATTTATCTGCCTTCAGTCCCAGCAGTTTAACTTACACCATTTCCTGACTAATGTGGATTTCCTTCAGTTCCTCCTTCCCACTAGATCCTCGGTCCCCAAGTATTTCTGGGAGATTGTTTGTGTTTTCCTTAATGAAGACAGAACCAACGTACTTGTTTAACTGGTGTGCCATTTCCTTGTTTCCCCATTATAAATTCACCTGTTTCTGACTGTAAGGGACCTACATTTGTCTTCACTAATCTTTTCCTCTTCACATATCTATAGAAGCTTTTACAGTCAGTTTTTATATTCCACACAAGCTTTCTTTCATGCTCTATTTCCCCCCTCTTAATTAACCTCTTTGTTGAATTCTAAATTTCTCCCAGTACTCCAATTTGCTGCTTCCTCTGGCCAATTTATATGCCTCTTCCTTGGATTTAACTCTTCCTTGTTTTAGTGGTTATGGAGCAAAGGCAGGAGAATGGGGTTAAGAGGGAAAGATAGATCAGCCATGATTGAATGGCGGAGTAGACCTGATGGGCCGAATGGCCAAATTCTACTCCTAGAACATATGAAACTAGAACAGTATTGTGAAAACTTGCATGGACTGAAATTAGATTGATTTTCCTTCTTTGACGCTGTAATTTATATTCTATGATATACTATACCTTGTGTACCTTCATTTATTTTATCCAAAAATAAAAGGCGCTGTGCCATTACCATAGAGATGCTAATTCAAATGTATTTGACATTGTGATCCAGATGGACAAGTAAAATGAAAGAGGATCATAATTATTCAATAAAACATGTAGTTAAAACAGCTTTCATAGAGTTATAGGGTGATACAACCCAATTTGCCCACACTGACCAACATGTCTCAGCTACACTGGCCCCACCTGGCACATTCCCCCACTACCCTTTGTGTGAAAAGGTTACTCCTCAAATTCATATTAAATCCTTTTCTCTTCACCTTAAACCTATGTCCTCTGGGCTTCGATTCACCAACTCAGGGCGAGAGTTTTGTGCATCTACCCGATCTATTCCTCTCATGATTTTGTACACCTCTGTAAGATCACCCCTCATCCTCCTGCGCTCCAAGGAATAGAGTCCCAGCCTACTCAACCTCTCCCTATAGCTCAGACCCTCTAGTCCTGGCAACACCTTTCCTATAACATGGTGGCCCAGAACTGACCACAATACTCTAAATGCGGCCTCACTAACGTCTTATATAACTGCAACATGACCTCCCAACTTCTATACTCAATACTCCGACTGGTGTAGGCCAATTTGCCAATAGCCTTTTTGACCACCTGCCACTCCACCTTCAAGGAATCATGCACCTGCACTCCTAGATCCCACTGCTTTGCTATACTGCACAGAGCCCTAATATTCACTGTGTAGGTCCTGCCCATGTTAGACTTCCCAAAATGCAACAGCTCACATTTCTCTGTATTAAATTCAATTAAGATGCATTACAAAGTACACAATTAAAACAACATATGGACACTTGCCAGACACCATCCATGGCCCACAATAGCTGCAAGAAATCTCCACAAATCTACCCTCATCTATCCAAATCTGTATTCAAGTGGTAAGGTCTAAATGGCAATTCAACCACAGGCAGCTTAGCACTGAAGCCATACCTCAGAAAGACTTTCATTGAAGGCAAAGGTGCTGGCAGAGTTTTGGCTCTATCAATGGGGCAAGGATTTTTGCAGATTTACAGAGACATTTAAAAACTAATAAAACTGAAGAAAATTATTATTCAAAAATTAAAATAGTAAAATAATATCTCAATAATAGTAAGAATGGATTAAATCTGTTAAATTAAAAATAACCAATAAATAGTGCTATTTTTCCTTTGTCAAAAAAAATCTGCAGACTTGGAATTCCCACTTAAATCAGTGTTGTCTCCAATCCTGCACCATTTCAGGACAAGACTTGTGTAATGTTATTATGTTTTTGTGCTGGTATGTTGTTCCCTTTCTCTTTTAAGAATATTATCTCTGAGACTGGGTGAGTTTTTAAATGTCTCGGTAAATCTGGGTAAAGTGTGAGTATGCTGCATTTGAGGTGTGGTAATATATCAAGCAGCCATTAGTTCCAATGTGCTCCTTGATGACTGTGTATAATTAAACACAAATATAAGGACTGAAAGAAATAACTAGCTTTCACCATTGGAACAATGAGTGGGGAAGCGGATGCGGTATTATGTCACTCTATATGTTGGGACTCTGCATTTGACAACTCATACATAGAAATAGCCTAATGGCTGAATGCAACTACTATCCCCCATGAAATATATGAAAATTATTCCAATATAGAATGACAGAGATGACTAGATGTGTAAGCAATGTTACAACTTTAGTTAGTTTATGAAAATAAGTGTACGGGAGAATAATTTAACTGAAGCATATTATAAATTAGAATTAAAGGTCACTTGGAAAGAAATGTCTGTTGCCTGGCTGATTCAATCCTGCTCAAAATAAGTTGCAGCCATTATCATAAAAGCTGAAAGTGCTTTAAATGCTCAACAGGTTAGGATGCATCTGTGTAAGAGAAACAGAGATAATATTTCAAATTTAAGATCCTGAACCAGAACTCTGATGTAAGGTTGACAAAGGGCTTAAAATGTTAATTCTGCTTTTCTTCTCAGCCTTCCCTGCTGGATATTTCCAACATTCTCTGCAACGTCTACAATATTTTGATTTGTAGTCACTACCAGACTGATAATAAACAATTGTTCTTTGCAGTAAATCTTCAAGCCAAATAATAAATAAGTTGTTAAATTATGGACACAATATATCAGTGGAATAAATTCTCAGTTCTCCTTGTGTACGATCATCTATTTTTATTTTTACCTAATACTTCCCATAAATGGGAACATTTTGTTCCATTTCTGCTAGTGATATGGGAATAAAATCCATAATGTCAATGTCAAAAAAAGAGGATCGGATGCAAATTCAATATTAAATCCCAAGTTTTGTGCAATTGCCATTTTGGGGACATGGAAATGTTTTGTAAAATCTAATGATTCATTTGTGGTTATTCATCTCCCTCTAGAGGTTAAACAAAGTTGGAAGGAGTCTCCAACAACCTGTACATGATCCTTTCATTAGAAAACTTTCTAATTTCTTACATCTAACTTTATAGTGATTGTTTATGGAACGATGAGTACTAAAGAGAAAACAAAAATTCCTTTCATATTAACTTACGACATTCAGTAGAATTACAAGGCAAAATATTCCAAAGTTTACTGAACCTACAAATATTGCATTGACTACAATAAAGAAATCTTAAAAATAAATATTGTCCCAAATGATTTGAAAGAAACTTATGAAAGGAATTATCATGAGTATATAAATCCCAAAATGAGTTTAAAATAATGTAATTATGATACATTATCTCTACGCACATATTAGGTTTACCTAAAAATCTCATCGACAAAACATATCAACAATGGGATAGACTGGGGATTAGGAAAGTAGGGGATATGTATGAATTGGGCAAACTGTTATCATTTCAACATTTAAAATTAAAATTTAAACTGAAGGATAATCAATATTTTAAATATATACAGATATGTGACTTTATGAAGAAATATACACATAGATTTCAAACTATATTTTTAGACCCTTTAGAAGAAGCAATGAATATTAAGGCTGATTCACAAAAACTAATATCATACTTTTATAATAATATATTAAATAGAGAATTACCCTCAACAGAAGCACTAAGAGAAGATTGGGAACATGAGCTAATGATAAAGATCTCGAAGGATAGATGGGAAAAGTATCTGATGAACACACATAATTGTTCTATTAATGCAAGACATAATTTAATTCAATTCAAATTATTACATAGACTATATTATTCAAAAACGAGGTTGAATAAATTTTATCCAAACGTCTCTCCCAGATGCGATAAATGTTTGTTTCAAAACGTTAATATAACACATTCATTTGTAGGATGTAAAAAGTTGAATAAATTTTGGAGCGATATATTTGATATATTTACAAAGCTTTTCAACTCAAGAATAGAACCTAAAACGGAATGGATTATATTTGGAATAATAGTAGAAGATATCAATTTAAATAAAGACCAAAACTTTTTTTTAAATTATGGGTTAATAATTGGAAAGAAATTGATACTTAAATTTTGGAAAAATACAACCATACCAACTGTTAAAATGTGGATTAGGAATATGATGGACATAGCACGCCTTGAAGAAATGAGACTCCGACTAATAGATAAATATGACCAATTCTTAAGGAGTTGGTCTCCTTTAATCGACTTTTTGGAATCATGTGATGCAGCGGTACCGTAAAGATTGCTGATTTCAGTTCATGCCGCGGATAGATCTACATCTCCAAATAAAGATTTGAAAATTTCTCTTTTAAGGGGCCTTCTCTCCTATTTCTACTTTCCACTTTTTCTTTTTTTTTTTTATATACACACTTCACGTTTTTCTATTCTCTACCATCTATTTTTCCTCTTTTTCCCCTTTCTATTGTTTTCTTTTTCTTGTCTTGCTTACTATCTTCTCAAAACATAAAACTAGAGGTTGTACATAGAATGGATTACGGTATGACATAGTTGGCACCTAAAATTAGGTTCCACTGTACTGTTTTGTACTGTATTAACTTCTAATAAAATAAACAAAAACAAAAAAACATTAAAAAAAAAGTTTACCTAAAAATAAAAATGAAAGAAGAGACTGCAGATACTGGAATCTGGAACAACAAACAATCTGCTGAAAGATCTCAGCGAGTCGAGCAGAACAGCATACAATTTGCTGCTCCAATTGTGTACCGCCAGCAGATTGTTTGTTATCTTAAAATAAGCTTCCTCTTCATTCAGAAGAAGAATTTAAGATGATTTAATTAAAAATAAAACGTGCGAATATTTCCAATAATGTGCAACATATTTCCAATAATGTGCAACAGATGGATAAGGTTTTTGAGCTTAAGACAACATAGTGAGTTAAGCGTTCAAAAGGGAACTGCAGATGCTGTAATATCGAAGGTACACAAAATTGCTGGGAAAACTCAGCGGGTGCAGCAGCATCTATGGAGCGAAGGAAATAGGCGACGTTTCGGGCCGAAACCCTTCTTTTGTACGGCACCGAAAGAGTTAACACACCCCCACCCCCACACACTGCCCGCTCCCGGCGTTTAGCATTGAATTCAATGCTAAACGCCGGGAGCGGGCAGTGTGTGGGGGTGGGGGTGTGTTAACTCGTTCGGTGCCGTACAAAATAAGGGTTTCGGCCCGAAACGTCGCCTATTTCCTTCGCTCCATAGATGCTGCTGCACCCGCTGAGTTTCCCCAGCAATTTTGTATAGTGAGTTAAGCTGTTGATTATGCCACCTATCACCACAGAATAATTGCATATTTGCTTCTTATAAAGTATAAAGGTGATATGATGTTCAATTTAGTTGTGGCCAGTAGGTTTTTCTTTTGCATAATCTTGTTTTTCAAAGTTTCTATGTCATTAAAAGGGAAAACATATTATTTTTATCATTAATTGCCATTTCTTGGAGACTAAACCAAGAATGAGGATGCACTATAAAACAAGCTTTAAGAGTATTGGCATAATTGAAGAATAACATTCATCTTTAATGTCAAGCTGTTACCAACCTGCAAGAGAGAATTTAATTGTTCCACTTTGGTATATATAACAATAAAATGCTCTTGACTAGGGTGGATTTGACAACCATAAAAGAAAAACAAGTAGTTATGTATATTTGCCTTCAGTTCTCATGGAGGTACCTAATTTTGGTCAAGTGACAATACAAATTATCAACCGATCTCTATCACAGAACAATATTATGAGGACAATGGCAGTAATCTTGAAGAGAGAAAAGTACATTTTAAGATAGATGTACAAAAAAATATTGATATATTTGTGCTCTTTTAGAACTCTAGGCAACCTAGCATTGAAAGAGAGCAGGTTCGGGGCTACGTGACATACCTAAGGCCACTGCTGAAAGAAACAAGTACCTGTATCTGACTCTCTGCAAAAATATTCATATCCACGGCACTTCAAGTGACACACCTCTTATTCATGGAATAGCTGTCTTTCAGTATTGGGTTAATTTTAAATAGAAAATCAGATGCAAAGTTTTGATGATCTTATAAATCAATGTGGTAATATTTTCTACTTTTCAAAGATGCAACACATACTCCATGACTCCCAGGAAAGTGAGCAGAAGTATCGAAGAATCTTCCTCAAATGTGAGGCAATTACCTAGGAGATAACAGCTCTACTACGATTTGTCTTCTGAATCCAAAGCCTTCAAATAAACCTCACATCCAAATATGGGTGGTGGGAATATGGGAACATGTGCTCCCATGCAAGCTAGCAGAATAGCTGGCAATATTACTTGTGATTCATTATTTTTGCTTGGATTTCCTATATAAATGAATGAAAATAGTTTGTGTTGATCAGAATACCAAAGATTGTTGACATTAATTTCCAACCAATGTTTTGGCCTGCTTGGATTTTTGATTTTGTCATTTTGAGAGCAAATTGGTTTCTAAATGTTGTTGACAGAGAGATGCCTTCCACACACTAACAGGGTTCACTTTATTACCAATTTTATTTATGCTGTCATTCATTAAATGACAAAACAACAGTCAAGAGTGTTCCATGTCATATGTACTGGGCATGGAACAATGCAATTCTTACTTGCAGTAGCCTTACAGCCTTAACACAGTAACACAACAAATAAATATTCAATAATCAATCATACAATAAATTAATAATCAGTTATGCTCATAACCGATACATAACAAGGCAATAATAAGATGAAGATTTGCTAGATTATATTAATAAAATTCAACTGCTTTCTTTCATTGATTTGTATTCTCCTTTTATACTACATATTCAATACTGCTGACAATCCGTTGCAAATCCAGCACATGCACGAGTCTCATTTCCAACTTCACAGGGGGTGTGGCAAACATGAAATTTGATTCTGGATTATTTTGTCTATCAACACGGGTAAAGGAAATGGAATTCAAATTACGTAATGTGCAGAATCTGATGAAACATTCATTTCAATTCTGCAAAATTACTGCTTGAATTATTGTGTATTTCTTGAATTTTGTGTTGTCATGTTAGAATGCCAGAAATTGCATTATTTTGCTTTTCAGTCCTTGGATCGAGTGACTCCTTGTCTTGCCCAAGGCTGCGATCAGTTCAGCAAGGACCAGCAGGGGCACAATATTCCTTGCTGACAGGATGACCACACCTGCTAATGAGACCAAGTGAAAATAATTGGAGTATTTCCCTCACTCCTGGATTCTGTACTACAAGTGTTTTAATTATCTCAGCAGACCAGGGAAGGTGACACAGTGGAACATTCACCAGCAACTGATGCATGTTTGTTTCCATTTTTTCAGATTAATGTTGGCACATCATTCGACACCCAATTGGCCTTACTATATACCATCCCATTCAGTCTAAGCATTCACTCACATCCTCATCATATCTTTGTTTAACTTCATGTTATGGCATTGCTATAACAATCTTCTCAACATCACTGTATACAAATGTTTGCCATCCATCAATGCAACATCTGCCATTACTTAACTTCATTGATATCTTCCTTCCATGCTTGCACATGGGAATACATAAAACCAGTAAAATATTGAGCAAAGAAGATAGACTATAGAAAGAAAGATGCTGAGTAACTCAGTGGGTCGGGCAGCATGTCTGGAGAAAATGGATAGGGGATATTTCAGGTTGTGATCCTTCCTCGATTATAGAATGAACACCTCTCATATGGAGAGGTCACAAAATAACCAGCCTGCTAGAATGAACGTTTTAAAATCTTAACAACAGAGGGGAGTTAGTTGTGGTTTATTGGGAAATATAATTAAAGACTTAATGGTGGACTGTGAACAGCGAGCATTAAAATAAATAATGCATCATTTTTTAAAATAACCTTTAATGTACAAAAACGAAAAACCATTTATCTGTGGTTGACAAGAGAAATTAAGTATAGTATTAAATCAAAAGAAAATGATTATGAAATTACTATAAATAGCAGTAGGCCTGAGAATTGGGAACAGTTTAGAACTCAATAAAGGTGGATAGAGATATTGTTTTAAAAAAAGACAAATGAAAATATGAGAAAGATTGGCAAGAAACATTGAAAACAGACTATGAGCTTCTTTGGCTATGTAAAAAGGAAAGTAATAGCAAAGGCAAATATTAGTTCCCTAAGGAGAGATTGGAGAATTTATTATGGAGAATAAGGAAACGACAGAAGGTTGGCACAAGTACTTTGTGCCAACCTTCATGGAAGACATAAAATAAATGTCACATGTCAAGACCTAAGGGTTAAATGAGAATAGAACAGAAGGAAGGAAGTATTAATGTAGTAGTCAACTATACCTGAAGGGTTCCAACCCAAAACATCACTTATTCCTTTTCTCCAGAGATGCTGCCTGACCACTGAGTTACTCCAGCATTTTGTCTATCTTTAGTGTACCTGAACTAACTTATTTTCACTGTCTTTCTGTTCTGATGATGCATCTAAGACCTAAAACATTAGCCATATCTCTTTCCATAGATTCTGCCTAACCTGCTGAGTTCTTTCCAGCACTTTCTATTTTCATTTCAGACTTCCTTTTATTAATTTTCAAGGTCAATACCACTCAGAACAAAGTAGCCCACTTGATTGGTACATTATCTGCCAACATTTATTGGTGCACCATGGCTGCAATATGCATCATCCACAAAATGCATCACTGTCATTCATCTTGGCAAGACTAATAGACCTCTACTAAAAAGAAAGACAATGGTTGTAGGTGCATGGGTACATTAGCATCTGCAAGTTTCCCTCCAACCTGCACATTATTCTGACTTAGAAATGAATTTTCATGGTTCCTTCATGGTTCTAAATATTGGAACTCCCATCCTTGTGGTGTACCTTAACCTGAAGTATTGCAGCAGTTTAAGGAAGCGACACACCGTCAGATCCAAGGGTGATAAAGTTAGTCAGTAAATATAACATTTTAAGTACATCTTGTTACATGTTAGCAGACCGTGGCGGGACAGCACCTTATTGGCTGGGGGTTGGCCAGCTTGAGGCGGGCGGTAGCTGTCCAGTGAGATCCGAAAATGCCTCCCACCGTTGGGAGCAATCCCTGGCGCCTCACTTTACGCCAATCTAGCGATGACTTATAACCGGTAACTGTTGCTCCCCGTGTTGTGTCGATGCCGCAGGCGAAGCTGGAGTGTCCTCTCCAGGTTGTAGGTGTAGGTTTGCAGGTGATGTATGGTCGGATGCAAGTCTGGGCAATGTCATATGGAGGACAGGCTGTTATCCAAGCAGCACATCCCCCCTCTCCACGTCGCTGATCGATCCAAAGGAACAGCAAGGCCGTTACAGTTTGGCACCAGCGCCGTCGCAGGAGCTGCCAGAGCGAGGAAGTAGACAACGACGAACTGCCTTAGGGGCTCCGAGTCCGGATTTTCTTGAGGTTTACTCCTGGAGCCTTTTCCATGACTGGATATGGCCACAAGGCAGTGGAGGTTTTAAATCAGAGTTTTCCCTCGCCTAGATGGACTGCTTTCCCAGGCTGATGAGCCCCATCTGCCCGAGACTCATGGGGGCGGAAGCGTCTACCTTCCCGTGCAGGTCGATAGCACCTGCCCACATTTTCCAGTAAATATTACATTTTCCAGGAAACCCCGGTGTCCTGTATATGAAAATAAGATAAACAAAAGTGTCCTTTCCCAGCTGTACAGCTGGAGGTATGCAAAGCACTGCCAGAAACTAACTATTCCTAAGATTCTGATATCATGGCCCTCCATGAACCCTGATTCAATCAGCACCAATAGGCACTTCCTTTCCTCTCCATGTTTCTTTGCATTGTAAACACTGAAGATACTGTCTACTTCCCACACAGTTTTAACGATGCCCAATATTAATTTATACACGTGGGAGGGGAGGAAACTCAGCTGATCACATGCAGGCCAAAGATGGGTTAGTTCACTTAATATGACTTTCCAGGTCTTGCAGCATTTCAAAGTGCCATATGTCTTCCACTATTTCAGGTAGGGCCTTCCACACCCCATCTCTCTCAGTAATAATGTTCTTCCTCATCGACCACCTAACTCTTCCATCATTGATTGAAGTCTGTGCGTCATGATCATTGTCATTCACTATAACTGGACACACGAAGAATCATTTTGTGGAGAGTCCAATGGAATGCATCCTCTCAATCTCCTGCACTAAAAATTATACTCACAACCATCCAGTATATCACTCATTTGAAGTGCATCATAAACAGCCTTTGGACATCTACCTTATGCAATCACATCTACTGTGTAATGTTATGGTGAGAATTTCATAGAGTGCTTTAGTTTTAGTCTAACGAGTGTTGTAAAGAGTTCTGGAAAAATGCATCTACACTTACATTATATGCATCAGCCACTTCTAATCCTTATATCCTGATGAAGTGGCTTTGCCCTGAAAATATTACTCCGTTTATCTTTCTGGAGAGCCCCTTGACCTTTTGAGTGTTTCCATCATTTCCTGTACTTAAATCCTTATCACATTGTTTTCAAGGTTTGTGGACATTTAGTCCATCAGTTTCTCCATAGATTTTCAGCAATTGACAAGTTTTTGAGTTCCATTGTTTTGTTTGGCACTCATAACTCTTCCTCCTGCCCACTAACAGAAATGCTTACATTCCTCCAGACCCAGCTCAATTTATGACCAGTCCAATGAGATCTACAAAAAACAAAAATTGAGTTAATATTTCACATCTGAAACCTCTCTTAGTATGGGCCTCACCAGTTGAATGGTTCCAGTATTTTCTATTTATTTCAGATTTATACCTAGAGTTTTATTTATTTTCAATATCTTCCTTTAGTGTGTAACGCACTTCCTTACCAATCATTACCTGTAAACTTCTTAATCATGCTCTAACTATTTAAGTTTAAAATATCAATTCATTATGTAATCTCAAAAAAACAAGGAACCTGGGTAGGAGCTCTGCAGACATCTCTCTGCAAACTGCCCATTTGAAAAAACTCAACAATGATTTCTTTATTCCCTTTGCTATCTCTATCCTTATGTTATATCCTCAAAGTTCAACCAATAAATTGTTCACCGACTAAAATCATAGCGATTATTTTTGATTAATATAGTCATTCAGAATGTTTTCTAATAATTTGCCCACCACCAAAGTTAGGGTATTTTAGCATGGAAAGGCCCTTTGGCCCATGCCAACAATCGATCTCCTATTCAGTTGTTCTATGTTATCCCACTTTCTCATCCACTCCCTATCAACTAGGAGCAATTTACAGAAGGCAGTTAAAATGTCTTTGGGATGTGGGATGAAACTGGAGCACATGGAGGAAACCCATGCAGTCACAGGGAAAACGTGCAAACTTCACGTAGACAGCATCTGAGGTCAGGATTGAACCTGTCTCTGGTGTTGCGAGGCAGCAGCTCCATCAGCTGTGCCACTCACCGAGAAGAAAGGAATGTCTTTAGACAATGATGCAATTTTGGCAGTCCTCTGACATCATGTGTGTAGTTAGAAGTGTAAAAAATGATATTTGTAACCTTCATTTTTTCCTCCCTTATTTCTCTTAATATCTGGGGTTAATTATCTCAGCTGTATTAAATGTACTTATGTTCAAAAATGCTAAACTGTTTAATATTACATCTCTACATTTACCGTCCAATATTTCATAGAAACATAGAAAAGTAGATGCAGGTCATTTGGCCCTTCGAGCCAGCACAGCCATTCATTATGATCATAGCTGATAATTTAAATTCCTGCTAATCTAAAGTTCCTGCTTTTACCCCATATCCCTTAATTCCTTTAGCATTAAGAGCTAAATCTAACTCTCTCTTGAAAACATCCAGTGAATTGGCCTCCACTGCCTTCTGTGACACGAAAATTCCGAAGATTCACAACTTTCTGGGTGAAAAAGATTTTCTTCATCCCAGTCCTAAATGACCTATCCCTTATTCTTAAACTGTGACCCCTGGCTCTGGACTCCCCTAACATCGGGAACATTTTTCCTGCATCTAGCCTGTCCAATCCTTTAAGAATTTTATATGTTTCTACAAGATCTCCTCTCATCCTTCGAAATACAAGCCCAGTCGACCCATTCTTTCATCATATGTCAGTCCCGCCATCCCAGGAATTAACCTGGTGAATCTACGCTGCATTCCCTCAATAGCAAGAATGTCCCTCCTCAAATTAGGAGACCAAAATTGCACACAATACTCCTGGTGCAGTCTCAACAGGGCCCTGTATAACTGCAGTAAGACCTCCTTGCTCCTAAACGCAAATCCTCTCGCAATGAAGGCCAACATGCCATTAGCTTTCTTCACTGCCTGCTGTACCTGCATGCATATTTTCAGTGACCGATGTACAAGCACACCCAGGTCACGTTGCACCTCCCATTTTCCTAATCTGACACCATTCAGATAATAATCTGCCTTCTTGTTCTTGCCACCAAAGTGGATTACCACACATTTTTCCACATTATACAGCATCTGTCATGCATCTGCCCACTTACCCAACCTATCCAAGTCACCCTGCAGCCTCTTACCATCCTCCTCTCAGCTCACACTGCCACCCAGCTTTGTGTCATCTGCAAACTTGGAGATGTCACATTTAATTCTCTGTCTAAATCATTAATATATATTGTAAATAACTGGGGTCCCAGCACAGAGCCTTGCGGCACCCCACTAGTCATTGCCTGCCATTCTGAAAAGGACCCGTTAATTCCTACTCTTTGCTTCCTGTCTGCCAACCAGTTCTCTATCCTTGTCAATACCCTACCCTCAATACCACGTGCTGTAATTTTGCACACTAATCTCTTGTGTGGGACCTTGTCAAAGGCTTTTTGAAAGTCCAGATACACCACATTCATTGGCTCTCCCTTGTCCATTCTACTTGTTACCTTGAACTTTCACATTGTTCCTAATTGCAATGTCCAAAATTTGCCCTATTTCTTGCAAATAGCTATTAAGAACATACTAAGAACCATACTTACTGTCAGTTTCTAATAGTCCATGTTGTTTTCTTATAAATCCTCAGACTATTTTCATAAAATATCAAGGATTTAACTTGGCAATTTTGTATGCAATTGATGGAAACCTCAAATTCCCTTCTGATATTACCTTTGCGAGTTCTATACTTCGCTGAAGTTTATATCGAGTCTGACAGCAAATTACCTTATTTAAAAAAAAACACATAATCCCATCCTTGATGTTTCTTGAAATCCTGGTCCACCACCCATTTTCTATGTGGTAATATATTGGTTCTACACCATCGTAATTGAATCCCTCCCAAAGCTCAAACAAATTTATCTTCAAGCAGCTGTTTCAAGTCCACTTTTGCTACATCATAACTCTGCTTAATAAAATTGACATTTTCCAATTGGGAATTTTTACCTCTGGTCTCCCTTACTTCATTTCCAGAACTAAATGAGTAATGATCTTTACCTTAAAATACATTTTCACTGATACCTCTTTCCCCCAAACTACCTCATATCTTAAAGCTAAGTCGTCCTCAAATACAGGAGAGATGCCGGAAGACTGGAGTGTGGAAAATCTCTCTGCAAATTGCCCATTTGAAAAAACTCAACAATGAGTTGGGCTGAAGGGCTTGTTTCCACACTGTACCCCTCTATGACTCTAGAACTGCTCCTTTAGAGGGCTTGCTAGAAAAGGCAAACAGGAATTTATTTGTCCTCTATATTTTTCACACAGACTCTATTGTTGATAATGCTGATTTAATTGAAATCCTCTGCTACTTGTGAAGTATTGTTTTGCATATCTCAGAAACGTCCTTAAATATTTTAAATGTAGACAGGCACTATAACATTTAAAAGACATTTGGACAGGTACATGGATAGAAAAGGTTTAGAGAGAAATTGG
Organism: Amblyraja radiata; assembly: GCF_010909765.2. Classification (NCBI taxonomy): domain Eukaryota; kingdom Metazoa; phylum Chordata; class Chondrichthyes; order Rajiformes; family Rajidae; genus Amblyraja; species Amblyraja radiata. Next base: position 12,840,737 of record NC_045968.1, on the reverse strand, counting down.
CAAAATGCAGGCAGGTAGAACTTATACAAATTGGGCATCTACTCAACTATTCATATTGGTTGGCATAGACAAGTTGGGTCGATGGGTCTGTTTCTGTGCTGTATGACTGTATCTGCTCCTAGCCTGCTCATGAATAAAGTAACTCCAGCACCTTTTTTTGCATCTTTTTTTGTGATTGCACCTTTTTTTGTACTTCTGCCAACTCGAGACTTTGCTTAATTACCTTTCAAGCACATCTTCTCTCATACCTTTCAACATATTTTGCATGCGCTAACCATCTCCTGATCTTTAACCTTCCTCCATATCTATTGAAATTCCTGAAACCAGGAATATTCGTATGTTATCCCTGAACTTTTTAAGCTGTATTTCAATAACAAAACGTCCACCAAAACATTCACTTTCTCTATCACCAGCAGAATGTGTCTGCAGTCCATACAATCTACAACATGCACTCCTGTATTTTGTCAAAGCTGCTGTGACAGCACCTCCCTTGCAGCATAACTCCTTTTGACATTTTATCTCTCCTGCCTTCTAACTCATCACAGAGCTTGCCTTTTGTTATTTGTTCCTCCTTTCACTCTGCCACTGGTTAAATCTGTTACATCTCCAATGTTTTCCAATTCCACTCAAAGGTATTCAATTTGAAATGTTCTTTAATTGCTTTCTGATTTGCTAGGTATTTCCAGCACTTTAGGTTTTATTTAGCGCCATGTCTGTTTTCCTCTTCCCTCAATAAAAAGCAAAGATTTGCTGCTTTTGTGAGATTTGAATAAATACAATTTTCTGTTCTTTTGTTAAACATTCTTTGCACTGAATTATACTTAGCACCAGGATTATAATAAATCACATCAGCTTTCCTAACCTGATGATCAACATTTAAAAACTGATGACCAGACCAAGCTTTCACTCCACAGTATCAATAGAAAGGCACAACTTAGAAAGGACCTTGCTCAGCATAACATGCCGAGGAAACATCACCCATTCCTTCTCTCCAGACATGCTGTCTATCCCGCTGAGTTACTCCAGCATTTTGTGTCTATCTTCGGTTTAAACCAGCATCTGCAGTTCCTTCCTACCCAAGACATACTGGAAGATGGGAATACACCCTTTGCATGTGAGAAATCCAGATTCAGAATACAGCAGGAAAGAAGGTGTTCCTGAATCTGGTGGTACGTGCTTTCAAGCTTTTCTATCTTCTGCCCAATGAGAGCAGAAAGAGAGAATGACTGGGGTGTCAGTGGTCCTTGTTTGCTGCTTTCCCGGGGTTGCATGAGGTTATAGATGGAATCATTGGTAGGGTGGGAATTGTGATACAGACCAGTTTGTGTGATGGACTCAGCTGTGAATTGCTTGTGTTCTTGGGCAAAGCAGTTGCATACTAAGCTGTGATACATGCAATAGGATGCTTTCTACCGTGGGGCATCTGTAGAATTGGTGACAGTCTTTAGAGACATGCAGAATTCCACAGTAGAATTTCCCGAGGCTGTCATCACATCATTCCACTGCCTTCTGTTCAAAACCGTGCATAGAATGCATTAAGCTTGTCGGGGGGGGGGGGGGATGCGTTGTTGCCAACTATTCTGTCGACTTCACTTAGTACCCCATTAAAGCATGCAAGCACTGCCACGATCAACGGGGGACCTAGTGGTTAGTCTGGGATTCTAGTTTGGTCTGGAATTTTCTTTAGGCGCCCCTACATCAAAGTCCCTCACCCTGAGCACAGGATCGCCCCAGGGTTGCGTCCTCAGCCCCCTATTGTACTCCCTGTACACACATGACTGTGTGGCTAGGTTCAGCTCCAACTCAATAATTAAGTTTGCTGATGACACTGTGGTGGTGGGCCTGATCTCAGACAACGACAACGAGAAGGCCTACCGGGAGGAGGTTGCTGATCTAGCACTCTGGTGCCAGGATAACAGCCTCCTCTTGAACATCAAAAAAACGAAGGAGCTGATCATGGACTTTAGGAGGGCACATCATCCGAGGACGTACACTCCATTGAGGATAAATGGGGATCCTGTGGATAGGGTGAACTGTTTTAAATATCTGGGAGTCCGCATCTCTGAGGATATGACATGGGCATCACACGCCTCAGCACTCGTGAGTAAGGCAAGGCAGTGCCTTTACCACCTCAGGCAATTGAGGAAATTCAGAGTGTCTCCGAGGATCCTCCAGTGCTTCTACGCAGCGGCGGTGGAAACCATCTTGTCCGGGAATATTACCGTCTGGTTTGGGAATTGCTCTGCCAAGGACAAGAAGGCTCTGCAGAGAGTAGTGCGTTCGGCCGAACGCACTATGGGAACTTCACTTGCCCCCCTGCAGGAACTATACATCAGGAGGTGCAACTCCAGAGCCAACAATATCATGAGAGACCCCTTCCGTTGCCATGCGGTGAGAACGGAGAGGTTGAGAAGGAGTTTCTTCCCAGAGGCCATTCGGTCTGTAAACGCCTATCTCACCAGGGACTAACTCTACTGAACGTTTTTCCTTCCATTATTTATTATGTAAAAGAATATGTGTGGTTATGATTGTGTTTATAGTTTGGTTGTTTGTCTTTTTGCACAAAAGTCCGCGAGCATTGCCACTTTCATTTCACTGCACATCTCGTATGTGTATGTGACAAATAAACTTGACTTGACTTGATGGCTTTATGAAGATCGTTGCTAAATATCTGTACAGGTTGGGATCACTCAACTTGAACACCTCAGACTTTATTTACAGTCAAGAATGGATCTCATGGTTCATCCGTGGTTTCAAGTTGCAGAACACTCGGATTGACTTATTTACCATACAGTACTTGACGCACTTACTGATAGTGAAAAGTCTGTAATGGCATTGAGTCCTTTAAAATGGACCAATCCACTGACTCAAAGCAGTTACATGGGAACATGTGTTTCTTCAGCCCAACACTTTACGACTTTCTTTACCAGATTCTCATGCTTCAGTTTCTGCTTATAAGCAGGGAGTGGAACACAGCCTGATGGTCAAATTTGCAAGCAAGGGATGGTGCGGTAGACATCTTTGATAGTTGCGCAATAGTGGACCCTGACTATGATGTACAAGATGTTAGGGCACTTTGTTTCAAAGCTATAGATAGAATTGTATAATACATCCAGTGCAAGCCACAAACTTGCATGGAGGTTAGATCTAAACTGTAGTCAGGATAGCCAAAGTAAATTCTCGCATCAGGTAGTCTAGACAACACTTTGGGAAGGAGACGGATTTGTCTCTCATCAATGCAGATAGTGACATTTTTTTACCGTTAACATTTAAAACTGTTAAAGTTAAAGTGAATGATTATTTAAATAACAATAATTAAGATTATCACGTCGCAGCGGCCTCTGCAGTCCGTCTGTCTTTTTATTATTTTTTTGTCTCGTTTGAATGTAGTTTTTATTTTTTTTTTTTGTGTATGTGTGTGGGTATGTGTGTGGGGGGCGGGGGGTGGGGGAAACTTTAAAAATCTATCCCCTGCATGGAGAACCCGACCTTTTCTCTGTCGGGTCTCCGTTGTCGTTGGGGCCTAGCACCGTGGAGCGGCCTCCAGCAGGAACGACCTGGGGCACCAGTCGCGGAGCCTGCGGACCTACTCACCATCGCGGAGCTGGCCGAGTTCGGAGCGGGAGGAGCGGTGGTGGCGCGCTGCTGCGACCCGACCCCGGGGATTCGGAGGCTCCAACCGCAGGTCTGGTGGACAGTAACACCGGGAGCCCGCGGGTCCCTGCTGGGAGACCGCTTTTCGGGGCTTCCGCAACGGCGACTTCTCCCGCCCGAGTTGCGGGGTTGAAGAGTACCTGGAGCGGGGCCTTACATCACCGCCCCGCGCGGCTTGGAATGGCTGCGGGACTTTGCTAGCGTCCGCCGGGGGCTCCAACAACAATACCCGGAGCGTGGCCTTGCATCTCCCGGCGCGGCGTTAATGGCCGCGGGACAATTACCATCGCCCGCCCCATCAATGAGGTTCAAATAACAAATAAATTGTATTGTATTGTAAGATTACTAGGAATAATTTGACAAAACTCAAATATAATATATTCAAAAAATGTACCCACCTTCATGTACCCTGCCTCCTCATCACAGTCAAAATGTTTCACTTATATCAATCGGGTCAACAACCCTATGCCAGACATTATTAGAAATGCGATTCCCAAGAGTCATGTATGTAGAGTCCAACAGTGGTCTATAGTAACAGATGCAGTACCATCTGCTACTCAGATTTCCACATTCAGTAGCATATGAATAATCAGAAATGCTGACTCCAGCCAGCAAGAATCACCATTAACATCTTGTGCTCATATCCCAGTATTTCACAACCAATTAAGTATACAAGGAGTAGTCATTGACATAGTGTAGAGAGACATGACAGCTATTTACATACAGGTAGAGCAACATATTACAAAACACCAATAAATGATAAAGAGTCTTACTTGAAGATTCGGGTTAAAGAAATATTAGGTAAAATTCCACTGAAGCTCGCTAATCTTATTCAAATAACATGATGGGAGCTCTAAATCTGTCAGCTTACTGCACCAATGGAGTCCAGCGGCAGGATGAAAACCATCATTTATACTGTGCCAGACACCATTGATTTCACTGGGAATTGTAGAACAATGGAAACAAAGCAAGAGAAACAAAGTAAAAAATAAGTCCTTTGATTAATTACTTGGTTCAATATAATGTTACAATTAGCTGATAATTTTTTTGCTTATAAATTTTTTTTAAAATGTGCTTGATTTTGAGTGGAATTTTAATATCTGTAAATGTCAGAGAAGTCAAAATTATTTTTAAAATCCCTTTTAATTTTGATCATCTTCAAAGCTAAGTGTGTGATTTTGCAGGCTGTCAAAACTTTTGGGGACATCTCAGTACATCTTTACAAACTCTTGCCACTGGACCATATTGCTTTGTGTTAATAAGATATTCTCTTGCATTTTGACCAATCGAGTACGGACTTGTGGAGGTCACAAGGGAGTGATTTTGTGCAACAACCTCAAATGATTCAAAAGATGGCACTTTTGATAATGCAGTACTCCCACTGTACATCTCGCATCACCACCAGAGACTGTAATTAAGACCATCTCACGGGTTAAAATACTGAATTAAAGCTGGTATTTAAATATCAATTTGTGAAACAATAAAACAGACCAACATTGTATGACTTTCTGCATTTGATGGGGAGTGGAGGGAGGGAAACGTGATGTTACTGATGTATAATCCAAGACCCCAGATTTCAAAGGGAATTGTAGGCTGCATCACTGGAGGCCCTATTGACATACATATCTTACTGCATCTGGCCTGTATCAGGGCAGCAAGTTAGGTTCTCTACACTCAGACTTGACAATTAAAGGTGTGGCAATATGATATGTGTGTTTTTACAATACAGGAGAGATTTTGGGGAACAAGATTATTATTCAGGTTTTTACACCAATACACTGTTCTTAACAAAAATCTAACCATCATGTGAAGCCTTATAAATAACAGATATAAATCAGATAACTTCAAGACCGAAAGTCAGAAACTTTTTTCATGACAGATACATTTTCATCGTTTTACCACCATTTAGGACACCAAAAATGTGACATAAAAAATCTGCCACATTTAGTCATGAATATTTAATTCATGAATAAACTTCATATGGCACCTCGTACATATACGTTTTGATAATGATCTAGGGAAATATCTTCATCAATACCAGGAGAAAAATACAGTAACATGTCTGGTATTCTGCCTAGCAAAGATCCAGTAACGGTTGCTGTGCTTGGTGTCCATTGTCACAACGACCGTTATCGGGGTCTGTACCTCCGTAAGTTAAACCACGGAGGCTGCAAACCTCTAATGCTTTTCAAAATTCCAACAAGGTATCGTATGGTAGTAGCGATTTTTAGGCGAGTTAATTATTTTTTCTTATATTCAAATTTAATATATCAAATACATTGTGGTGTCAAAAACGCAACCGTTTATGATATATTTTCAGACTTTTTAAAATCAATTAAAAAAAATTTGGGGCATAAATTGGTCATCAAAACTAAGAAACCGAGCCAATCTTCAATTTGGCAACACACTGTCTCTTGTTTACCTTTCGTACGGACCAAGTCGCTAACTTCATTCCTTTGTGTCAACTTCTGGCAGCTCCCCAACGATCGTGACAGACATTTTACTTACTAAAAAATCATCCCAAATCAAACCTTCTGACGAATCATCAGCTCAAATCCATAAGGTAATGTACCGTTTAGATCACATTGGTGAAAATGTTTGGTTTTCGCTAATAATGTAACGTTCGTTTTCTGGGACACCAAATCTTTGAGTGTCCACCGCAACATACGTTTGTTTGTGATCGTGTAAGGCCCGTCGTGGTGTCCACTCAGATGGATGCAGTATTTTACTACATGATCAGGTGAATGAAATGGAAACGGTGTTTGCAATTTTATTGTTCCATGTGGTATTCATAAACATAGAAAGGAATAAGAAATACGTGCACTTACTGTACCAACCAGGTCACTGGTGGACACCACGCGACAACCGTTACACAAAATGTATTAGTGTATTCTGATTCTATTTTTGGAAACTTGCCATTAATATGCTATCTTTTCTTACATTATTTGTTGATACTATGTTAGTCATGAACACAATAAAATGCTTATCAACTTTTATTGAAGGAATTTGAAATTTGACTCCCTTTGTCACGTTATTGTGTGCCAGTATTATAAAAAGACACATTATGTTGTGATTCTAGGATGGTGCACTGGACCAGGAAGATCTAGTTCACAACATTGCTTTCTCCTCTGCAGATTAGTGTTTTAAAACCAAAACACACAAGCACAATTGAGAAATCTTGTTAGTGGTTTCATTTTCAAGACTAATTGTCCAAAAACCTGCACAGCGTAGTTGTTAAATTGTACAATCACAGGTTATAATACAACTTAAAACTTGGACGTCCACCTGATTCCAAATTAAGTTTTGCTTCTCAATGCAAATCCAGTCCAGTGTTAAAACAGGACCAAACTGCCCTAGATAATGCGATATCAAGATGGTGCCAGAGCATTGGGACACTGCTTGCTGTCCCATGCAGATCTACTTGCATCCATTCTTCTTCTTGCATATGGCGTGCACAGCGTAAAGTTAGTTTACAATGTGAACAATGTAAATCTAACTGCCAGAAAATATATTTTCTGAAACGTAAACAATTAGTCAAAGTCCTCTGAGACACATGAGATGATCAGATAATAGAATCTTAAGTAAAAGACAAACTGCTGTGGAACTCAGCAATTCAGGCAGCATCTGTAGAGGGAAATGAACAGATTACATTTTGGGTGGGACACTGAGGGACTTTAGTGCCCAAGAATCGTTTAAGGCAGCAACATAAGCTATGTAGGACTCTCGCACTCATTAGATGGAGCAAATAAAAGAAGAACAAAGAACATATGGTATAACTTTAAGAACATTAGTTAGGCTACTGGTAGAGTACTATATGAAGTTGTGGTAGCCACACAATAGGAAGGATGTGAATGTAATTGGAGAGGGTGCAGAAGAGATTCATGAGGATGTTACGCGGGAAGAAGCATTTCACCTATGCGGAGAGAATGAATGTTGAATCCTCTCTCCACTGTTTTCCTCACAGGGGAGAGAGGATGAGAGGCTTCTATTTGACACAACCAAATTATGAGGGGCATTAATAGGATATATATTGAGAAATATTTCCACTTAGCATAGATGTCTATAACCTTTGAGCATATGTTTAAGGGGTGGGAGATTTAGAAAGGATTTAAGGAAGATTGTGTTCATCCACAGAGTGGCTGGAAACTGCTTTGGGGTGGTGGAGGCAAATATTCTCACGCCATTTAAGAAGTATTTTGATGGGCACATGAAATATAAAGGCATAGAAGGCTATGGTCCACATGTCGTACCACTGAGTGATACTTTGTGACTGACAAAGGTAGACCAAAATGCCTTTTTCCGCCCTACATGTCTAGGACTGTGAATGTGATGTGACCACACAGTAATTTCTGCTAAAACCTTCAAAAGGATCACATCAGCATTTGTAAAATAGATCTCAATGACAAGACATTGTCCAATGGCCAATATTTTATGTCCTGACCTGTCATAGGGTTTTGGTGTGTCTAAACCACAACAAATTATGTCCAAAGCGAGTCTTTGCAACCTATACTGCCATCTACTGACTGTCTAATGGTTTGTAAGATTAGATTGATTTTTGTATTTACATTTCACTTTCAAAAGCTCGGTTCAAACAGTTTGTGATGTTAATTCAGATTATCATGCACGATATTCATGCAATCAAATAATGAATTAAAAATATTAGGTCCGTTCTTATACTTTCTCCATTACACCCGTCACCACGCCTTATGGTTTCTTCTGCAATGTTGCAACGATTCGCAACTTTTGCCTGAATTTAAACAAAGTTTATCAAAATGGGGAATGTCCATTACGTTTTAACAGACCTCTCCTCAATTATGGAAATGTTTTTTAAAAAAAGGATTACATTTGTATTTACAAATGTCTTTACAATAAATTTTAAAAGAAAATTATTAACATATTTTAGGAACAGACTGTTATCCCAGGCGAAAGACGTGTTCGTAATTGTTGTCAACATGCTATAAATTTAATATTTTAAATGACAGTAAGTTCAGGACACATGTTATCGGAAACCAATTACCCGCACGATGGCTATATAATGATGATCTATGCTCTCACTTTCAGGACAAGGAGATGCAATCAACGCGTTATTGAAATCTGCACCACGAAGAATTGCTTCTTTTTTTTTTTGCAAAGCCCGCAATTTTTGAACTATAAATGTCCAAATTGTACGTTTTATTCCGCCGTACGCGATCTTTCCGTGGTGTTAAAATATGAATAGTATTATCCTCAAGAGATCTAGCGCTAAGTCACGATCAGCAAAAAAGGTAGACAAAAAAAAATGCAAAAGATGTAAACACAAAATAAACTAAGAAATTTTAAATATTATTACCACGCCACATATTATTACACATACAAGACAGTAGCTGTCGTGAAATTCGTGAATCTCCCATTGTGACTTTACGGAATTTATTTTTGATGTGAAACCTTGAGAATATTGAAAATATTCGCATTGCACACTGACAATTACCACTGCAATACTATGCCATTTGTCAATGGCAAGTTCTCGAGTGACTATCGGCGATTAAGAATAATCACTCGGACTTTGGGTTGCCAGTCTCCGGCTTTGGAAATGAACATTGCAATTTCCCTCTCACACGCCTGGTCCCGTTAAATCTGAAAATCAGTCAACTATCGTGCCAATCGAAAGGGAAAGTTAAAACCAGCATTCATATATTTTAATCACTGGCAGGTAGCACAAATAAATTCTCACGATTTCCTCAAGGACTGTTTGAACATTGTTTCACGTTCACGAACCCAAACACTCACCTTTCATTTTTTCCCTACGGCGCTTCGCACTTGTGTGGCCAAGCGTTAATCATCTTCCCCCCACTCTCAAAATATTCAAATATATTTCGGTAAAATCGCCACTGCTACCATATAATCCAGAAACAATATTCTATCGTTAAAACAAGGGGTTTTAATGTTCCAGTTTCCCTTGACTTTTTACATGCATTCCACATCAATCGATATCGGAAAGCCTAATGAAATCCAATGGCGGTCTGGAGCTCTTCGATTCTGAATCAAGTCTTGCATTTTCAATGATGCCCAGACACTATTTCCTTCTCGGATATTGCCTCCATTTTCAAATCCAATCATTACAGATGTTAAATCGTATGCAGCTGCAGAAAATGAAATCTTAATAGGCCATGCGCGGTATTTCATAAAGAATACCGTCTGGGATCATCTTCCTCAGAAGTATCCTTTCCGTCTGAGTTGCGTTCATTCAAGTCAAGCGTGACAAATAATTCACCTAACCGAGTGACTGTAAGTCAAATCCGCCTTGAATGGCAGAATGAACATTGAGAACATTAAGATACTTCCTAAACGTCAGTGGTGACGTCTGCATCAGCGACGTCACAAAAAAAGTTTATGGATATTTGCAGCATATTTCACGGATTTAAACAAATAACACTTTTGGTTAATCAGGAGGAACAAGGAATTGCAGATGCGGGAATGTTGAAGTACACAAAGTGCTGGAGTACTCAAGCAGCAGCTTTGGAGGGTGGACAGACGACGTTTTTTGAAATGTGTCTCTTAACATGTGTTAATTATCCATTATTGACCACATTAACAACTGGCCAGTAGTCTCACATAGCTTGTAAATGGCAAAAATGTTTCAGGACAAGATAGCATAGTTCAGGTGTCTAAGCCAGTCTAATGCCATGGTTAGCATTGAAAATAATTTAATACATTTGGGAGTGGATTAAGATGGGAGTCGAGGACGGTAACAGAATTCCGTAATAATCGAAAAGGAAACAGAGAGTTAGACAACAGTATTAAAAAAAAGATAAGTTTTTGGACAGAATTCTGTTTTTAATTTGTGTTTCTGTGATGTCTTTATTGTTTATTTTATTCTGATTATATGTTTATGTTTCCTGTTAACCTATGTAAGGTGTCCTTGAGATGTCTGAAAGGCGCCCAATAAATAAAATGTATTATTATTATTATTAAGTGCATCTAGAAACATAGAAAATAGGTGCAGGAGTAGGCCATTCGGCCCTTCGAGCCTGCACCGCCATTCAATATGATCATGGCTGATCATCCAACTCAGTGTCCTGTACCTGCCTTCTCTCCATACCCCCTGATCCCTTTAGCCACAAGGGCCACATCTAACTCCCTCTTAAATATAGCCAATGAACTGGCCTCAACTACCTTCTGCGGGAGAGAATTCCACAGATTCACCACTCTCTGTGTGAAAAAAGTTTTCCTCATCTCGGTCCTAAAAGATTTCCCCTTTATCCTTAAACTGTGACCCCTTGTTCTGGACTTCCCCAACATCGGGAACAATCTTCCTGCATCTAGCCTGTCCAACCCCTTAAGAATTTTGTACGTTTCTATAAGATCCCCCCTCAATCTTCTAAATTCTAGCAAGTACAAACCGAGTCTATCCAGTCTTTCTTCATATGAAAGTCCTGACATCCCAGGAATCAGTCTGGTGAACCTTCTCTGTACTCCCTCTATGGCAAGAATGTCTTTCCTCAGATTAGGAGACCAAAACTGTACGCAATACTCCAGGTGTGGTCTCACCAAGACCCTGTACAACTGCAGTAGAACCTCCCTGCCCCTATACTCAAATCCTTTTGCTATGGTATAGTATAGTATAGGAATAAAGGATTGTATCCTAAACTTACCTCTTGAAGAGAGTTTATCTAAAGCATCAGGACCAGGTGCACTTCCATCATTTCCTTGCCATTTCCTTACTCCTTGTCTCCCTGTGACAGTTCTGTAGTTAACATCTGGCAAGGTGGCCTTTGCTTGTTGCTCAAGCTCATCAAAATCTTCTCTAATTTTGCTTACAAAATCCTGAAGTGAACTGTACAAACTTGCACAAGTACTCAATAAGTTTGGATTTCTGAATGACCTTGTGGAAATGACCTACCAGATGGGTCCAAAAAATGCAACATAAACACAAATTCCAGTTCTTCAATTTTTTGCAAAAGATTGTTAGCTTGAAGCCTGGTATCACCCTTCACATTAACATCAGAGTACAAATCAAAGTCAAAGTATCCTTTATTGTCATTCAGACCTTTTGGTCTGAACAAAATGTTGTTGCCTTGCAGTCATACATATAATAAAAAGTAACAAAAACACACAATAAACACAAATTTAACATCCACCACAGAGAGTTCACCAGGCACCTCCACACTGTGATGGAAGGCAAAAAATGACTGAGGGCATCAGTGATAGCGCTGTAACTTTCCAAAATATCTTCTGTGGCTTTTGCATGTGCCTCCCACCTATAGTGTCTGACAAATATTTAGGCACTTTTGACTGAGGTTGCAAAAATGATTTTAGAACAGCCCATCTCTTTGAGGAGGAAGGTATAAATTTCATTGATGATTCCAAAACAGTTCACTGCATCAAGGCAGCCATCAACAGCCGAACGGCCCACCAAATTTAATGAGTGAGCAGCGCATGGAATAAATCTTGCAAATTTGTTTTTTTCAAGGATTTTTTGCTGCATACCCTTGTACCTACCAGCCATGTTGGCAGCATTGTCATAAGACTGCCCTCGGCATTTTCTAAAGTTAATTTCAAGCTCAGTAGTGAGATAGTTAAACACAAAATTAGCCATGCTTTCTCCTGAGTGGTCTTTTAGCTCAAGGAAAGTTAAAAATCCCTCACTTGGTAAACAGTCTTCAGGTGATACATATCTGATAATTAAAGTCAACTGATCAGTATGTGAAATGTCAGGGGTGGAATCCACTGACAAGTTGAAATATCCAGCCTTTTTCAAGTCAGCCAGAATTGCATCCTTAACTTTTTTGGCCATGAGTTGAATTATTTCCTCACATACAGTTTTTGACAAATAAGAGGGATTTCCTGATCCAGAGTTTCCATACCGATTGATATGAGCCAGTAAAAATGGATCAAATTTTGCAATTAGCTCTAAAAGACCAAGATAATTGCCGTTGTTTGGAGATCCAAATTGTTCATTGTCTCCTCTGAATGGTAAGCCTCGTTCTGCAAGAGTGCATATTACGGCGACAATTCTCTCCATGACATGCCTCCAGTACTGCTGCTCTGCTTTTATTTGTTCCTGTAGCTTTGCCCTCGCTTTCTTGTTAAGTAGGTCAACATGGCATTCCTGTGCTTCTCTGAGTTTTCATGAGTTTGGATAAGATAGGGGTTTAGCCAATCATCAAACCCTTCAGAAGCTAAAGATGTAGCAGAAGAATAAGGATAAGGGCCGAGATGAGAAAAACATTTTTAGGACCGAGATGAGAAAAACATTTTTCACACAGAGAGTGGTGAATCTCTGGAATTCTCTGCCACAGAAGGTAGTTGAGGCCAGTTCATTGGCTATATTTAAGAGGGAGTTAGATGTGGCCCTTGTGGCTAAGGGGATCAGGGGGTATGGAGAGAAGGCAGGTACGGGATACTGAGTTGGATGATCAGCCATGATCATATTGAATGGCGGTGCAGGCTCGAAGGGCCGAATGGCCTACTCCTGCACCTATTTTCTACGTTTCTATGCAATGTTTGGAAAGAGTTTACAAACAAAGCAATATATCCGGCCTTTTGATGGAGAATACACAAGCCACTCTTGGCTATATGTTTCTCCATTCACTTTTGTTGAATAAAAAAGAGCCTTAGTGTAAGACCTAGACTGATTTTTATACACTCGCTTGGAATTTGAAAATGGTCCACAACAAGGCTGAACTTGAGGGGCCGCTTTCTACCCAATAGGATACGTCCTCATGTGATAGTTCTGTCCACAAACCAATGTCTGTTGCAGTACATCTATATTTGGCATCATCAATCAGTTCTATATTTTCATTTTGAGCCGGCATCATGGCTGCTTCCTCATATTCAGCTTATCCTGCTTCGCTGTTTCTGTTTCGCTGTTTCTGTTTCAGGGAGGTTTTCTTCTGGTTGAATGCTAATAGATGGCTGGATAGCTCCACCAGACTGATTTCCTGGTGTTAGTAGCAATGTATCTTCTTCACCACTGGCACTTGTTGCCTCTTTCTGTGGCTGACCCAAGAAAGCAGTGATTGGTCTTAACTTCTTTACCGTATCATTTTCAAGTCTCTTTCTCTTGCTCGCACCACTTTCAAATTTTTTACTCATGCTCAGATTAGAATCTGAAACTAAAAAGAAAAATTAATCTTCAAGTTATTAGAAAGGAAAACATGAAGGGGCGTTCTCACAAAATGCAGTCCACTTGAGTGAAGAAAAAAATCTGTATAATAGTTGGGAAATATTTCTTAAAGAATAGTTCCTTATTGACAATCATTGCAAAACCTGATTCAAATCGGAATCAAATCTGCTTGAAAAAGGCTAACATAACTAAACAAACAGGTTCACTTCTTAATAAACAGACAACTCACAAAGCAGTTTGGTAGACCAATTCAAAACTTTACTAATTATCGGCTGATGGAAGTGGCAAGGAAAACAAGGAAAACCCAGCCAAATGAACAACACAGACACTTGGCTTTCCTCTTGGCTGTGCGGAGCGGAGATGGGTAGGTCCCCGGTGCGGCGCAAAGGTGGGTAGGCCCGGTGGGGCGCGGAGGTTCGGCGGGGGAAAAGGGTTAAATAAACTACATACCTTTTGCTTTGTCCTGCACTTCCAAGGATCCAAGGATCTTTGGAGCAAATTCCTCTCCACAACGAATATAAACCTCACCTGCATTTTAATCCCGCCCTAGATCTCGAGGCCCTAAACTTAAACTTGTCTAGCTTATACATAAATCCGGCCCTGTATATTAGATACATAAATAAAACTGTACATTTGTCATTTGATGTCACTATCAGTAGTCATCAACAGATATTTGCATGGAGGAGAGGTTAAATCTTCAGCTTTCAAAAATATGTTATTTTTGGGGGGTGTTTGCACAAGGTAAAATAAATCCATCTCATTTTGCCATATAGCCATCATGTGGCAATGATCCAATGCAAACCAAAACCTCATTGGTGTAAAACACAAGGAATATTCTCCATTTTACAACTCTCAGAGAATTGGATATTTCCCTACCAAGTTAATCCGATTAGTAAATTATTATTAATTTGTTTTGATATGTTATCTCCTTTGTTTTGAAATTTTCAGTGTATTATCATATCAATTGCATGAAGTAACTTGGTCGTCAATATCTTCAAAAGTAACCAGTTCATTGTCAGAATTGGGGCAGAATTCCTTGTTCCATTTGAATCAACAACATTTAATTAAAAATGAAGGGCGATTTTAAGACAGTAGAGGTCCATCTTCGGCGTGAAGACAACTGTATGTTGTCTATTGGCTGACAACTGAAAACGTCAATCTTAACTATAAACAAAACTTTCATTTAATATATTTATCAAATTTTACTTACTTGCTTTGCACTAATGTTGTCTCAAACTTTTACTCTTGTCTTAATTTTCTTCCTTCTGCTTCTAGAGTACTGTTTTGTGCTTTGGTGCAGCAGTCTTCTCGATAGGGGGATTGCACGTAAGGTCATTGGGTCAAGGGGCATGACGCACGGGGCAGCTCAATCCGTCTGGAGGACATGGCAGCCTCCGGCATATACTGTTAACACATGAAACGCGTAATTTCTTACCTGTTAAAAACCGCCAAAATGGTCTATTTTTGCGCTGTAAATAATTGTGGAGGGTGACTGAGCGCTCTGAACCAAATGTTCTAGTATCTTTACTCTGAACCCGAGCACCAAGGTGCAAGCGGCCGAAGGAGCGCATCCCTCGAGACAGCCCCCACTCTCTCCCCGGGGTCAGCGCTGTCCGGCCACGGCCGCCCTCCGCCCACCCTCCCCCTGTGCGGCCGCACTGTCACGGGCTGTGGGTCGGCAGCACCCACACACAGGGCTGGGTGGAGCGGGGTCGCTGCTCCAGGCAGCGGACACACGGGACGAAAACCCGGCAACGTCCACGTCAGCTGCAGCAGAGTTGGGCACAGTCTGGTCCCTCCGCCCACCCAGTCACTGACTGCACCCCGACCTCCTCCTCGACCTCCTCCTCCTCCTCGACCTCCTCCTCCCCCTCGACCAACCACCCCCCTCCTCCTCCCGAATACCCGACAGCAGAGTTGGGGACAGTCTGGTCCCTCCGCCCACCCTGAGTCACTGACCGCGCTGCACCGGCACCCCGACCTCCGTCACCCACAAATAGGTTTGTGGAGGAAGATTGCAGGAAAGATAACAAAATGCTCCATACACTTCAAATAAGACCTGTGGACTTTTTTCAGAGGTACTTGGTTGAGTGTATTCAGCACTAGCTTGCCAGAGAAATCCTTTCAGTTCGGATCTGAATTGCAGAGACACTTGTTTTTGTTGTGCAGGCAAGAAGTTTGTTTAGATATCTGTGGAAGATGCAAGTTTGACAGTTGCAATCATTCATTCCATCTTGAATGTGTATCCTGCTGAGGTTGTGTTATGCATGAAATCCAATGTGAAAAGCTCCACAGTGAGAAGTAACAATTACACCTTGTAGTTCGCACAACAAGTAACAGTTGACATCAGGTATCAGTCCAATGGGATCATAGTGCTGGCATTCTTCTGTTGTGCTTCAGTCATACATCATGGAAAAAGGCTTTGTCATGTATCTATGCGTTGTGGATGGCTCGATAGTGATCATGTATTGTCTTTCTGTTGACTGCTTAGTACGCAGCAAAAGCTTTTCACTGTACTTCAGTACACATGACAATAAACTAAACTCAAAGGCTCTTCAGCCCAACTTGCCCATGCCGACTAAGATGTCCTATCTAAATAGATACATAGACAATAGGTGCAGGAGCCAGCACCAACATTCAATGTGATCATGGCTGATCATCCACAATGTACCCCATTCCTGCCTTCTCCCCATATCCCTTGATTTTGCTAGCCCTAAGAGTACTATCTAACTCCCTTTTGAATGCATCCAGTGAATTGACCTCCACTGCCTTCTGAGGCAGAGAATTACACAAATTCACAACTCTGGGTGAAAAAGTTTTTCCTTATCTCAGTTCTAAATGGCCTATCCCTTATTCTTAAACTGTGGCCCCTGGCTCTGGACCCCCCTCCCCCCCTTTCCCTGCATCTAGCGTGTCCAATCCCTTAATAATTTTATGTTTACTATAAGATCCACCCTCATCGTTCTAAATTTAAATGAATACAAGCCCAGTCGCTCCATTCTTTAATCATATTATAATCCCTCCATCCCGGGAATTAACCTCGTGAATCTACAGGATGTCCCATCTACACCTGCTTGCGTTTGACCCATAATAATATCCCTCTTAACTTTTCCTGTTCCGTGTACCTCTGTCCAAATGCCTTTTGAATGTTAAATTAATTGGGGCGGAGAATCAGAGGGATCTGGTACGGTACTATATTTTGCGGAAATAGACCCAGTCAATCCATCATCGCTGGGTGAGTTCATTTAAAAAAAAAGGCCTGATCAATAAACTCCTGCCAGCGGTGAACGGGCTAAACATGGCGGCGAAGGCGACGATGAAGTCGAAGGTGTTGGCGGGCAGGCGGGCGGGCGACAGTTGGAAGGCGCGTGGTCTCGCCTCGCGCCGTCAACTGTTTGCATTCAAACGCGGCCGGCAGCGGGGCACGCGCCGCCTCCAGTACTTGTGGCTGCAGTAACTCCTCGGCTTCAGGGAGACTCGTGGTTCTTCGTGTTACAAGTGAGTACGCCCAACAAATTACAAAAGGCAACGATAAGAAACCATTCACTGTTCAAGAAGGAACTGCAGATGCTGGAAAATCGAAGGTACACAAAACTGCTGGAGAAACTCAGCGGGTGCAGCAGCATCTAAAGCATCTAAAGCATTTTTGTGTACCTTAGAAAACATTCACTATCCCGTTGACCGCATAAGCTCACCGGGCAAAGATTATCGTGTTTAACACAGACCCAAAAAGAGTGCCTCCATTTTATTGATATAAATAAATATGCTTAAAATGTTATATAATCCATGTTAGATTTACCGGAAGATTTGTTCAACAAGATTAGTTGACGACTGAAGGTAGACAAAAATGCTGGAGAAACTCAGCGGGTGAGGCAGCATCTATGGAGCGAAGGAAATAAGCAACGTTTCGGGTCGAAACCCTTCTTCATACAAGTTCCATGAGATGTTAGTTGAAGACTAGTTGGGACATCGGTCTGACGAAGCGTCCCGACCCGACACGTCACCTATCCATGTTCTCCGGAGATGTTGCCTTAGTTACTCGAATACTTTCCGTCCTTATTTGTAAACCAGCATCTGTAGTACCTTGTTACTACTGGAAGGTTTGTTTATTGTTAGTTCTTTTATAGTCTCCATTATTTGTTTGATCAGTGAAATAAATGTACAGGACTTAAATATGTTTAGTGTTCATTTGAGTTCTCACCGTTTAATTTGATATTTGTAAAGATTCAGGGCAACATAATCTCAGAACAGTCCATGATGCAACCAGTCTGTAAGCTCTCTACTTGCAGTTTTGACATTATAACCAACAAAAAAACGAGGAAATGTCACATACCTATATCCACTATTATCTCAGGGGGTTTTGTTGTACTTGTTCTATATTGGATACATTTTCATAATTACAGAATTTCAAATTACAACCAACAAGAAAGAATTGTTCAGCAAATGAAGCGCAAAATTTCAGGAAAGCCATTTTTGAAAAAGAAGACACAAAGTGCTGAAGAAGCGTTTAAGAAGGAACTGCAGACTCTGGAAACATCGAAAGCTGGAGAAACTCAGCGGGTCAGGCAGCATCTCTGGAGGACATGTATATGTGATTTTGGGGTTGTGCTTATGGCACTAGGAGGAGGTCAAACGAGGATAACATAAGGAATTAGATTGCAAGCCAAAACTGAAGAAATTTTAATGAACACGCATGTAGTCGAAGTTGGTGTTAACCTCAAAGTTCCAGATTCCACTAAACGCACCATTGATTTTGTACCTCAAACACACATGCTTTACCAATGATCTCAATCTATTAGGATACCTTGCGGACATTCATATGGTCTACCTCTAATCAAAGTCTCCACTTGCATATTATAACATCTAATTCAAGTATGCCAATCAAATAACCTAGGCAGATTGCAAAACATTAAGGTAGAAAGAAGGAACTGCAGATGCTGACAAATAAAGGCACAAAGTGCTGGAGTAACTCAGCAGGTCAGGCAGCATTGGTGACGTTTCGGGCGTCGGGACCCTTCTTCAGATTTTCCAAAGAAGGTAGAAGGCTGACAGGAGGATTCCAAAAAGGGTAAAAAAAGCCAGTGTGCCAGGACCCTTCTTCAGTCTGAAGAAAAGTCCTGACCTGAAATGTCACCTTATCGTGTTCCCCAGCGATGCTGCTTGACCCGCTGACTTGTTGCATAACATTAATATGTATTCTCCTATCTTGCAACTGTGGGAGAACATAATTATTCTCAATGGCAGGAGGTTGGTCAGGAGCATTCCACGGTCAAAAAATGTTTGCCACTGTGACCACAATAGTTGTGATTATTGGATAGCTTCAGCAGGAACTGGTAAAATTGAAAAGAACAGTTTTCCACCTTTTCGCATCTTACAAGTCCTTGCCATTTCAGAGTTGCATTTGATGTAACCATGCAAGTTTCCCTAACCTTTCAGCAGGGTACTTTTCTTTCAGGTAGCTGAATATTCCTCCTGGCTAAGTAGCGGTTTAACAAAAAATATAATGGAGATGAAAAGATCCCTTTTGAGACATCAATCACTGCAGGTGCTGGAATCTTAAGCAAAACATAAAGTGCTGAAGGAGCTCAGCAGAACAGGCAGCGTCTGTGGAGGGAATAGACAAGCAATGTTGCAGGTGGGGATCCTTGTTAAGGTCATAAGGAAAAGAAGTAGAATTAGGCCATTTAGCCCATCAAGTCTACTCCGTCATTCAATCGTGGCTGATCTATCTCCCTCTTAACCCCATTCTCCTGCCTTCTCCCTATAACCTCTGACACCTGTACTAATCAAGATATGATTAGTTCTGATATTTGCAGTCACCAGCTCAGATAGTGCCACGTTGCACATTGTAGGAGGTGTCTTCGAGGTGGGATCCTCCATTGGGATAGGGGTATAGATAGCCCAGCTGCCAGCTAGGCAGCGGATAAGGTCATACATTAATTCAGATTCAGATGATTGAGATAAGGGCTTTGAAGGGGCAATCTAAATGCAATAAAGCTTATGCAATGTAATTCTTTGTGCTTGCATTGGTTTGACTGCATTATGTAGGGTTTCGGCCCGAAACGTCGCCTATTTCCTTCGCTCCATAGATGCTGCTGCACCCGCTGAGTTTCCCCAGCAATTTTGTGTACCTTCTTATGTAATAGTAAGTTCTTTTCTTATCCTTTCCCTCTGCTATGTATTTTAATTTCTTTTTACAGGGGGATAAAATTTATTTCTTGGGTTTCTTTGATCTTGTTAGCACCTTCTCAAGGGTTTGCTTACTCCTTGAAGACTTTTATCATGTTGTTATTGGCTTAAAGGCCTGAAGCTATCATCTCTATATATTATAAACAAACTTGCACAGTTTTCTATCCATCATTCCTTCATATTTCATTTTACCACTATGTTATGGCATAAATTCATGGTCCTGCATAAAAACTGAATATTTTGTGTTTTATCCACTATTTCCTGAGAAATTAATTGCTATTTTTAAATACTTCATCATTTTGCAACAACATGGTTTCACATATCGATCGTATCTTAATTTCCAATAAAATAATTCTAATCTAGCTGTTATAATCCCTATTATTATCAAAACAACGGAGGTACTTTCTATTAAATGTTTCAGCCTGCAGCAATCCAAACATATTAAATAGTCATAGAAGCAAGCATATTCCGCCTAGGAGGTACAGGATTTTGAAGACCCATTTGTTATTAATCCCATCTTCCAGCACTTGGTCCAGAATTGTCTAGAGTATGTGATATAAGTGCTCATCTAGACACTTATTAAATGATGTCAGTGAATATGCTTTCACCACTCTCCTAAGCATTGTGTTCCAGTAATTTGCTACTATTTGATTGGATAAATAGGTACTCCTTTCGATCCACTCAAAATCTCTTCTACCTTACCACAAATCGTTGTCATCTAGTTTTATCTACTTCTGATATGGGGAATACAGGTGCACAACCTTTTATCCGAAAGCCTTGGGACCAGACACTTTTCGTAATTCGGAATTTTTCGTCTTTCGGAATGGAAGATTTTTAGCGTAGATTTTAACGGTTGGCTCAGTGATAGAGTGCTCGGCTCACAACCGCAAGGTCGCGAGTTTGCGCCTCGATCCCGGCAGTTACTCGATCGCGAGTTTGAGTCTTCAATGTAGTTTTTTCTTGCAGAATAGGAGAGAATAGGGAGGGTTAGGCTGGGATCATTCTCTGCGAGATGATCTTAGTGCGGGAGACAAGTGTAGGAGAGGTGTACTGACTGTGGGCAGAACTTTGGAAGTGATTGCCCACCATTCTCAAAAGCCGCTGTGTCTCCCTGTCCCTGGGATAGCAGGGGGCGATCAAACAGCACAATACCCCCCTCCCCCTCCAACTCCAGAGGAATCCGCTCCCCGATGGGCCGCTATGGCGACAAGTGGCAGTTCGCCCACAGCCCGAGCTGCGCCACCCCAAGAACAAGACGTACCTTGCCCACCATCAGCTTTTGCCCCTACGGGGAGCGTGTTCCTCTGGAGTTGGAGCGGGGCTGGGCTGGAGTTGCTGATCTGGGATCTCCGTGCTTGCAGTGGGCCTGGGGGTCGGTGTCCCGATGAGGGGGCGCAGCTCGGGCTGTGGGCAAACTGCCACTTGTCGCCGTAGCGGCCCATCGGGGAGCGGCTTCTGGTGGTCCTGACGTCTCCAGCCACCCCTCTGTACAGGAGCTGAGACTGGGAACTGTACCGCCCTTGCAGGTGAGCAGGAGAGTGGGGTTGTTTGCAGTTGCAGAGGGAGGGGGCAAGGGCGGTACAGTTCCCAGTCTCAGCTCCTGTCCAGGGGGGTGACCGGAGACGTCAGGACCAACAGGAACCCACTCCCCGATGGGCTGCTACAGCGACATGTGGCAGTTCGCCCACAGCCCGAGCTGCGCCCCCTCATCCGCAACCCGGGTTCCTCTGGAGTTGGAATGGGGCTGGGCTAGAGTTGCTGCTGGCTGTGAGTCTCTGGGATCTCCGTGCTTGCAGTCGGTGTCCCGTTGGTCCTGACGTCTCCGGCCACCCCCCTGGACAGGAGCTGAGACTGGGAACTTTTTCCGCCCTTGCCCCCTCCCTCTGCAACTGCAAACAACCCCACTCTCCTGCTCACCTGCAAGGGCGGTACAGTTCCCAGTCTCAGCTCCTGTACAGGGGGTTGGCCGGAGACATCACAGCCCGAGCTGCGCCCCCTCATCCGCAACCCCAAGAACAAGACGTACCTTGCACACCATCAGCTTCTGTCCCTACGGGGAGCGTGTTCCTCTGGAGTTGGAACGGGGCTGGGCTGCTGCTGGCTGTGGGTCTCGGGGATCTCTACTTGCAGTGGGCCTGGGGGTCGGTGTCCCGTTGGTCCTGACGTCTCCGGTGACTGGCATTGACCTGCTGGCATCGCCGACGTGAAGACAGTGCAAAGCCGGTGCAATGGGCGGGGAGCTGGGGAGGGAAAGGGTCACACACATGGCCGGGAAGCAGAGGGGTGTAGGTGGGGTGAAACTGAAGGGAGCGACAATCTGCTGCTGCCTGCCCGCTGAGTTAAAAAGTTCCCACGCAAGACTCACGATACACTGTGTATCGTGAGTCTACCGTGGGAACTTTTTAACTCAGCGGGCAGGCAGCAGCAGATTGTCAATTATTAACCCTCCCGCGCAATATACCCTCACCTTCTCTTTTATGAATGGGGATTTAGTTCCCCTTTCTTCGAGGACCGACCGGAGGTTCCGCTGTCACCTCTGCGGGCCGCCCTCGGTGAACGTCTTCAAGGACCTTTCTTCAAGGACCGAAAAAATGTCCGCTATTCGGAGCTTTTCGTTATTTGGAATTTCGGATAAAAGGTTGTGCACCTGTACTTTCCTGCAGTCTATTCTATGTACACCAATCTACCTTATTGTCATCTTACTGCAGATTAAGAGTTCTTTCATATGCACGGATATGTACAAGAACAATGACATTCCAACTTTATGTAGTTTTAAAGGCACATTAAGCACAACAACAACAATAATTATATGATAAATTATCAGTTAATGTAAGTAAACGACCACTAATGTGCAAAAACTAAAGTAAATAGAGCAACCATAGTATTGCAAAATCCATAGTGGTTCAGTCCTGAGGTAAGGTTGTAGCTCGGGTTGTGGATGGTAGTTCAAGATTTTGATGGTTGATGAGAAGAAGCTGTTCTAAAACCTGAGGTAATTCTTCCTGTTGACAGTGGGATGGTCATTCCCCATGATGGACTGGAGAATGTCCACGCCTTCATGAAGCCGCTTTAGTTCTTGAGTGATTTCATTTCAGAACCAGGCCATGATGCAGCCAGTCTGCATGCTCTCTACATGAAAAAATTCCATGGTCTTTTCGGTGATATGCCGAATCTCCCCAAACCTCTGAAGATGTAAAGGCGCTGTTAAGCTTCCTTTGTGACTGCATCATTGTGCAGGACTCAAAATAGATCATCAAATATGTGTGCACCCCGGAACTTGACTCTACTGACTCTCTCCACCATTGTCCTACCAAAGAAAGTGCATGGTCTCTTGGTTTTCCTTTCCTTCAGTTCCTTTGTCTTGCTGACGTTAAGAACAAGATTGTTGTTCTGACACCACTCAACCAGATTATCGATCTCCTCCTGTACCCGTCCTCATTGTCACCCTCAGGTTCACTATGCTGGGTCTATCCATGTCAATATAGATTGGCCAATAAGGAAGTCAAGGATCCAGTTGCACGGGGGGGCGTGGGGGGGTCCGTCCTGCACATACATGCCATTGTAACAATCAACACCAACACATGCCTCGTGCATGACAAATTACAGCATCTACAGATCAGGCTAAGAGGTCTACAGGTGGATAGGCAGTCATATGCAATATAAAATAGCATGAATTAGCATACTGAAAAAACTTTTCCACTAAATAGCTCACACTAGAGGAGCTCTGTAAGTGACTGGGCAACTGATTTGCTGCATATCCCACACATCACTGTCATGAAGGGACAGCTATATGGAAAGCTGCCTATTCAGGTAAGCAACTGAGAATTACAAATATGTGGCAGAATAGGAAGAAAGGAGTCAACTTAGGCACTCCCTCTCTACTGTGATTTATTGGCAAAGTTATTACAGCATGATTCCTGAAACGGCATTCCAGATTCCCCGTTCATCAAACCATAATTTTCCCTCTGTCACTTTTCATGGCAGCATCTGTCTTGCCATATTGTGAAAATAAATGTCACCCAAGTTAACATATCAAACAAAATTTGTCAATAGAATCAAGCTATGTTACATATAAAATCTAACAAATCATGCTTGCAGGTTCCGTTAGTTCCTGTCCTGATTGATTGTGTGTAATGCCACTCCCGTGGCTGCAACGTGGCCTGTGGAAAGATTTGGGCTTTTTTAGGAAGACACTACAGATGGCCTTGATTGTTGGACTCAAGTAGCTTTATCACTGAGTGACATGAGTGTCCTCTACTTGCACAGTAATCAAATGTAGGCTTTCAGCAGTCTATACTGCAGCTGCGTGACACAGGTGCTTATGTTGTAATGGAATTTACAGCATGGTTAATACTCACTGCGTCTTGATTGTGCACCATCATGTGCTAACTTTGTGCTGCATTCTTTCATGCTTGGACTCCATGCCAAAATACCTGCAAAGAGGCAGGACCCATGTCTTTGTTTTAAGACTCTGCTTGAGAGAACATCTTTGGGCCATCATTTGTCATTTGTTTGATTAAATACCCATTCTTCTTTTGTCAAACTAAATTTGTGGTTTTTATTCATCATTGGTATATTTTAGTTTGTCCGTGTAACATCAAAAGATTCATAATTAGACTAAGAGTCAATGTGATGTGATTGAAAATTATATGCACTTCCGAATAAATACTATTCATAATTTACAATCTGTTTAGGTATCAATGTTTGGATATGGCTTCTACAAATCTGAAAAGTTCAGATGGAAAACAGAACTTGGTTCTCAACACTAAAATCTCAAAAGAATCAGACGCTATTACCGTATCTCAAAATAGTGCATTGGAAAATGCAGAGGATCCAAGACTGTCTAATGGGAATGACAAAGTTTGTAACAGAAAACCTGAATCCTATTTGAATCAGAGAATAACACATACAAGGAAAGTTAAGCTAAAGAGAAAGAATACATTAGACAGTTTAGGAATCAAAAGAAAATTAGAAAACGAGGAAAAATTCACCAGCAAAAAAGAACTGAAAATAGTTGAACATCAGGATCCACCAGTTATTCAGTCCCTCAGTCGTGTGCCCTTAAAAAGTGTAATGGATGTCGAAATGAAATTGGTTTATGTTGATGAACAACAGATAATGTATGAATTTGTGGAATCCCAAGAATACCGAAGTGCTGAATCAACATGTGAAGTTACCAAATCAGGAGAATCTACAAATTCCTGTGCTTTAAATTTGGCACCTCAGATGGATAAATGGCTTGCTAAAGCTTTGAAGGATGCAAGCTTTTACTACCACCAGAAGAAGTACTCAGTAGCAGCAGGACGATTCAGAACAGCTTTGGAGGTAGTTGCCACTATTTACTACTTATTATTTTTAGCCTTTTTTAATTTGTTAATCATTCGTTTTCAGCGCTCATGGCAGGTTGTAGAATAACATGCCAGGTTGTTTGGGGGAAACGCTAATACTTCTTTACAATACCACTGACATTTCCCTGCATTTCACACAGCTGGTTCAGCTTTGTTCATTTACGCACGGACAAGCAAGCTCCATAGTTTCTCTAAACCAATAAGGTAGCACAAAATTACAGAGATACTCCTTAATATGGGAATCCCCTTAAACCTCCTACCTTTGGAGTTAATTTCCATAATGAAGAGAATGGCTGTGAGAGAATAATCTTTCAGTACTTTTAGATTATTTTAATAATTTTAGTTTATATTAATATTAAAGTATTTTAAATTTCTTGATTTAAAAGATGATAGTTTTGCAATGTTTCTGGAAGTTGGATACATTCAAAGTTTTAGACAACTTATCTTAGTTTAATTGCGCTGTCTTTTTGCCACGGGTGGTTCTGGACTCTCATGCATGTGTTTCCATTAACATCCTGCTCTGGACCTCAAATCAGGTTTTTTGAGATTTTTCCTTATTTTTCCTTGTCTTCTCTGTCTTTCCAGTCTTTTTAAAATGTTTAAATCTTGGAAAGTTCTTGTTTTTTTTTCCCAATTATCATTATCATAATTGAGAAGTGGTGAAGTAGAGAAAAATCTAATTCAAGAAGAAATCAAATTGTAGAAAAAAGGAACTGCAGATGCTGGTTCACAAAAAAAAAAGACAGTTTTGGAGGTCAGGCACCATCCCTGGAGAACATAGATGATGTTTTGGGTTGGGACCTTAATATTGACTGAATATTGGGGGGGGGGGGGGGGGTAGTAAAGAAAATGGTGAGCGGAGGGGCAGTATGAAGCTTTGCTGCTAATACGTGAACACTGGAAATGGGGATTTTTGATAGGCAGTTGGTTGGACAAAACAAAAGATTCACAAAAGGATTGAATAGTTGCAAATTATGAAAGCAGAAGAAGGAATATAGCTGGAGGGAGAGGGGCGAAATAGGTACGAGTCCAGGTGGGGCACGGGGAGGGAGGGTTTTTGAATTGAATTGAATCCTTTATTTGTCATTCAGACCTTTCGGTCTGAACGAAATGCTGTTGCCTGCAGCCATACATGTAATAATAACAAAACACAATAAACACAAATTAACATCCACCACAGTGAGTTCACCAAACACCTCCTCACTGTGATGGAGGCAAAAGTCTTAGAGTTACTGTCTCTTCCCTCCTCTTCTCCCTCTGCGCCGAGGCGATACCCCACCGGGCGATGGTATCAGTCCCGCGGTTCAAGCTCCGCGGCCCGGGGGTGGTCGAAGCTGCCGCCCTCCAGTCCAGCGGACGCAGTTGTTGCAACGGGTGCTCCGGAAAACAGGCACCAGCCTGCGAGCTCCCGACATTGTCCTCCACTGGCCCGCGGCCGAGCCCCGGATCCAGGTCGCCGCCGCCTCAGCCGCCGGAGCACCGTCTCCGCCCCGCACCGGGCCGCCCACAAGGCAGCGTCTCAGCCCCGCACCGGGCTGCCCCCACGGGAGCACCTTCCAGCCGGGAGCCGGTCCGCCCACACGGCAGCGTCTCAGCCCCGCACCGGGCTGCCCCCACGGGAGCGCCTTCCAGCCGATAGCCAGGCCACCCACACGGCAGCGTCTCAGCCCCGCACCGGGCTGCTCACACGGGAGCGCCTTCCAGCCGGTAGCCGTGCCGCTCACACAGGAGTGTCTCAGCCCCGCGCCGTCCGCCCTCACCGAAGCGCCGAGTCGTGCCGCTGCCCGGACGTCGCCACAGCTCGAAGACGGCCAGCCTCGCGTTGGTGAGTCCTGGCTGGCTCTACCTCCGGACCCTCGAGGTCGGTCGCAGGTTGGAGGCCGCCAGCTCCGCCATTAGGCCTCAGCGCAGACTGGGGAAGAGAAGGGGGATACGACAAGAAAGTCACATTCCCCCGAAGGGAGAGACAGAAAGCTCTGTTTCACCCTCCCCCCACACACATAACACCACCTAATAACCAAAAAAATTACTAAACTAGACAAAAAAAACAACACAAAAAGTAAAAACAGACAGACTGCAGGCGAGCAGCAGCTGTATCACAGCGCCGCCACTTCCGGAATTGGCAAAAGGTTTGCCATTGGTTTGGCAAAAGGGTCGCTGAATCTATGCTTGGTAGGAAGCACCGGATGCAGTAGATGAGGTTAGAGATGCACATGAACCTCTATCTCACCTGGGAGGACTACTGCAGTCTGTGGATGGAGGTGAAGGAGGAGGTATAGGGACTGGTATAATAAAATTGGAAGTTTAGTGTACGGTTTTGAGGGAAAATCAAAGAACTTCACGTTATTATTTCTGTATTAGATAGTCAATAAACAGTGGGCCTTTTGGGAGATTAATTTTATATATATTTGTAGAGAGAGTGAAGACTATACAGATCCTCCCCAGGTTACGATTGCCAAACTTGTGTGCAGTCTGTAAACACAAATGACCTTCTGGAAGACCAACAAAATTGGTTTGCTGGCTGCTATGGCGCTGCAGGCATCTTTTGCCATGTGGGAACCTGGTTTGTGGCAATATCTAAACGGGATGAATTAAACACCCTGTTTACGCACAGTTCTCATGAACTGTTGTAGCGACGGGAGGCCCAGATATGGAAAAAAATGACATGACTATCTAACATGTTATATTGCCTATCATGATTATGTCATTGAACACTTCCTAGATGGTCGTCTTTGATATATTTTGATTATATTCAATCTTGAAACCATCCACCCAGTCAAGTCCTTCAGAGCAGCACAATTCTGAATTTCTTTTAAACGTTTATTGAATCTTAATAGTACTACAGATGCATTGTCGTAAAATTAGTTCTAACTGATTCTAGACACAACTTCAATCAACTTTCCCTCCGTTTTCATGGAAATGGGTCCTTTGGCAAATTGCATGCCGACTATCAAGTAGCTTTCTGCACTATTCACATTTTTTTCCTCGTGCATTCCCATCAACTACTTCTCCCGCAATTCCCCTGCCAGCCATCTACACAAGGGGTGATTTACAGTAGCCAGCTAACCTTACAACCGGCATCTTCCGTATGTTAGAGAAAACGAAAGACCCAGAAGAATATAATGTGCAATATCCATCCAAGGTGAGGATGGAGCTGCGAGGCAGCGCCACCTACAACCGCACTACTCTTCTGCTCAATCTGTTTTATAGGTTTAATCCCCACTTGAAGCTTGATAAATAAGATTTGGGTGAATCAGGAATTATATACAAATCTACTTGAAGATACGATCCACTGTCTTTCAAAACCAGTGTGGTATTCTGGTGAATGACAGGAGTGACAAAATTAATTATCTCCCTGGATGGCACGAGTTATATTTCTTGTGGTTGGCTTGCATGTATTCCTATAAGAGTCACTTGGCAGAGTTTAGAGGTTTCATACAACGTTCTGTGTTATTCTCGTGTTTCAAAGAGGCACTGGCATAGTGGCAGTTTCTTCTGCTGTGAGAATGTATAGTTCTAACCTTGGTGTCATGGCCTATTGTTTTATCTGTTGGTACGTGCTTCTTTATATCAGTCTTGAAAAGTATGTTGAAAGACTAATCAGATCTAGCATAGTTATCTCAGAAGCAAGTGAATAAGACGAGTATTTACTGCATGATCCCCAAATTGCATTTTGGTATGCGGGCCAAAATTGCACTTGTTTTTCTAAATTGCATTCCAGTTTCAATGCACCGCGGCAAATTACATCCTTTGAAAATGTGATTTCTACTAGTATTTATTTAAATCGGTGTGCATGTGAGCTTATTTAGGATTCTCTTGTGCTGTGCTATTGAGGGGCATTATTGCTATTGAGGGAGATAAGCGTAGGTTCACCAGGTTAATTCCTGGGATGGCGGGACTGACATATGATGAAAGAATGGGTTGACTAGGCTTGTATTCACTAGAAATTAGAAGGATGAGAGGATATCTTATGGAAGCATATAAAATTCTTAAAGGATTGGACAGGCTAGATGCAGGAAAATGTTCCCGATGTTGGAGTCCAGAACAAGGGGTCACAGTTTAAGAATAATAGACAATAGGTGCAAGAGTAGGCCATTCGGCCCTTCGAGCCATTCAAAGTGATCAGAGCTGATCATCCTCAATCAGTATCCCGTTCCTGCCTTCTCCCCATATCCCCTGACTCCACTATTTTTAAGAGCCCTACCTAGCTCTATCTTGAAAGCATCCAGAGAACCTGCCTCCACCACCCTCAATAGCAAGAATGTCCTGAGGCAGATAATTCCACAGACTCACAACTCTCTGTGAGGAAAAAGTGTTTCCTCGTCTCCGTTCTAAATGGCTTACCCCTTATTCTTAAACTGTGGCCCCTGGTTCTGGACTCTCCCAACATCGGGAACATGTTTCCCGCCTCTAGCGTGTCCAAATCCTTAACAATCTTATATGTTTCAATGAGATACCCTCTCATCCTTCTAAACTCCAGAGTGTACAAGCCCAGCTGTTCCATTCTCTCAGCATATGACAGTCCTGTCATCCCGGAAATTAACCTTTTAAACCTACGCTGCACTCCCTCAATAGCAAGAATGTCCTTCCTCAAATTAGGGGACCAAAACTGCACACAATACTCCAGGTGTGGTATCAGGGCTCTGTACAACTGCAAAAGGACCTATTTGCTCCTATATTCGATTCCTCTTGTTATAAAGGCCAACATGCCATTCGCTTTCTTCACTGCCTGCTGTACCTGCATGCTTACTTTCATAGACTGATGTACAAGGACCCCCAGATCCCGTTGTACTTCCCCTTTTCCCAACTTGACGCCATTTAGGTAGTAATCTGCCTTCCTGTTTTTGCTACCAAAGTGGATAACCTCACATTTATCCGCATTAAACTTCATCTGCCATGCATCTGCCCACTCGCCCAACCTGTCCAAGTCACCCTGCATTCTCATAGCATCCTCCTCACAGTTCACACTGCCACCCAGCTTTGTGTCATCTGCAAATGTGCTAATGTTACTTTGAATCCCTTCATCCAAATCATTGATGTATATTGTAAATAGCTGCGGTCCCAGCACCAAGCCTTGCGGTACCCCACTAGTCACTGCCTGCCATTCAGAAAGGGATCCGTTAATCGCTACTCTTTGAAAGCCATTTTCATACTAAATATCTGACTAAAAACTATGTACTGTGGAAGTTTTTAGTCAGATATTTAGTATGAAAATAATGATCATGGATAGACAATACACAAAATGTAGATAATTTAGATGTTCTCATGACATGATTGTGCAAAAAATAATGAATTTGATTATCTTGAGAGTGGATGTATGTGGATTATGATACAGAGATTAGATTGTGGCCATGATTTTGCTCACTCACATCCGGCAGGCAAGACGCGGCCGATATCGGGGCCTAAATAACATATTTTGCATCATCAGATTAAAATGAAATTACTCCTAAAACTAGATAAGATGTTCAATAAACGTCCTACAGTACATACCTTTTGTTTAGTCCGATTCGTGATTTTGAAGGCGTTGAAGTTGTCCCAATTATCATCCAGCGATTCAGTAGTTAAACAACGTTTTTTTTTTAAATCGCGAACGGGATGACACAGCCTCTCGAGTCGCAAGCACAGGCAGTGAGCAGATTAAGAACGCCACTGATGGCAGGAATTTGTAACAACGCTACTATGCTCTATAAACACTTATATGAACTAAAAAAAAATAACATTCCATCAATATTCATGGAATTATTATTATTTTCTTTCTTTGGTGAACAATACGTTGTTCAGGATATCCACGATTTAGAATAATTACTCTGAAGTAAAATCTCTGAGCATTATTCAAAAGTGTCTAATTGACATATGTGTCGTTAACGGAACAATGAAATTCCTATTTGCAGCAGCATAACAGGTTTGTAAACATAGATAACATAATAAATTTTAAAAATCAATAAACAGAAAGCCACAATATTAGTACAAAGAACCTGAAGTCCTTAGTACAGCCAAGATAGTTCATAGTTTAGTTAGTTTTGTACGGTTCAAGAGTCTGGTTGTTGGGAAGAGCCAATTCTTGATCCTGGAGGTCACGGTTTTTGGATTTAATAATAATAATAATAATAAATGTTATTTAATGGGCGCCTTTCAGACATCTCAAGGACACCTTACATAGTAATCGGAATAAAAACATATAATCGGAATATAACAAGTAATAAAGACATCACAGAGACACAAATTAAAAACAGAATTCAATCCAAAAACAGAAAATCAAAAACACAGTGTGAAGAGAGAGCAGCGGCAGCCAAAGCGCGCCAGCGTCCACTCTCTCTTCACGGCAGCCATCTTGGACATAGACCTACAGGACTACAATTAGACAAAAAAATCATCCCCCCACAGTGGGTAGCACTGTGGAGGAAGGCACAATGTCCAGTCCCCACCCCATGTTCACCCCAAAGTCAGGCCTATTGAGGCCACCGCAATTGCCTCTACGGAGGCCCGATGTCCCTGGCCGTTCTCACCGGGTGGTCTTGCCCCGGCGTCGGGAGAGTCCTTTCGGCGGATGGGCCACCTGGAACGGCCGCTTCCTGGTTGGAGCCCGCGGCTGCCGAAGCCGACAAGGCCGCGCCGGTTTGGAGCTCCCAAGCTCCCGATGAAAAAGTCGGCGCCGCCTCTCCGTACCGCCGCCTCTCCGCACGCCGCCTCTCCGCTCTGCAGACCCGCAGCCCGGAGATGTTGCTCTCGGCGGTCCAGCTCGCCAGAGCTCCAGCGCGTCGCTCCAGCGCGGCGACCCAGGCAAGGCATCGCCCGCTCCGCTCCAGCGCTCCAACGCTGTGCCGCCGCCGAGGCCGAGGTGCTGGGCTGTCCCCGCCAGGAAACGGCGCTCCAAGCCCGCTGGTAGGCCACGAGGACGGGTCGACGGGCAGCCCGGAGAAAAGGCTGCCACACCGACCAGGTAGGGACCTAGAAATAAAGTTTACACCTACCCCCCACATTAAAAAGACCATATCCCCTACAAACAAAAAGCAAGGACTCACTAAAAACGATAAAAAAAAACGAATTTAAAACGGACGGCTGCTGGCCAGCAGCCGTTCACCAAGATGGCTCCTCCTCCGCTGTATTTGTATACATTCTTACCAATGGTAGGAGTGCAATAAGAGAATGGCCAGGGTGATGAGGGTCTTTGAAGCTGGCTGCCTTTTTGAGACAGCGCCTCCTATAGATTAATTTGATGGTGGAGAAATTATTACCCGAGATGGGCCGGGTGGGATCCATCACTAATTGTAATATCTTTCGTTCCTGGGTATTTGAGTTGCCGAACCAGGCCATGACACACCCAGTCAATATGCTCTCTACTGTTCTCCAGTAGAAATTCATGAGAGTTTAACCGGCTTAATTTAGGAGGATAGGCCATTTAGGGCTGAGGAGGGAAAACTTTTTCACCTAGAGAGTTGTGAATCTGGAATTCTCTGCCACAGAAGGCAGTGGAGGTCAATTCACTGTATGTTTTCAAGAGAAAGATAGATATAGGTCTTGGAACTAATGGAATCAAGGGATATGGGGAGAAAGCAGCAACAGGGTACTGAGTTTGGATGATCAGCCACAATCATATTAAATGGTGGTGCTGGCTCGAAGGGCCGAATGGCCTACTGCATCTATTTTCTATGTTTCTATAATTGATGCCCTTTTAATAATGCCCATTGTTTTGTATAGCTGTGTAGCAAAGGAGCCGTTCTAGGAAACCCATTTTATGCATCTTATGAAAAGATTTCGAGCATTGCTAGTTTTATCGAAACTAAGCTTGTAACTTGTTATCTGCGTATGAGGAGACCAGACCTAGCTCTTAATCATGCTCACAGGTAATTGTTATTGATTGATATAATTATTGCCATTTTGCCTAAAGTCAAAGAGCTCAGTGGTATTGACTAATAAATTTGTTAGTAACTCGAGCATTATCTAATTGATTTTAATATTAAGTGGTGTTATAGCAAACCTATGATGTAATACCCTAAATGAGTCAATTTAGCAACCGCACAAAGTGGAGCAAAATTGTATGTAACGATAAAACATACCAGAAATGCACAACAGGATTATATTTCAAATGTCAAGTTGCAACTGCTGCTGTTGGCAGAAAACGTTGCTCATTTTTTTATTGTATTTGTATTGTATGTATGACTGCTTCAATTTCGTTCAGACTTCGGTCTGGATGACAATAAAAGGCTATCTAATCTAATCATTGGAAGTGCAATTCAGTGTTTGGTGTACAACGTTCATAAACCTTGATCATAAAAACTGAATGGTTGGACACCCTGGGAGGGTATTATTCAAATACCTGATAGCTGGAGAAAAGGTTTTAAATAGATTTTTAAAATATTTTATTACATCTGATAAAATTTGTTTTTTAATAATTTTTGCAGATTAGTTCAAATATTAACAATGTATCAGTAATTTTATTTTTGTTTATATCTACACTGTAGAATGATTGACCATAACTAAGAAGTGGTGATAAATTTTCTGTTGATTAATTTTTGAATCAGTTGAAAAATGCTTCTATAGCTTTTTAAATAAACATTTGAATTTGTTTAATCCATGGTGAGTTTGAATCCTGATTGTAATTGTTCAATGAGGATTTTTCTCAGTGAAAAGGATGCTTCATGTGATGGTAGAACAGGATTTAATTGAGCTTTTGATTCCCCGTGTTTAATGTTTCATTAATATGCTCCATCTTGTTCTTTCAATACTGTATGGAAAATGCAGCCTCTTTCTCTTCAAATAATTAATAATGATAATTAATTAAAAAACCCATGTTAAAATTTTGAGAAAAATTAGTAATGCTTAACCAGTTGGGCACCTCCATCAGATTGCGGAGAGAGAAACCTGACAGATGCATTTCAGGTTGGTTACTTTTCATCTGATCCTATGGTTATAAAACTGTTGAGTGATCAACCTGTAATGTAGAATCTTTCACCCTTCACAGGATGCTACTTAACCTGCTAAGTATTTCCTGTTTTATAATAGTGGACATGGTTTTTCCTGATTAATTGAATGTGAACTGATTTGAACAAATTCCTGGTATTAACCAAATTTAGTTTAAAAGAGGAACATTCCTGCTGGTACTTCGTAATTCGTCCTTGTGAGAAAGGAATTGCCTGCCAATGTTGGAATGAGCTCTCACAAGCAGTTTAAAATGTACTTTCCCATTTCAGAGTAGCTAAAACTACATATCTACCAAATTCCAGTAATAATGGTATGTTACATGTAAATTAGCACTCCATTGTTATGAATCTGTACCATTTGAAGTTTCTTTGAAATTTCCCAGTAATCAGATTGTGTTTGTAAGCAGCAACTAGAGTAGGCTAAATCTAATTTGAACAAATAAAAGATATCCAGAAAGATTGATTTTAGTAGTGTGATGCTGGTCATCTCTGACCAGACAGACAGGAATAGTTCTTAAGACTTAAATTTCTTGGGGAAAGTAATCCTATTCAAATGCTATTACAATTTTCATGCTAACAAACTAAAAGGCATAATATTATTGTGTCAAGTAACTGTCTGAACCCATCTTGGGGCAGATGACCCTTACAATACAATACAATACCATTTATTTGTCATTTGAACCTCACATGAAGTTCAAACGAAATTTGGTTTCTGCAGTCATAAAACAAGAAAAGAACCAAGACACACACCAACACAATTTACACAAACTTCCATCACAGTGAATCTCCTCCTCACTGTGATGGAAGGCAAAGTCTTGTCTCTCCTCTGCTCTCCATTCTTCTCCGGATGTCAAAGTCAAAATCAAAGCCCCCGGCGGGCGCTAGCAAGTCCCGCAGCCATTTAAAGCCGCACCAGGCGATGTAAGGCCCTGCCCCGGGTCCCGATACCGGGGCCCCCGGCAGGCGCTTGCAAGTCCCGCGGCCGTTTAAGCTGCACGGGGTGATGTAAGGCCCCGCTCCAGGTCACCTTCAACCCCGCAATTCGGGCGGGAGAAGTTACCGTTGCTGGTGCTCCGCAAAGCAGTCTCCCACCGGGGACCCGCGAGCTCCCGGAGTCACCATCCACCGGAGTCGGGTCACAGCAGCGCGCCACCACAGCTCTTCACGCTCCGAAGCCGGCCAGCTCCACGATGGTAGGTCTGCAGCTCCGCCGGCTCCGTGACTTGAGCCCCCAGGTCGTTCCGGTTGGAGGCCGCTCCACGGTGCTAGGCCCCAACGACAACAGAGACCCGACAGGGAAAAGGTTGGGTCCCCGTACAGGGAAGAGATTTAAACATTTCCCTCACCCACCCCCTCGCCCCCCACACCTACACAGTTAAAAACCCACTACAAACTATACCCTCAACGGGACAACAACAAAAAAAGACAGACAGACTACAGAGGCCGTTGCCCAGGCATGTTCATAGAGGCCTTGGGCACATTGATGAATTTTTAAAAACTCACTTTACTTTTTCTGTAAATTTAATTAACTTCCTAAAATTCACAAATAGTTTATTGGTCAAGCTAATTTACAATTCTCTGGCATTTCTAAGGAGCATTTTACTGAATCCAATTAACTTTCGAAATCATCTTCGTCAAGCCACAGTCTTCCGTTGTTTGGAGCGATATGCTGAAGCTGCAAGGTAAATGAGATTTATGAAATGTAAAATAATGGTGGGTTTAGGTGGTGGGTTCTTGAAAGTGGAATTTATGATAAGCATTTTTTTTTCTGCTGGTCAGAAATAACAATAACAAGGTTAATTTGTCAGCGTTGCATTTAGTATTGGATTCTTTTAATGCTATTTACATTTTCAGCTGGCTTGCATTTGAGGTGAGTACATGTTCAACATTTTAAGAATTGGTATGATGTCACCAAGGAATTTAAGAGCACATTTCTATAAATGAAGGTGTCTTTAATTACATGTTACATTCAATCAATTGTAATTCACATATGCATTAAAAATGTGCATAACGTTTTGTGATTCTGGGGGTGGGGGGGGGGGGTGGGGGGGGTTGAATGAACTATTTTAGAAACTTTAATTGTATTTTTTGTGAGTTGTGAAAGTGTATCCTGTAGATGGTACAAACAGCTGCCACTGCATGATAGTGATGATGTGAGTCAATGGGTGTGAACGGGCTGCCATCAAGTGGCTGCTGTGTATTGCAAGTTTGAGTACTATGTAAAATATTTTATGTATTCTGTTTGGCCATTAGAAGTGCTATGATTGCTGATTACATTTATTGGCTGCACGGAGCAAAGGAACAGAACATCAGCAAACATGTCAAGCTATATTGGCAGGTGAGGAGAAGTAAGTGAAAGAGGAATGGCCCAAATCATTGTTGGAATACAGGCTTGATGTTGCAAAACTCAGACACAATGTCAAAAATGTTACCTCATACAGTTGAGATTTTTGCAAGCTCCCCAAAACAACTCTTTGATATTCGAAGAATAAGGTATTGACCATCACTTCAAAATATATATGTTATAATAAATTGGAGTACTGGTGGGTGTGGAAGGAAATGAAACTGACTGGGCTTGAACAAAGCATTTGGCAGGAAGTGAAGCAAAGGCACAGGGCTGTCAACTTGAAAATTAACAATCTAAAGAGCAAAGAAGTGATTGAGAGCACAAAACAGTGTGTTGCTCAAAGTGCAGATAGAAAGATGTGGATACATTTAAAGACTGAATGTATAGATATAATAATAAACTGTGCCCAATCTTATGCTAAAGAAAATGTCTCATTTGACTATGCATAAATGTCCACAAAATATAGGATAAAAGCACATTTTCCTTGTATTACACAAGTTCCAGGATTGTTTCTTGGTATCATAAACTGAACTGGAGTAACCATGTCCACAATGAGGCTACAAGAGCAGGTCAGATGCTAGGAATTCCATGGAGACTAACTAGACTCCCAAAGCCTGCAAACCATCTAGTCAGGAGTGTGATGAAATACTATATATACACACACACACACACACACACACACACACACACACACACACACACACACACACACACCCCCATGCTAATAACATGATCCTATCTCGTTTTGGCATAAAACAAAAGCATGGTGTCATTATAAGATTTTTATTCGAACGGATTATATTTATGTTAGGACTAAGTTGTTTAGAATGTCTTCAGAGCATTGGAGCTTAGATTGAGAATTGAGCAAGAAATGGACTATCACTGAAAAAGCTCTTTCTTCATCTGCCATGAAATAAAAGCTACCAATGAAGCAACACTTTAGCAAATGGACAGTTGTAACAATTTTTAACTCTATTCCTTCAGAACAAAAATCGTCTGAATATAATTTTCATTTTGTATAATATACCACCGGGTGATGCTGTCAGCGATGGCAACCTCGCCAACGGACTTTTTGTCTTTTTTGTTATTTTCAGTGTGTTTTAAAAAGTATGTGTTAATGTTCTCTCGTTTGTTTTATGTGGGGGAGGGGATTGAAGGAAACTTTGTTTTCAATCTCTTACCATGCCGGAGATGCGATTGTTTTCCAGATCGTATCTCCGGTCGCTCTGCGGCCTAACATCATGGAGCTGGAGGCCTTGCTCGAGACTGACTTTGAGCCCCCCATGCGGGGCCGTGGACTTACCATTGGAGCCTGCGATCCCTTGCCTGGGATCAACGCTCCAACAGCGGACTGCGGACTCCTCCAAGCTTGCAGTCTTGGGTAGAGACTGATGTCGGGAAGCTTCAAAGTCGCAGGAGGTTTGACTAGCTCCGACCTGGGGTCCGATCGCCCGGCACAGGGAGCTGAGATCACCCCGATGCGGGAGCTTGATCGCCCCGATGCGAGGGGCCGACCGCCGGCTACGGGAGCCAAGATTGTCCCGTCAATAGAAGGCTCGAGGCACCCGACTGCAGGAGAACAAAGAAGGGAAGAGATTGAACTTTTTGCCTTCCATCACAGTGAGGAATGTGGGGAGTCAGTGTGGTGGATGTTTATGTTTAAATGTATTCTGTGTGTTATGTTGCTTTTTATTGGTGTGACTGTATGGCAAATCAAATTCCTCGTATGTTGCAAAGCATACTTGACTAATAAAATATGATTATGATATTTAGGCATAAAGAAATAGAGAATCTTTCCATAAGCAAATTTTTTTTGTGAACAATATTTTACGGGACTTTGTTCATGTTAAATTCTTATAACTTTCATTCTTACCAATTTTTTGCAATGAACTAATAAATAAAGAAAAAAAAACATTTCAGAGTTGTTAGAAAGTCTGATATTTTCACTTGGGCCAGAAGGGAATAAATATGAGACATATGAGACAAAATGATTTGGACAATGCAGGAGTCAATTAGACAGGTCAGGATTAAGAGCTTGCACCTAAATGATAATGCATGTCTATTGTAGAAATTAGATTAAAAATCTGTCTCAATATATTTATACAATGTCCGTAATGAAGAAAGTATCACAATATACTTTAGAGATAAGGAGAATTACTGTAAAAAGAAAAATAAGGCGTAGATATGATGTGCGTCAGAGACAGTTTAAATGTCATATGGCTAGAAATTGGAATTCAGTTGTTGCATTTGCCCCAATTGGGTGAACCATAAATAACACAGTGTTGAAAATTGATAAGATTATCACAGTGACTTTCACCCAGAAAAAGTAATTTTGGTAATTTGGTGGTAATTTTGTACCTGTGGTAATTTTTTACCTGCCTGATTCCCAATAGCTGTTAGTTGCAGAGATTGTAGCTGCTTGTTTTTGCCATGTTGACCATTGGAAATAGAGATCCTTGTGTTCCTGGGCATCCCTGTATGAGATTTTATGGCACAATCCATACCTGTGAAATCTTCATGTGAAATCCAAGGTGCAGGCTGTCAAGCACCATGACCTCACAGCACCTTGCATTAAAGTGCATAATATTGAAAAGGTGTGATTTTTGATAGTAACCTTTTAGTATAAAAGTATAAATTAATGTTAGGGCAATAAAATCAATCTGGACGAGGTTATATGTATGACATTGACAATAGACAATGTGCAGGAGTAGGCCATTCGGCCCTTCAAGCCAGCACCGCCATTCGATGTGATCATGGCTGATCATCTCCAATCAGTACCCCGTTCCTGCCTTCTCCCCATATCCTCTGGCTCCACTATCTTTAAAAACCCTATCTAGCATCCCAATGTCTGCTTAATTTTTCATCTTGCAGCTCATTTGCAGTGAGGAAATGCTATTGTTTAACTCTAATATAAACTGCAGATAAAAGCTGGCACCATTAACGACAGGTTTCTGTCTCCAAACACAAAAAGGCATATTGCCCACTGGGCAATGTCTCATGGTGGTGATAGTGTACCGATGCAATATTGTACAGATGCAAGTTGTTGATGTGCATAATGACTTTTCTTTTACATGTTCATACTTCTTTATGAAACTAGGCCATGTTGGAAGAGGGTATCACACAAGCTGAAACATTTTCAGTTATGTACACACCATTTGCAGTGAATCCAACTACGGCACAAATAGAAAAAATAAAAGAAGTTTTCAGGAATAAACATCCTTCTTATGCCAACTACCTTTATGCAGGTAATGAAATGATACTGCTTAATGTTTAATTCTATGGCCTTTAGATGACATGTTGTGGAAATTTGACCTAGGTTTGGCAAAGTGGGCAGGTATTATATCAGTTATTTATATACAGGCGCTGTGCATAACAAGAAAATGATCAAATGTCATCTGTGCCAACTTCTGACATATTTCTATTTCTTGCATTTATTTATGAACATTTGTTGATATTTCCCATTATATCATCGTCATAAAATGGGATTGGACAAATAAAGAATATTGTACAAAATTCTAATGTGCTAGGGTGGCACAGTGGCATGGCGATATAGTTTCTGCCTTACAGCGTCAGAGACCCGGGTTCGATCCTGATTACGGGTGCTGTCTGTACAGAGTTTGTACGTTCTCTCTGTGACTGGGTACTCCGGTTCCTCCTACACTCCGAAGACATACAGGTTTGAAGGTTAATAGGCTTTGATAAAATTGTAAATTGTCCCCAGTGTGTAGGATAGTGTTAGTGTATGAGGTGATTGCTGGTCTGCACGGACTCGGTGGGCCGGAGGGTCTGTTTGTTTCCGCATTATATGTGTAAAGTCTGAAGTGTTGTTTTTAACTATTGGGTAATTATTATTGTTTCATACAGCTGTTAGATTCTATTAGATTGAAAATTAAGCATAATCGAAAGAGAGTGAATTTATATTTTGTAGGTGTAAAAGTCCTATATATTTAAAAATGCAATGAATGCTTTGATAGGCAAATAGTGAGTACTTTATGAAATCTGTCATGCCTGTGTGTTGATAGAAGCCAGTAGTTTGTTAGCACTATAGTCGCTCTGCTTCTTTGTTCATGCAAAATTATTCATAACAATTTGAGTTTTCAACCACTTTTTAAATGTTAGGATGAAAAAGTTTAGCAGTTAACAATTGCTCTGTTCTCTGCTGATGCAAGGAAAGAGAGAACAATTTAACAGTAACAACATAGAAATAATATGGGATTTTGGTAATTATGATAATTTCAGTAACCATTTCACTTACATATTTGATGAACAATATTTATTTTCTAATGACTATTATGTTACCATTGTGGTCAAGAATATGCATGATACCCAAGCAGAATGAGGTGCTGCCCCTCCAGTTTGAGTGATGCCTTAATCTTTGGCAATGGAGGAGACCCAGGACAGAAAGATCGATATGAGAGTGGGAAAGGGAGTTGAATGGTTAGCAATTGAGGGATCAAGCAGGCAATTGAGGGATCCAGCAGGCCCGAATGCAAGTATGCATTTACTGACTTGAAAATATACTGAAGGGAAATACAGAATGTGCAAAAAATGCAGGCCTCGTCTGTAAATTGGTTTAGACCTTCGGCAACTAAGCCTAAAACTTGTCTGAGTTACTAAAAATACATTCGTTTGCAGTTATTTCAAGTTGATGTTCATTCAACTGATTTCTGTTAATTCCATTGGAGAAGGGTTCAATTAACACAACCTGTGGAGGACCAGCAAGACACTGGCAGCAAGTTTCTCATCAAACAACAGATGGTGGAGAGTCTTGTGACCACCATAGTTATGAAATATTACAACTGCAAAATTCAAGGGAATTATTTTCCAAGAAATGTGCCAAGGAGAATTTGTGTATTCAGTGATTTTGTAATTGTACAGGATTTTATTTGCCTTCTGTTTAATGCGAAAAAAAACCCGATTAGACTTCAGGCCAAGTCGTGTACATATATCGCCTTTCATCTAAGGAAAGATCTAAAAAGTGCAGAGCTGTGAGATGCAGTGAGATCTAAGTGCCCCCGGTACATAATTTGCAAAATGTTGGTACACTGGTACAGTCAGTAAGCGGGAAAGTTAACAAATTTGGCATTTATCATCATGGAAAATAAATTTAAAAGGGAGGTCGTGAACATGGGGATAATGGTGAACCACATCTGAAGTACTGCATACATTATTAGTCTCCTTACTTAAGGAATGATGTTGATGTGTTAGAAGCAGTTCAGTATGGTAAAGCTTATCTAATACCTGGAACAATATTATGAGGAAATATTAGACCAGGCTGGAATTTAGAAGTGAGAAACATGCAAGACATTCAAGAGTCTTGACAGGGTGGATGTGTAAAGAATGTTTTCTCCTGTGGATGAATTTAGAACACTGGGTAACTATTTAAAAATAAGAGATTGTCCATTTAGGATGTGAATGAGGCAATATTTTTTTTCTCTCAGTGGGTTATGAATCATTGGCTTGAGCGGCTAAGTGGCCTGCTTGTGACACCAATTCATATGTAATAATAATAATAATAATATCTTTTAGTGTCATTGCACATCAGTGCAACGAGATTTAGTATGCAGCTTCCAACCGATGTAAAAGAAAAGTAAAATAAATAAATAAGCTGTGTGACGTGACCATCTGAGGGAGACAGTCCAGGGGGGATAGGGGGCACTCAGCAGGGCCGGTTCAGAGCCGCTATAGCTCTGGGAATAAAGCTGTTTCTGAGTCTGGAGGTTCTGGCGTAGAAGGCCTTGTAACGTCTGCCGGAGGGAAGTAGTTCGAACAGTCCGTTACAAGGGTGTGAGGAGTCTTTATGGATGCTGACGGCCTTCCTGAGGTACCGTGTGTGGTAGATGCCCTCCAAGGCTGGTAGCGGTGTCCCAATAATCCTCTGCGTTCTGTGGACGACGCGCTGAAGAGCTCTCCTCTCCGCCTCCGTGCAGCTGAGATACCACACAGAGATGCCATACGTTAATATGCTCTCTGTGGTGCAGCGGTAGAACGTCAGCAGCTGTTGGGGCAGACCAGTCTTTTTTAATGTCCTCAGGAAGAACAGTTGTTGCTGTGCCTTCTTGACCGGTGCAGCAGTGTTGATGGACCATGTGAGGTCTTCTGAAATGTGAGTGCCCAGAAACTTAAAGCTGGACACTCTCTCCACACTTTCCCCGTAAATGGAGATTGGGGCGTATTCTCCATTATGGGACCTCCTGAAGTCAATAATCAACTCCTTGGTCTTGGTCTTAGTGACAAGTTGTTACGTGCGCACCAGTCCGCCAGGTTCTGCACCTCCGCTCTGTATTTTGTTTCATCACCGTTGGTGATCAGCCCAATCACTGTTGTGTCGTCTGCAAACTTCACGATGGTGTTGGTGTCGAATGCAGGAACACAGTTGTGAGTGAAGAGGGAGTAGAGCATGGAGCTTAGTACACAGCCCTGTGGTGTGCCGGTGCTCAGGGTGATAGTGGAGGACAGGTGCGGGCCCAGTCTGCGGTCGCTCCGTCAGAAAATTCAGGATCCAATCGCATATCGGCGAGCTGAGGCCTAGCTGGTGGAGTTTGGTGGTGAGCTTGGTGGGGATGGCCGTATTGAATGCAGAGCTATAGTCAA
Organism: Amblyraja radiata; assembly: GCF_010909765.2. Taxonomy (NCBI): domain Eukaryota; kingdom Metazoa; phylum Chordata; class Chondrichthyes; order Rajiformes; family Rajidae; genus Amblyraja; species Amblyraja radiata. The sequence continues at coordinate 12,797,579 of NC_045968.1, read as the reverse complement.
GAGTCAATAGTGAAGAGCATCCTTACGTTCCGTGCCCTGTCTGTCCAGGTGAGTCAGGACAGTGTGAAGAGCCAGAGAGATGGCATCCTCTGTTGATCTATTTGCCCTGTATGCAAATTGATGAGAGTCCAGTGAGGCAGGGATGCTGGATTTGATGTGGGAGAGGACCAGCCTTTCGAAGCACTTCATTGGGATTGGAGTTAGGGCAACTGGGCGGTAGTCGTTCAGGTTGGTGACTTTAGACTTTTGTTGGTACTTCCCTATCAAGATTAGTGTGCATAGCTTAGACACATCTGCATTATTTGTAAATTATCGTCATTTAATTCCAAGAAAATAATATTTTCATAACACAGATACCAAAGAGAAAATTGTGATATAGAACATAGAATAGTAAAACACAGGAACAGACCCATCAGCCCACAATGTCTGTGCAGAACACAATCTCATATGATATACTAATCGTATCTGCCTGCACAAGATCCATATCCCACAATTCCCTGCATATCCATGTGAATATCTAAAAGCCTCATAATTTCCACCGTCATATTTGCCTCTGCCACCGCCACCACCCCTGGCAGCGGGTTCCAAGCATCAATCATTCTATGTATACTAAGACTCACCCTACACATCATATCATATATCTATTAAAACTCTGTGTGTGGGTGTGTCATTTTGCATGTGAAACGTATCTCCTCGAAAACCAGACGCCGAAACGGGAAAATGTTTACATATTTCAGTAGAGATTTTCCTTGCGAGTTTCCTGACTTTTTAATTAAAATTGTTGACCAATCTGACCTTTTTTTTTAAAATCTGACCGCTGCCCAGCTGCTGACGTTACAATAACAGTGAACTTTTTACATCTTCTGGTGGAAAATTTCCTTATGATTTCCAAAATCCAATCCTCTATAAATTTGGTCGATTATTTCCCGAGATATTTACTAAAATTTATCACCAAATCGACATTAAAAAAAAAAAATTAAGGTTGCCCCAGCTGCTGACCTCACAATGCCTTTGCGCCTGGCCCAACTGCCTCGTGGCCCCGCCCGCTGACCTCACAATGCCTTTGCACCTGGCCCAACTGCCTCCTGGCCCTGCCCCCCCCCCCCCCCCAGCCTGCCAGGTTGTTGATTCCATTGTTTTTCATTGAATTTAATTGAATTATTTCTCACTTAACATCACTAATTCTTAACATTAACTTTTAATTTCAAAGACAGTTAAAAAAAAATGTTTTTGCTGTGTTCATTGACAGCTTAGATCAGACCCGCTGTGTGTGTGTGTGTTGGGGGGGCGGGGGGTCTACGCGAGTACGCACCTAAATTATGTATTTAACTCTGCTTTATGAATGTCAAAGGCTTCAAAGCGCACCAGAATTCTTGCAGTCCACAAGCATTTAGAACTCAATGTTGATAGGATGTATTTCTTTAAAAAACTCCCTTTCTATCTAATGGTGGGGATGGTTAAAGGACGAACAACTTGAAATAACCAGGTTCTGAACCTGCCTATTCAAATAGCTATTTTTCATTTTAAAGAGGGGACACTGTTTTGGTCAAGCTATACTGGTAACAAAATTAAAAGAATAAATGATGGAAACTGCTTTTCATATCTTGAAAAGTAGTCCTGGTTCAAATCTGTATTGCACAATATTATTTTATTTTTTAAATTGTATTATTATTTATTATTAAAAAAATAATATAAATATATTTGATAGACATTGTGCAATGGAATTGCATCTTATAATTATGGTACAAAAATGTTAATGTTATCGTCCATGTTAACTGACAAACATGTAGAAAGGTTTTTGAACTATGGTTGTTACCAAAAACGATATTTCAAAATAGACTCAAGGCCTAATGTACAAAGGAAAATGATGTGTTTGTAATGGGTACAGTTGCTTTTGAAAGTATTGTTTAGATTGCTGATAATGGTATTATTTATCCCAAGTTATTGCCTCCTTCACAAATGCAGGGCATCATTAATTTCAGTGAAGACCTATTTACAGATCTTGCACCGAGTAATACAATATTGAGATGTATGATAATATTATGTATGCAGATCCTGGCACAAATCATATCCTGCCACAGACAGTCGATTGGTCTGAAGCCTTTACACAACGCTACATGCTGTTACTTGGTTTCAAGAATCCAGAGGATGGAAACTTTTTGGAAAAGATCATAAATAGAAGGTCACCAACATTCACAGGTACAATAAGTTATCTTTGTAAATACTACATAAAAGTTGAGCAAGGATTTTTCTGATAATTGCAACTTTAACTGGTGATTGGATAAAGCACCAAAAAAACATGATTAGAGTGGATGTTTTTATTCATCTTTCATGGAGTTATGGCTTTTGACTGGAGAAGCCTAACCAAAGGTTAGTAGTTCCGGGCTTAATATTAGTTATATTCAAACTAAAGCCAAAGTACGATATATATAGAGGTGTGAATAATAACACATTTCATTGGGTTCGACAATAACATTGTTTAATTATTTTTTTAATTAAGTTATAGCCCCCACCATGAAAAAGTTTATTTGAAAAAACGTCTTAAAACGATCTTATCAAATTTTCCAAAGTGACCTTTGTATTCCTTATGTACTCGGAAACTCCAAGCTTTTAGCTACTGCAAATACTCAATATATTTTATCACATACTAAATCACTCATTAACAGCTATTGCACTTTTCTTTTCTAACCTACTTGGTAAGAATAATGCACATCTCATCTGTGCTTGGGTTCAGAATTAATCTGATAAATTTACTTGCAGAAATGAAACAATAGCCATTCAATTGGAACTACGGAAAGTTATATACAATGTCAGCAGTTAATTGTTGACAATCCTTCTAACAACAATCTACAACATATTCAAACCATAATTTCTGGTAGAATGGGGGTAGTAGATCGGTTGTAGAGTACTTGGGGAATACAACATCACTGGCATGACACAGAAACCATATTAATTATCAGGAATCAAACCAATTTCAGAACAAACTCTCACCCAATCCCGCTGAGAATGACAAGGTAGGCAGAAAAAATAACGGTTTTCAATACTATGTGGTGAAAAGTGAAAAGTTATTGCGGTTGAACTGATGGTGTAGGTTGTAGGAATAATTTCTGCACGCCGTTGTGGATATAACTTCCTGCATAGTGCCTATTTGGCATATCATGTATTTGCACTTTTAGCATGAAACATACACTGTAACAATGGTGTTGCAGTGGTTGAGTTGATGCCTTACTGCGCCAGGGACCCGTGTTCAATTGTGACTAAGGGTGCTATCTGTACAGAATTTGTCCATTCTCCCCGTGATCACGTGGGTTTCCCCCGAGTGCTCCAGTTTCCACGCTCCAAATAAGTACAGATCTGTACGTTAATTAGCTTCGATAAATTTGTAAATTGTCCCTAGTGTATAGGATAATGCTAATGTACGGGGATCGCTGGTTGGTGCAGATTCGGTGAGCCGAAGGTTGTATCTCTAAACTGAACTAAATTGATGGGCCTAGTAGCATGTGTGATTGATGCAGAATGGGCAGATCATGGTGGCAACTAGTAGGTCATGAGAAACTGACACCTGCACTGCCAAATGGTGTGCTATGATCTGGCTTACAATTGTAGATTGTTACAAATTTGTGTTAGACCTCTTAGCACTTATGCAAATAGTAAGGTCTTCAGGAAGAGTTATGAACTGAGGTTTGGCTTCTATTCTCAGCAATTATTTTCAACCGTATCCTTTGAGGGTCTGATGTGGGTGCATTGGTGGCCCTCCCTCTTGCCATTAAGATTGGGGAAGAGTGTCCACAGACGAGGGAAATCTGCCAAATGAAGGAGGAGGAGAAGGGGATAAAGGAAGTCAGCAAGAGGTCTTAGCCATAACATGCACTCAGAGAGCAGATCCATTACGAGTTGTTCATTTAAATATAATCTAGAGTGATAATCTCTTTACAACTTCTCATAAATTTCTTCAATTCTGGGTCTTTCCAGAATTGTGCTGGGCTTGTGAGAACAATAGGAAAGTTATGGACACTATCTGCTTGAGAAGAGAATCCACATGTTTCTCCTTCACCAGAGAACAGCAGTAGGCAGTGCAAATTCAGGTGTGCCTAAGATTATATACTTCCTATAGGTGCACATGGTGTTGATTTATTTACATTGTTTTAAATGCTCCATATAAAGATCTACAAATGTACAGCCATCCCATCGTGTTTTACTCCCTCATTTTACAGCTTTTCCTGGACCTTGTCCTCCGTGGTCTCTGCTCTGCAGCTTAATGAATCTGTGGCAACTGTTTCAATGGTGATCAGTACTTTGTCCTGCTAACCATTGTGCTGTTGCAGACCTTGACTAGCATTCATGTTAGAGTCACACAACATGGAAACGGGGTCTGAAGGGTCTCGACCCGAAATGTCACCCATTCCTTCTCTCCAGAGATGCTGCCTGTCCCGCTGAGTTACACCAGTATTTTGTGCCTATCTTCGGTTTAAACCAGCATCTGCAGTTCCTTCCTACACATGGAAACCGACCCTTTGGACCAACATGTCCATGCCGATCAAGATGCCCCATCTACGCTGGTTCAACCTGCCTGTGTTTGGCCAATATCCCTCAAAACCTTTCTAATCAATATACCTGTACAAATGTATTTTAAATATTGTTACAATGCCTACCACCTCTGGCAGTTCCACCACCCTCTTTGAGGGAAAAGGTTGGCCTATTAAATTGTTATATTCCCCGTCACCTTGTTTAGCCATTTCTCCTCAAGTTAATCCCTTTGCGAAATCCTCCCTCAACACCTTGAGAATACCTTTGTGGGAAGAAGATTTCTTTCCCATACACTTCATCATAAAAAGGCCTCCAGTACAGTATTTGAAAACAGGGGTTGCACATTTTGCTGTGATCAACCATGGCATTCAATAAGTTTCCAAAACCTGTAGAATTACATTCACCATTAGTTGTGGCCATAAAGAAGCTCACAGGCATGACTTTTATAATATAACCAGTTCTGGTCTTTGAAGAAATTGGACCTTGTGGATGTGCATTAAGGGAATAAAGCATCAGGGGGAAACAGTTATTTGCAGATCATAATCCGAGCTCATATTTTCAATCACTGCAGTTTACTTCACTTTTGCTTTGAACCTCATATGATGATTGAATTCAAAAGAGCTAAAGAAAAAATCAGAACATGGACATAGATAATGTAATAGCTATTGTCTACGGATTGTTGCCTGACTTTACAGATGGTATTTGACAATGACATGATTACTTGAGGACGAAATATTGAAACAGAAAAAAAAGTTGGAAGACAGAGTAAATGGGTAAAGATGTCCACCTTACTTTGGTTCTGTGGTATGCCATGAACTTAAGTGCCATTGGGGAGAGAGGGATATATACGATAAAACAGATTACAAAGCGAGCCATCTCCCTCGAGTGAATACTAGTGAAGCATGCATTGATTAAGTACAGTTAATATAAAAGTTATTATCTCTGGAGTTTCCCAATTTTTTCCAATATTCTTAGACCCGCTAATTTTTCCTGTCATTATGTTACCCATCAACTTGAACACTCTGCCTCAAAATATTTTTCCGGAACATAGTGCAGAGTGGCATTGTGTTTTCTCATTGGTATGATCTGTAAGTTGATGACTCGTAATGCTGCTTCACCAATACCTTTCTTGATCTTCATTTTCCTCCATGTTGTCAGCACCTGATGAACCACAGTTACCACTATTTAAGCATATATTCAGTCCATCATTAATGATATTTTGCTTTTGACCACATAGGTTATACAATCTAGAATTCCCCCTCTCTCTCTCTCTCTCTCTCTCTCTCTCTCTCTCTCTCTCTCTCTCTCTCTCTCTCTCTCTCTCTCTCTCTCTCTGCCTTCTAAGCATGCAGGTACAGCAGGCGAATGGCATGTTGGCCTTCATAACAAGAGGAGTTGTGTATAGGAGCAAAGAGGTCCTACTGCAGTTGCATAGGGCCCTGGTGAGACCACACCAGGGCCTGTATTGTGTGCAGTTTTGGTCCCCTAATTTGAGGAAGGACATTCTCGCTATTGAGGAAGTGCAGCGTAGGTTTGCAAGGTTAATTCCCGGGATGGCGGGACTGTCATATGCTGAGAGAATGGAGCGGCTGGACTTGTGTACTCTGGAGTTTAGAAGGATGAGCGGGGATCTTATTGAAACTTATATAAGATTATTTAGGGTTTGGACACGCTAGAGGCAGGAAACATGTTCCTGATGTTGGGGTAGTCCAGAAACAGGGGCCACAGTTTAAGAATAAGGGGTAAGCCATTTAGAACGGAGACGAGGAAACACTTTTTCACACGAGTTGTGATTCTGTGGAATTCTCTGCCTCAGAGGGCGGTGGAGGCCAGTTCTCTGGATACTTTCAAGAGAGAGCTAGATAGGGATCTTAAAGATAATGGAGTCAGGGGATAGGAGGAGAAGGCAGGAATGGGGTACTGATTGTGGATGATCAGCCATGATCACATTGATTGGTGGTGCTGGCTCGAAGGGCCGAATGGCCTACTCCTGCACCTATTGTCTTCCTATTTATCTCCATTCAAAATCTTATTCAAAATCAACCGTTCTATTTCAGACTTCTTTCATCATCAGTTTGGCTGGGTCTCTATTTTTAGCAAAATGTGCTGCTGTGAGGCATGTTGGTACATTTTGCGACATTAAAGATACCATGTAAAGACCATATTGTCTATTGTTTATCTTGTCACTGTACAGATATTGCCTGGTGATTACATGTCCTTTTGTTATAAAAAAACTTAAGTATTTATCCAATAATCAACAATGTGAGGGTATAAAATATCATGCATCTTTTCACACTATGGTTCAACTTACTTTAATGAAATTGGGCTGTTATATTGCTGTTAATGTCCATGAATAACTTCCCACTGAATCATCGAACTGGTTACAAATGATTAAAATTAATGGTTTGTGGATCTGATTTTGTCCATCTGCAAAAACCAATGGTGAAGAGAGAATGAAAATGTTTGGAGCTAAATCTATCACAGCCATGCACGTTAACTGCTGCTGAGTACATAGGTCATTGGTGAATAACGATTTGTATTTAACTGTATTGCTGATTAAGAACCATGGTGAATGTGATGCTCTGTCAACACGATCTTTGAATTGTTCCAAAGGTCTGTACGGTGCAGAAGAATCTTATTTAAGGCAGCTGTAATTGGTCCCACTGTCTGATGAATTGGAGGTTGGGATTTTTAATATTTGGTCTCGACTAAGAATAGATATTTGAGCCAACGGTACAATTTTCCTACCACAAATTGTGGAAAAGTACAACACACAGATACATAAGTTGCCCATAGCAATCCATTTAATACCACATCCACTCTTCCTGTGCTATTTTCTGTATTTTAATTTGCCTTCATGCATTTATCCTCTTTGAAAACTACATTTGAATCTGTTCCACTATCCTACCTATTGAACCATCAGTTACTATTGCATTCATAAATTGTGCTTTACTTCACCACCCTTTGTCCAGATACGAAACCTGATTTTTAGCTCATAATTCTTCACTGTAGTGTAAGGACTTAATAATTTCCTATACGAACTGAGTTCTTTCCCCACTGCATCACTAACTTCTCAGCTTCCACTCTGCAATCTACTCTGAAAATAAACAACTCATTCAAACCTTTACTCAAATTAATTGTTTAAAATACAAATCATTACTATAGCAAAAGGTTGGAGAAAATTGTAACAATAACATGGACAGGTCAACTTCAGAATTGTTTCAGTAGTAATTAGAAGCATATTGAAATGTGCTAGTATTTTCTTGACTTAGTAATTTATGCTTCAGTTAAACAGTTTAATGTGTATTTAAATTCTGATTACATTACAGATTTTAATTATGGTAAATCCGGTATTGTGTTTTGATGAGTGATTGGAAGAATAGTTGTTTCCAGTTATACAGATAGGTGGTCTGAATAATTACAATTCAGAACATGTGTTTTCTTGTTTGCATTTTTCTCATTTTCTTATGTAATTTGGCCCATTTGAATCTTTCCCTGCTGTCGGATCAATCCCACTTCCCCACTTACTTTCCGATAGCCTATTCTCGCTATTATGCATCCTGTCCATCCTGATTTTCCCACCAGCCACCTATATTTAGAGTAATTGACGATAGCCGATTAACTAACAACCAGCAAATATTTAGAATGTAGGAGAAAACCAGGTCACCCAGGAAAACCAATATGGTCCTAGAGAGAGCATGCAAACTTCACATAGGCAGCATCAGAGCTTGGGTTTGAACCCAGATCATCCTGTAAAACCATTGTATCTTCAGGTGTGTATCTGTGCTGTCTGGTATCTACTTATACCATTTTTAACCGAGTTGGATAATTTCTGGGTCCCATTGTGATACAAGGTTGTTATTATATCTTTCCCACAGGCATTTCTCCAATCTTTTAGTAGGTTTGCAAAACTGTAATTTAAGAAACAAGAAACAAGACCAAATAAGAATCATATCTATTTTATTTTTCAAATAACATGGGTAACAACTATATATAAACCTTGCATCTCAATTTTCAGTTCTCTCCTTAAAATAAACTCCTTGGGATAACTTCCTTACATTTGGAAGAAAATGTTACCTAACCAAATTAAGGAAGCAACTGAAAGGATCCTGCCTTGCAATCCATCTGATTTTACTTCCTATTAACCATGAACATTTAGTCTGTTAAAAATCAAAATAGATGGTTAGTCTATTCCCACAACATTTTGTCATACAGTATGGAAACAGACACTTCGGCCCACCGGATCCATTTCAGCCATCGAGTACTCCTTTATACTAATTCAATTTCTCAGCATTCTATGCAATTTAAGTGCTTGCCCATTTACTTTAAAAATATTTTTTGAGTACTTACCACCACACTCAGGAAATGCATTCCAGAATGAAACTACCAATGCCTCCCTTCTTCTCCCTTTTTCCCCATTTCTCGTGCTTTCTTTAAATACCTGGTTAATTGGAAAATAATTATACTACTATGTAACATCTTAAACACAAATGTAAATTTAAAGTGTGTTAGGTTATTCATTGGAACAACATCTAGCAATCTGGAAAATCTATCAGTGTGGCACAACCACAATTGTAATTAATTTATTAACCAAGTATGTAAACATACATGGAATTTAGTTTGACAAGTCATACAAAAAAGCAACAAGATACATAACCACATAAATATTAAACATGGACTTAAACAGCCACCACACCGTTGTGTAAGAATCCCCAGGGCACACAGCATATGCGGAGACCCACAGCCATCAATTCAATGTCCGGGCCACACGCACGCTCCTTCACCGTGATGCGACCAGAGTTGTACCGACCGCTGTCACTCTCTCCTCAGTCCCTGTCCGCCCAAAAAATCAGAAAGCTGTCCACACTCGCACTAGACTCCGGGATGTCCTCATGGAGCCATGTCTCCGCAAAACACCGAGATCACTGCACTCACGGCACTCCCTGTGAGTCCTCACCAGTGCAGGCAGCACGTCCATCTAGTTTTTACAGCGACCTCACATTCCCCACAGTGATGGAAGGCAAATAATATAGAAACATGGAAACATAGAAAATAGGTGCAGGAAGAGGCCATTCGGCCCTTTGAGCCAGCACCGCCATTCATTGCGATCATAGCTGATCGTCCCCAATCAATAACCCATGCCTGCCTTCTCCCCATATCCCTCGTCTCCACTAGCCCCTAGAGCTCTATCTAACTCTCTCTTTAATCCATCCAGTGATTTGGCCTCCACTGCCCTCTGTGGCAGGGAATTCCACAAATTCACAACTCTCTCGGTGAAAAAGTTTTTTCTCACCTCAGTCTTAAATGGGCCTCCCCTTTATTCTAAGACTGTGGCCCCTGGTTCTGGACTCGCCCAACATTGGGAACATTTTTCCTGCATCTAGCTTGTCCAGTCCTTTTATAATTTTATATGTTTCTATAAGATCCACCCTCATCCTTCGAAACTCCAGTGAATACAAGCCTAGTCTTTTCAATCTTTCCTCATATGACAGTCCCGCCATCCCAGGGATCAATCTCGTGAACCTACGCTGCACGGCCTCAATTACAAGGATGTCCTTTCTCAAATTAGGAGACCAAAACTGTACGCAATACTCCAGATGTGGTCTTACCAGAGCCCTATACAACTGCAGAAGAACCTCTCTACTCCTATACTGAAATCCTCTTATTATGAAGGCCAACATTCCATTAGCTTTCATCACTGCCTGCTGTACCTGCATGCCAACTTTCAGTGACCGGTGTAACAGGACACCCAGGTCTCGCTGTACCTCCCCCTTACCAGCCTAACCCCCATTGAGATAATAATCTGTCCCCTTGTTTTTGCCACCAAAGTGAATAACCTCACATTTATCTATATTATACTGCATCTACCACGCATTTTCCCACTCACTCAACCTGTCCAGGTCACCCTGCAACCTCCTAACATCCTCTTCACAATTCACACTGCCACCCAGCTTTGTGTCATCCGCAAACTTGCTAGTGTTGCTCCTAATTCCCTCTTGCAAATCATTAATATATATATGGTAAACAGTTGCGGCTCCAGCACCGAGCCTTGCGGCACTCCACTCGCCACTGCCTGTCATTCTGAAAAGGACCCATTCACTCCTACTCTTTGCTTCCTGTCTGCCAACCAATTTTCTATCCACGTCAACACCCTACCCCCAATACCATGCGCTATAATTTTAGTCACCAGTCTCCCGTGCGGGACCTTATCAAAGGCCTTCTGAAAGTCTAGATGCACTACATCCACTGGCACCCCTTCATCCATTTTACTTGGCAATTCCTCAAAAAATTCCAGAAGATTAGTCAAGCATGATTTTCCTTTCATAAATCCATGCTGACTTGGACTAATCTTTTTACTGCTATCCAAATGCCCCATTATTACCTCTTTAATAATTGACTCCAGCATCTTTCCCACCACCAAAGTCAGGTTAACTGGTCTGTAATTCCCCATTTTCTCTCTCGCTCCTTTCTTGAAAAGTGGGATAACATTAGCTATCCTCCAATCCACAGGAACTGATCCTGAGTCTATAGAACATTGGAAAATGATCACCAATGCATCCACTATTTCTAGAGCCACCTCCCTGAGGACCCTGGGATGCAGTCCATCAGGCCCCGGGGATTTATCATCCTTCAGTCCCATTAGCTTACCCAATACTATTTCTCACCTAATGAAAATTTATTTCAGTTCCTCGCCCGCCTTAGATCCTCTGTCCTCCATTACATCTGGGAGATTGTTTGTGTCTTCCTTAGTGAAGACAGATCCGAAGTACCTGTTCAACTCTTCTGCCATTTCCTTGTTCCCCATAATAATTTCACCCGTGTCTGCCTTCAAGGGACCCACATTTGACTTTGCTACTCTTTTTCCCTTAACATTTTTCTAAAGAAGCTTTTACTGTCCTTCTTTATATTCCTGGCCAGCTTCCCTTCGTACTTCATCTTTTTATCTCGTATTGCCCATTTTATTTCCTTCTGGTGTCCTAGGAAAGTTTCCCGATCCTCTGGCTTCTGGCTACTCTTTGCTGTGTTATACAACTTTTCTTTTAGTTTTATTCTATCCCTAACTTCTCTTGTCAGCCACGGTTGCCTCCTACTCCCCTTAGAATCTTTCCTCATTTTTGGAATGAAATGATCCTGCGTCTTCTGGATTATGCCCAGAAATTCCTGCCATTGCTGTTCCACCATCATTCCTGCTAGTATCCCTTTCCAATCTACCTGGGCCAGCTCCTCTCTAAATGCCTTCATAATCCCCTTTGTTCAGCTGCATCACTGCCATTTCCGATTTAACCTTCTCCTTCTTAAATTGCAGATTAAAACTAATCATATTATGATCACTACCTCCAAGCAGTTCCTTTACCTCGAGTTCTCTTATCAAATTTGGTTCATTGGACAACACTAAATCCAGAATTGCCTTTTCTCAGGTTGGCTCCATTACAAGCTGCTCTAAGAATCCATCTCGGAGGCACTCTACAAACTCTCTTTCTTGGGGTCCTGAACCAACCTGATTTTCCCAGTCTACCTGCATATTGAAATCGCCCATCACCACAGTGGCATTACCTTTGTCACATGCCAGTGTTAACTCCTGCTGCAAATTACACCCTACATCCAGGCTACTATTTGGGGATCTGTAGACAACACCAATTAGTATCTTCTTGCCTTTGTAATTCCTCAATCCACAGTGACTCTACCTTGTCAGTCCCTATGTCTTCCCTCGCAAGGGACTGAATTCCATTCCTCACCAGAAGAGCTACCCCCCTCCTCTGCCCACCTGCCTGTCCTTTCTATAGGATGTATAAGCCTGAATATTAAATTCCTGACCCGATCCCCCTGCAGCCACGTCTCGGTAATCCCCACAATGTCATATCTACCAACCTCTATCTGAGCCTCAAGCTCATCTCCTTTACTTCTTATACTTTGCGCATTCAAATACACTACTTTTAATTCCTTACGCATCTCACCAATCACAGTGATCCCTAATCCACTTGGCCATACTCTCCTATCCCTTTGTGAGCTTTCTTTCCCGTTAATTCTGGGGTCATTAACTATCCCTTTACTTCCTTTCCCTTTAACTCTGTCCTTGACTATCCCATTTGACATCCCCCCCTCCCCCTTATTTAGTTTAAAGCCACCTGTGTCACAGTGACAAACCTGTCTGCCAGAATGCCGGTCCCCCACCTGTTAACTTAAATAACTTATACCTTCTTTCCTCTTCTTCCGTGGTCGGGGCAATCGAAACTTCCAAGCTCCCGCATCGGGACAATTGAAGAACCAGTGTGGGGGGTTCGAAGCTCCTGCGGTTGGAGCCGCCGCAGTCGATCCCTAACTAAGGGACCGCCAGGTCCACGATGTTAAATCCGCAGTGCAGACGGAGATATGATGAAAAAGTAGCATCTCCGTCGAGGAAAGAGATAAAAAAGCCCCCCCCCCCCCCCCCCCAACTCCCACATAATACAAAACTAAAGGTACACTAAAACATACAAGTAAACACAGACCAAAACAGCAAAAGAAGAAAAAGACGAGACGGGCTGTTAGCACGGCTGCCATGTACAGCGTCACCTGGAGTGGATCCTGCGGGTGGTGCACATTGTAGTTTTACTGTAATTGAAAAAGCATGTTCTCTGCATCTTTGATTTTTCCAATGATTTCATCGATAAATTGGTTGCCTCGCTCCACTCTCCTCTTTTGGGAATTACTCTGAAAAGGCCATCTTTGCCTGTGACAAAATGGAAGCAGGTTATCCTGGTTTACTAAACCAGGAATGAGGTTGTTAATATTTTTAAGATGTAATTGGAAAAGGAACCCAATGTTTCAGAAATTGGCTTATCCAACTTTAATTTATATATTGAGTTCTTGACACATTAACAAATCAATCCTCTTGGTGGCTGTGGCTTTTTTAAACGGTGTCTTCAACACGTTTTAAAAATCTATCAGATTTGCCATAAAGAGAATGATGAAACATTCCAAAATTAGAGTAATTTTCTTTTTAAAAAATCTGCTTTATTTATGGTTGTGTCTAAAGTATATTGAACCGCTTACCAAAGGCAGATGAAAAAACTATAAATGTTTCTTAATATTTTCTAGAATCTAGAACTCCATTTTGGTCACTTACTGTAAAAGAAGTTGAGAAGAACATGGATATCCTTGGGAGGAGGATCCTGCCAGTTTTAGATTTTACACTGTGCACTAAACTAGCTGTGGGTATATTAATTTATTAAATTGACACATGGACCCGTGGAACAACCGAAATCTTTTGTTAGTATTGAAGACTTGCAACAAAAGGATGGATTTGCAATAACTATTGATTATGACAGTTTTCCCTTTTATTATTCTGCCTATATTTCTTGATTATTTTACAATTATCAAATGGAGGGTATTCCAATATGTATTATTTCAACAAACTCACCAAAAATTAAATGTAGTTTTCAATGTGAAGCCTTCCTAATTATTTAGAGAAAAATAGGTTAATACTATTAAACATCAGAATTTGTCTTATCCCTGGATTGTAGTAGTTATAACACTGAGCAAACAACTAAATACATTAAACACAGAGTGTTGGAGCAACTCAGCAGGTTAGGCAGCGTCTCTGGAGGCCATAACCTTTCTTCAGGACCTGACCTAAATCGTCTCCTATCCATGCCCTTCAAAGATTCCGTCTGACCTGCTGAATTACTCCAGTACTTTTGAGTGTTTTCTTTTGGTAAACCAGCATCTGTAGTGCATTGTGGCTCCAATTAAATAAATTGAATGTCAGATAAAGCAGCCCTGAGGAAGAACAAAGGTAGTAGGAAGATTAATTTCATACTGTCAGGAATTTTCTCGCATTCACTAGAACACCTATCTGTAAAATAATTTAAAACATCTAACACATATAGGATCATAATCTTGCAAACATTTCTGTAATGAAACAAGCACTCACTAAATATTTCTTATTTAATATAAAAACATATATTTGAATTGATATGAATCCTTTCTACGGTGCATTGGTTCTGGGAAAGCTTGATGTACAGCAACATAAATGTTTATCAAAGTGCAAATTTATTTGTCGGTCTGCAGTGCCTAGTGTCTGTAGTGGTGTTAGTACAATTTGTTAGTACAACAGGTGTATTGTAAGGACAGTACAACCAAAGCATAAATAATCAATCCGCTGTTTTTTTAAACTATCAATCTCGCCATCAGCTACATTTACTAACTATTATCAATTGCCCCCAGAATCTTTTTACTAAGGCAATTGGATTTTAAAAAGCTGCAAATAGCTGATTAAAACTGCTTGAATATCTGATTTTGCCTGAAATCAACATAGCCTTTTAGATGAGTAAATCTAAAACAGGAGATTACTGAGATGTGAACAGCTGATTGAATCTGCTTGACATTCAGTGAAATCAGAGTCTTTTAAACTGGTAAGTATAGGATATTTACACACTGAAATGCTGAAGTAATGAGTGAGCTTTAATATATTCTAAGCGGCACCATTTATTTGATTTGCATTAATCTTATTTGTCCAATTTAGGCAGGATCCCTTGTTAAATGTAGATAGTGTAATTCATGAGAACTGTACCATGAATTAGACCTAGTGAAATTTGGTTCTTTCGATTCTCAACAGTGCACAATCTTTATATTGCCATTGATCATGGTCTTCTTACACTATTGTGATTTTAATATCATGGGAATCAGACTGTTCATTTGAATCTCGTACATCCTTTATCCTTTTTGCTGTACCAAATTTGTGTCTATGTCTCAGCGTTGATGAAATTCCAGTATGTTCCCTTTGGAAGACACTTAACCATTTCACTGAGATTGGTGTCAATGATCCAAGGTAGCATCAACAAAATTGTGTTACATCTTACAAGAAGATATGCAGCCAAATGCTGCTGCTCTGCCAAGATGACTATCGTCATACAGTATATTTCTCAGGTTCCAAATTATCCAGACTATTACAAGGAGAATATCAATCAGTCTGTACTCTTTACCACTACTAAACAACTGACTAATTTCATTTTTGTTATAATGTGAAAATTCATTATTTTCTCATGGCCACCCAGAGGAAGCAGGAATGGGACACTTATCATGTTTTACCCAACAGGCTTTTTTCACTCACACAATTGACATCTTGAATCATTAACTGGCATGGAATTAGCTTGTGTGATGTAACACATGTGGTGCAGTCATTCCAGGTAACCAAGATGCTTTGAAATGCATTAGCAATCTATTCTCCAATCACTTGTACAAATGAGTACTAATAATAGTCAAGTCATGTTTCATCACATGTACAAGTATGGTGAGATAAGGACCAATGAAAATCGTGCTTGCAGCAGATTCAGTGACACGTGGACTCAGACAACACACAAACATACATTATACATAAATTTCAGACTACAATACAGTGAGAAGAAAAACAAGACATTAGTCCTTGGTAGTGCAAGATGTGGTCCATAGTGTTCTGTTGATGAGGTAGAAATAGGGTTTTGTGAGGTTGGTTCATGAACCTCATGATTGCAGATGTTCCTGAACCTGGTTGTTTGGGACTTTAGACTTCTGCACCTCCTGCCCAATGTAGCAATAGGATCAGGGCATGGTCCAGATGGAAGCAATCCTTGATGTAATTAATATCCTATAGCACAGCCTTGAGAAGGCTGCAAGGTTCATTTATAAGGAGTCTATGAACCTATGGAACTCCCCTTGTTTCTCAGGACTTTTCCAACGTGTACAATGTTACTTAAGAATCTGCAGTTGAGCTTAACTCTGGCGTATTTGTCCGAAGGCTGTCTGTGATACAGCATTTTGAGCTGGCACATGTTCTGTGGCATAAATTTTTTATTATTTAGAAACTGAGATGGGTCTGCTGTTCAGGTATTTAGATATACATGGGACTAAGGGAAGAAGAATAAACCATGTATTCTTTCAATTAAATTAGGACTGGATTAACCTTCAGCTCTTTTTCTTCATATGTGTACATACTGTCAGTCTTAGTTCTGAAAAAAATAATTGGTTTCATATCATAGCTATTTAACAGAAAAAATGCAGGCATTATATACACATTGCTGGTGAAAAGATGCTTTCCGATTTCATACCATTGTGCCTAGCTTTAAATGGAAGACTTGAAGATTTTCATTTTTAATTTCAGCAAGTAGTTCAAGTAGTTTTTCTGAACCTATTCTGCAGAGATCTTTCATCTTGATAATCCATTGTTCTCCACAACCAACATAACCCCCCTTTAATTCCTGGTATAATTCAAGTCATAGAGTGAAAGTTTGGAAACAGGCCCTTCACACCAGTCAACATGTCCCAGCTACACGAGTCCCACCTGACAGCATTTGGTCCATATCCCTGGAAACCTGTCAGGTGGGACTCATGTGGCTGGGACGTGTTGACTGGTGTGAAGGGCCCGTTTCCAAACTTTCACTCTATGACTTGAATTATACCACTTGAATTATACCATGAAATATCCCCCTCCCCCCTCTCTCCCTTAACTATTAAAACTCTGATTTTGGATGTGTGTGTGTGTATAACCACACTGCTCAACAAAACGATGCTCTAACGGTAAAATTTTTACATATTCCTGTAGAGATCCAGTGAAGTCAAAATTCGCCGTATCTGAAAAATTCATGCATTATTTCTCCAGTTATTAATCAATGTTCTGCCTGTAGTTTCAGCTTCTCCGTGGAAAATGTCATTTGGTTTGGTCCTAACTGAACAAAACATGGAAGGGCAGCAACCAGTCTTTGCCAGGGTTCCTCTGGTGCTGTTTATTTCAAATAGCATTCTTCCAGGTGAATGGTGTATTGAAACAATTTAAATATCAGCTTTCTTCGTTCTGTGTGCCAGAACCCATTCTTTGAACCCAACACACTGAAACATTTTCCATTATATTCATTAGGCTTTGGCTTTACTTCGGATCTCCATTATGATCTAGTTCATCCGTGTAAATTATTTTTAATTTCCAAAAACACTAGAAAGATACCTGAGGTTTGGAACACCTGCAAGAATTACTACCTTTCCTATTGTCAGTCTCTTCAATTAGGCTTTTCCTTGAAAGTCATGTATAAGATGCCTTAGAGGGTGCTTCATCTCATCTTGCCTTCTGGAGACACAAGGGCACAGCACACAAATAGGCCCATCAGTCCCACCTTTTTGCCCATCTAATCAAATCCCATTTACCTGCATTATGTCTATATCATTCTATGCCTTTCTTATTTAAGTATCTGTCTCAATATCACTTGAATGTATTTGAATATTGAACTCCTTTACATCGCGTTTCAGATCCATTCCATATTTAGAAATAAATCCCTTGAACTCCTTCCTCTCCTTGTTTTTGATGCATGTAGCTTCTTTCTTCCATGAAAAGCATCTGCTCCTTTGTCCGAGTTGTGCAACAGCAGTGATTGCTCGTTTGAAAGTAATCTTCATGATCCTGTCATCTTTCCCAACTATTGTACCATTAAACTTTCTGATCAATAGTGATGGAAATCCACAATATCTCTCTTGATTCTTCGGGTTCACTTTCTTCAGAAAGTACTTCCTAACAAGCTTCAGTGTAGTCTTGTACAGCACATGGCTTATTAGATTCACCTGCACCATCTCAAGATTGATGGTTTATTTCAGAGGGCCTGACATTTTGATTTAGAGTCAATATCAAATATTACCAGTTATTGTTGCACTAACATTTTGGTAGAGATACTTTACCATACGTTCTTTCTACAGCATTGACTCTGCTTAGCATAAGTGCATTATTTTTTCAGTGTACAGTAAAATCCTGATAATTCGGCATCCTCGGGATTTGGGGTTGCCAGGCTGGCCGATTTTATGGATTATTGAATGTTACCCATATTAATACCCAGACCCACTTTTAATCCAACTCTTTTTGATGTTACACAGCGGTATCATATTTTTAAAAATTGAACCAAGCATGGGAATTAAAATGTGATGAGTTTCTGAACACAGGACAGGGCTCCAGTAAGTTTATCGGAAGCATGGGAATGAGGCCCAATGAGTTTATAAAGACATGCGAGAACTGAGTCCTGCGAGTTTAGGAATGTGCGACAGAATTTCCATGAGTGTATAAGGATCCATGAGTGTATAAGGAGTGTTTATGGGAGCGTAGAATACATCACCCAGTAAACATCTGGATTTCCAGAGCACAGGATGCCAGATTATCAGAGTTTTACTGCCCTCAAGAGGTTATACAATTCATCTCAACCAATCAATGGATTTTGTTATTGCCTTCATCATGCACTATTTGTAGAAATGATGATTGGAATCAAATTTATTCATATATTACGATTTTTTAAATGTATACATAATTAAGTTTGAATATAATAGAAGCACAGATAAATTAGCATGAGTTTTCATTAGTTTCAAATGTGAAATATAATTTTTACTTAATTTTGACATTGTAGAAACTTCATCCTTAAGGTTGCTTTTCTTTTTGAGCATGTTTTCATTTCAAATGGATTTTAATCTGTAACTGACAACATATATTTCACAACATGATTTGCAAAACAGCAACACTTAAAGCATCCAACCTTTATTCTTTGTATTAATTCCTCATGATACAATTGTTCAGCGATATTGGACTACAATATGTAGCACTTTTCCTTTTAAAACAATCATGTTCACAGCCAAAATATGTCAGACATAAAAGGATGCCTGTTTGGGAAAAAAATGTGTATATGCGATCACTTTCACCTCCAATGATAAGTGCAGTGAACTCATTAGATTTGTTGTCTGACAGTTTGAGAATATTGATCTTTTACCTTTCTTTTTCAGACCATTCTCCCCGTCACACTAGGTTCCCAGAACCTTGTCTCATTACTTTCTACAGTTCAATTCCTTTTTGGTCAAATTGCCATGTCCACCTAATTTTCCTTCTCGACAACTTTGTAAGACTGTTAATTTTTGCTCCCTTCTGGCAATGTTCTATACTCTTTGAAACATGCTGTTATCACTCTTGTCATTAAAAAAAAAAAAAATCAACTGTCTTGGCACCCTACAGGAGGATATGACACTAATTGAGAGTGCAGAAGAAATTCAGCAGTATGCTGCTTAGAATGGAGGGCTGCAGTCTCAAAAAAGATTGGATAGGCTGAGCTTATTCTTACTGGAACATGGGAGGCTAAGGGCTAACTTTGCTACTTTGTTTGTTTGCTGTCATCTCGCACAAGCATCATCATTTCAAAATCTACCTTAGTGGGGATAAGCACCTTCAGGGAAATTGTAAATTAGATCTTACAGAAGTCTTTGTGACATGTCAATTACACAATTGCCAGCCACTCTGAAAAGTAGAACACGGCTATATGTATTCAAATTATCACTGTCTCTCAAGGTCTGTTCTTCCACAGAACAATGACACCAATAAAACTTATCCGTGTTGATCAGTAGAGCAGTGAGGTGATGCATGGTCCTGTCTGGCCAGTCACAGCTAAAGTACTGTTTTACAGTCAAATGTGCAGTACCTGGAAGTTTCCAATGTAAAGAATAGAAACCTATCGGGTTTTTTTGTGGCTTCTCAGGGCAGTGCTTAGTAAGAGATTCAATAATGTATTGAATCTTGATTGAGAAAATCATGAGAGGTAATTACTATATTGGCTGTTGGATTCACATGTTTATTACACTTGACACTTTGGACTGTACCATCTTTAGTTCACCTGAAACTACATTATTAGTGCCATTAATGTAAAAATTTGATGAATTGTTAAGCGATTCTCTAGACATTGATAAACTATTTAAGCCAAGTGAATTTGGTTAACTGAGTTGCTATGTACATCCCTGACAAGACATTGAGATGACCTTTCCCTTTCCAGTTCATTATCCTGACCTTTTTACCCTTCCTTTCCAAGTTCATTCCAACTTTCCTGCTGCTGATAATGTGCAAAAGCATACAGAATATAACACGCATGGCATATTGTTTAGAATTTTGATATTTGGCAAGAAGTTACAAGGTAAAAATGCTTCCTTAAGAACAAGCAGGATTGGACCATTTGACCCCTTGCACCACCTCCATCATTCAAGAAGTTCATGACCAATCCTTTGTCCAAGCATCGTGTTTCTGGAGTAACCACGTATACCTGGATGTGCAAACTATTGTCAGTCTCTGCATGGAATATACTCAGTAATCGACCTCTACCGCTCTCTTCGATAAGAAAATTCTAAAGAAATTCCAAAGACTCGCAGATTTCTGGCTATAGAAATGTCTTCCTGTGCTTTTTGAAAATGATCAGTCCCTTATATTATGGACAACTCCAGCCATGAAAATCATGTTTACATATACCGTAAACATCTGTAAGAATTTTGTGCATAAGTGCCCCTCCAGGGAGCACAAGCTCAGTCAGCTAAATTTCTCTGAAGTTAATGTGGTTAGCACACACAACAAAATTAAGTAGTGAATCTTCATTATACCTCCGGTAGTGAGATTAGACCAGGTGCACAGTCAACCAGATGTAGTCTTTGTAATTTCAATTTAGTGTCTTTATTCTTGTACTCAAACCTTGGAATAAAGCACAACCTATTGTCATATCGATTACTGTCTTTGCATATTAAATTTCAGATTTGCATCCAAGGACCTCGGGTCCCTCTGAACGCCAAAACCTTTTAATTACTCAAATCACTCTACTTTGTTTTCTACAAAAGTGGATGACCTCAATTTTCTCATTGTATCCCATGTACCATGCCTATACCATCATGCCAATTTACTTTTCTCTTGTCCATTGTCCCCTGCAGTCTCTCTCCTAACAACCCACATTGCCACTGAACTTTATATCAGCAAACCTTAATGAGTCCCTCATCCCAATCATTTTATATAGATAGTGAAGAACCAGGGTATCATGATCGATCTCTCCAGTGGTCTACTGTTCACAATACAAAAGATGGCTTGCTGATTCCTGCTTTCTGTTTACCAATTCTCAGTCCATGGCAGTATATTTACACACAATCCTATGTGCTCCAATGTTGCAATAATCTTTTGTGTGCATTTTTTAAGTCCGAACACTACATTTGCATACTGATCTTTTTGTCCTGTCCAGTTTTTTCCATTGCCAGAGCACCTTCTACTCTGCTTGGATAGCTTAGAAGCCAATGGTATGAATATTGAATAGAATTTCCCTCGCCTGTTTTCACCCATTTACTTGTCAGGTTTTGTTCTGTCACTTCTTTCTTCCAGCTTTCTTTCTTTCCGACCCCTTTCCTTCACCACAATCAGTATGAAGAAGGGTCCCGAGCCAAAACTATTTGTTCTCCAGCGGTGCTGTCTGACCGGCTGAGTTACTCCAACTCTCTTCTTTTCTAAATACTATATATTATTCGACTCATCTATTAACTTTTCTGTTAATTACAATTTCAAACTGATATCCTCTTAAATCTACATTGATTGTGCACAATCCTATTATTATTTTCTACGTGCCCTGTTGTCATTTCCTTTATTACCAATTTGCTGTCTATATTATAAACAACTTGTTCCAGTGTGACAATCATCTCAATCACAAATAATTTTTCCTCTAATATAATGTGCCATTGTCACTCTTCAGCCATTGTCTCTCGTGAAATGTTCTCAATATGTCTTAGAGCCAGTTAAGACGGTATTTTCTCCTCCCAAATTGCTTGCTTCCTTGCTCGAGGAAAATATTGATGATCTAAAATCCAGGTAAAAATTACATGTTTTTTTGGTAATATTTTTAAAATTAGATAAAAGCACAAAATTAATATATCAGGACAAGTGAAAATCTGTTGCAGTGTTCAGATGAATCTGATTGGGGTGGAGGAAAACTAGCTATGGTGAGGCAAATGCAGATGTAAGTCACCACAGGTTTTTAGCTTGGCATTACGTATGTTTCTGAGTGTTCTGTCAAAATAAACACGCCACCCCTAATTGGAATAATTACACAAAATGCTTTGTTTGTATTTTAAGATATATTTAATCAGAATAATAAAAAATCACTATAACATGATTTAAATTTGATACCTTGTCTTCTGATGCCATAATTTGTTTTTTCCAGGAGGCCTTTATCTGGAGCCCTGAACCTCTTTTAGAGCACTTCCTTCAGCTTTTATGCAAACCTTTGATGTCATGAGCTAAATTTGAATTGTTCAGCCTTGACATGATCACTATAAAATGTTAAGAGTTTCAAATATTGCTCAGTGACTTCTAAGGTTGTAATCTTTTTATTGCTGCTTGCAATTTCTATTCAATTACTTTACCAAATAATCCGAAATTGCAGGACATATTTAAATTTCACAGTAAAAAAATTGCATTGAATCCTTTTCTTGAAAGAAAATGGGTATTGGGCTGCACTGATGCTGTTGTACTTTCTCATGCATAACGCGAGGTGTTCAGGACTGTGGCCGATTCCAGGTCGAATGTGGATAGAGGAATGCGGCCAAGCAGAGATTGGAACCTGATGAGGGCTAGAGTAGAATAGTTCTGGTTGCAAATGTGTCATATTCTGTTGGCGTTAGGGTATTGATCAAATAGCCAGGATCTGGACAAACAATGAGAAGTGAATTCAGTGGATAGTGTGAAATATCAACTTTAGTTTGGAATAACGAGCAGATAAAACTACTGATTTTGGAGAAATGAAAATAGATTAAATAATGCCAAAGAGAGAGGATAAATATGAAGCAGGGGTAGTGATGGGAATGTTAATTATATGTAGGGGAGGGATAGAGGAAGATGAAATGGTACTATAATGGAAAGTAGACAAGCCAAAGCCTCTCAACCTGCAGTATTATAGTTTGAAGGGGAGAAATTGCTTCAGGCAGCAACATTACAAAGCAGCTCATGTGATTATCAATGTTCATTTGTCTTTCTCCTGGCTCCATAAATATAATTATAAACAGAGCTTAATATAATGGCCCTCTCCTGCTGTACCTTGTATAACTGTCTCAAAAATGAGATTTAAATTTGCATTGCTTATGCACATCATATCACTGATTGCACAATTAAATGATTATTTTCCAGTTACCAAAGTTCTCGCCTACCTCCAGTGCAGATAAACCTCTGTGCTGTCAGCTAATAATTTGATTAGAGCACCCTTTTGTTAGGATGGCCACACACCCATCCACTGGATGTGGAAAGAACCTTGACTCCCTTGCGAGTTTGGTACATTGTTACTGCATGAACCAAGAAATACTAGGCAAGGATAGGATAGTAAGGTTGAAAATCCCCTGGTCGGCCCAAATTCTTGTGAATTTAGATGCCCCACATCACAGTAACCAAGTTTACTTATCTGGAGAGAAGTTGTGGCAGCATACCACAGGTAGGTGTCTTGGGTTCCTTGATTATTATTATTGTTGTAGCCTTATCAATCTTGAGGTCTTTTCTTCATTGCAAACGTCTACCTTTAATTCCCTTTGCTCATGTTCCTTTTGCCAAATTGGCTTGCATATGGGGAGATGGCAGGAAAATGGGGTTAGGAGGGAAAGATTGATCAGCCATGATTGAATGGCGGAGTAGACTTGATGGGCCGAATGGCCTAATTCTACTCTTATTCCTTATGACCTTACTCTACCTGTTTCTCAGACTGAACGAAGAGGAGAAAACTAAGTATAGGTTGGAGCCTGGGTTGCTTGGGGAGACACTGTAGATTAGAAAGACTAAGGAAACACCAACTGTGCTTGCTCCTCAAGGCAAGAATTAGCTTCAGACATCAAGCAAACCAGATTCATTGTTTGTGTTGCTTAAATCACTGATGGGGTGGGCATTATCTTCCAATGCAAAGCACTAGAGATGCTATTGGCCTTGAGCACTGTGCGCAGCCGAATGGAGCAATAAGAAACCAAAAGAATGACACAAGCAGGCACTAATGGCCAGCTAAACAACCACTGGTTAAAAAGGATCATATTAACCATAGTTATAAAGGTAATTGCTGTAATCTGGCCTATAGGACCAGAGCCACACTTGGTTTAACTTATTACCTACAACTCCCCTACACAATAAGCTACAGCACAATTTCACCCCAAGCATTTACCAAAATATTAAATTTATCCATATGGTTACCAATTTAATACCTCTATTAATAAATGTAGTTATTTTTGCAACAATAAAATATCACTTTGCCAGAGGTCCATTCAAGCCGAGAATCCAAACATAACTCTTTTTTAAGCTTTGTTGACATTCTAATCTTAAATATAACATGCTTATATTTAATAGTAATTGGCCACTTGAGTATTCCACATTAATCAGAATTATTTTGATATAGTCTCTAACTTTTTTTTTGCTGAGATTTAGGGGGGAATTTGCCCAGGCACAGGTGTGTTTGAGAAACTACAATATGCCAGTTATCTGAGTCAGCTAAAACGAATGAAGGAGCAAGCACAAGTGATTAACCAAACAATTGCAGAATTAGCCACCATGCCCTACCTGCATGAAATGAGTCAACATGAAATTGAACTGGTAAAATGTTTACACCTTTCTCTGCAATTATTTACTTGTGAAAGTACCATAACATGCTTAATGTTAATATTGTATAATGAAATAATGATAAACCATTCAATTCTGCTGGGAATGAGAAATGGGTGGAAGTTATTGAATTACTTTTATATTCATTTAAGGGATTTTGGCTTCATAGACTGAGGCTGACCCCAATGAAGTCTAATCCCTACCCCCATTCAAGATATTAAGAAGGTGCCAATTATAGTAGCGATTGTTATATCAAGTCCAATAAGCTCAACATTATTCATTCAAGGGATTTTGGCTTCATAGACTGAGGCACAATTTAATTGTCCATGAGAAGATGATGGTGTGCCACTTGAACCACTGTAGTCTTTGAGGCATGGGGTTGTCCACTATGTTGGTAGGGAAGGAGTTCCACGATTTTGACCCTGTGAAGGAAAGGTGATGTATTTCTAATTCAGAAATGGTGTGTGGCTGAGAGAGCAGTAGTGTCCCTATGCTTTTGCTTCCTTTGTTTTCTAGCTAGTAGAGATTATGGATTTTGGAGCCTTGCAGTGCATCCTGCCTATGGTACAGAGCGTTGGTGGTGGAGTGAGAGAATGGTTGTGAATGGGACACTTTGTTCTATATGGTGTTAAACTGTTTGAGTGTTTAAGTTACACTCATCTAGGCAAGTTGAGCATATTCCATCACACTCCTGACATGAGCCTTATGGATGGTAGACAGGCTTTGGAGATTTAGGCGAGTTGCGTGCCTCTAATTTGTTCTTGTCACTGCATTATTTAACTGACTATTTCAGTTTCTAGCCAAGGGATATTGATAGTGGAGCTTTCAGTGATCCCCATTTATTGTCATGGTGTGAGAACAGTATTTTCTCCTGTTAGATATCGCCATTGCCTGGCCCTTATGTGAAGCTTGCCACATATCAGCCAGGCCTTTCAGCTGTTGTGGACTGCTTAATTATCTGAGTTAAAAATGTTACAGAACATCCCTACCTCCGAGCTTACGATGCAAGGTCATTGATGAAGCAGATGAAGATGGACACTTCCCTGAGGAACCAGTGTCAGCCTACCTCATGACAGAAAGGGGAGGAGTTGTAGTTTGATAGCCACAGGGAAGAAGGATCTCCTGTGGCATTCTGTCCTACATCTTGGTGGAACCAGTCTGTGCTGAAGGTGCTCCTCAGGTTGACCAGTGTGTCATGGAGGTGGTGAGCTGTATTGTCCAGGATGCTCTGCAGTTTGAGGAGCATCCTCACCTCCAAGACCACCTCCCATAATCCAACTCCGCCCCCAGGACGGAGCCAGCTTTCCTGACGAGTTTGTTAATCCTATTGGCGTCTGCAGTCTTCGCCCTGCTGCCCCAGCACACGGCAGCGAAGAAGATGGTACTGGCTAACACCAATAGGTAGAACATCTGCAGCATCTCACTGCAGACGTTGAAGGAGCAACAAAAAGTGCAGCCGGGTTTGTCCCTTGTTGGAGAATTTAAGTCTCACAATAGCTGAATTTATTCTTTGAAAATGTCTGTTTCCTGTAGATCGCTAGCATGGATTTGATTAATGCTTAAACCAGGTGCCAGTATATTAGGATTTTTAAACGATACGATAGAACTTTATTTATCCCAGGAGGGAAATTGATTAAACTGTACTGTAGAGACTGAATGAAAATAATTAACTTCTAGTTTAATGACAACAGTATCTGAAAACCCACAAAATATTCCTTAAGTTACAGCCAGTTAATCATTCCAATATATTTAACAATATTAATGAGTTTTCTCTATTAAGATACTATATGGTATTAATATCTATTATAAATATCAACTTGAAACTTGGTTGCATTGAAGTCAGAGAAGCTGCAATATAATTTCATTTTCAGCATACATAAGTGGTTATTCTATAATGGTTTACATATAAAAAACATTTGATATTTAATCGTCGTTTCCCTGTAAATAATTTACCAAAAATGTATGTTTGCAACTCAGCTACATTCATTAATGACTGATGCTGTTGACACTCTTGAAGGAAACAAGACCAGTGGAGAATGTGTTTGGAGCAAAACCGAAAAGGTAGACATTTCACAATACATTAAGTTGTATTTAGGTTTGATGCATAATATTTCAGACTTGTATTTTGGGATTCATTAAGTAACAAAGTTTAGCCCCATACTCTCAAAGTGGAGTGTTTAGATTCCCAACCTGAACATATAAAATCATGAAAGGAATAGATAGGATGATTGCAGTATTTGTTTCCCATTCATATAGGGGCATCAAGAACTAGAGGGAAAAAGATAAGAGGAGAACATTTTAATTCCTTGTCAGCATGGACAAGTTGGGCCAAAGGGTCTGTTCTGTGCTGTGAGATTTTTATAATCAGGTGGGAAAAAATGCCATTACTTCCTGTTGTACAGTCAGCTAGAGAAGGAACAGGTAAGGCAGATTAATATGACTGAAGCTGTGATCCAGGGGAGGTGGCTTTAGATTCTCTGGGCAAGTTAAGATTAATATCTTGCACTTCAATTTCCACTATTTATTCTTCACGAGGAGGTTCATTGGAGCAGTTGATAACACGAGGCAGTAGAAACGATGCAACCAGCATTAGCATGTTGGCACCTTAGTTAGGAAATGGAACAATTTGATGGGGACACACCATGACTGTAGGAAGGACAATCGTTTACAGTGCCTGTGTGAACAAAGAGCAAGAAAGAATGAAAGGTTGCAGCCACAAATTGCCATTTGGAATCGTGATACAGTGGCAAAATCTGAAATGTGTCTCAAAGTATAGGAAAAAGATATTCAGAATATTTTTTAAATGTGAGGCATTACTGTTTGCTTTTTTATTGCTTGAGAGAGATGACCAAGGATATAATCCATTTGGAGCTAATTAGCAAGAATGATGCTAATGTTACTGAAATAACAAGGGTGTGTCAGAGCAAAAGTGCAGATAAATTAAACGTGTAAGAATGTAGGAGTGAAATAAGATTGAATGAGGACAAATTGAGTACTTAGGGTAAAGTAACACTGTCATAACATTTTAACTAGACAGACCATTAATAAGCATAGAAAATAGGCATAGGAGTATTCATTGCTGATCATCCAAAATTAGTAGCCCGTTCCTGCTTTCTCCTCATATCCCTTGATTTTGTTAACCCTAAGAACTATATCTAACTCTCTCTTGAAAATATCCAGTGAATTGGCCTCCACTGCCTTCGGTGACAGAATTTCAACTCTGGGTGAAAAGGTTGTTCCTCATCTCAGTCCTAAATAGTCTACCCCTTATTCTTAAACTGTGACCCCTGGTTCTGGATTCTCCCAACATCGGGAACATTTTTCCTGCATCTAACCTGTCCAATCCCTTAAGAATTTTTATATGTATCTGGAACACACCCTTTCATCCTTCTAAATTCCAGTGAATATAAGCCCAGTCGATCCATTCTCACAATAATGTTATACTCTAACTCACTGCTATTTTGCGAAAGTTACAGCTTTAGACCAGAAAGTTCATTTGATCACAGCATGTGCACTCTCCACTCAAGCATGTTTCCACCAGTGACATTTATCCAGACATTACTAGCATTTCGCACATGAAAACAGCCTGAGGGTTCTCTCACATCTCTGGACACTTTTCTCTCTGCTTCAATTGCTCTTGCTAGAGTAAAAGCAAAGCCTATTCATTATTTAGATCATGTAACAACTTTAGCTGTATTTCCTCTAACAGATTTTTACTGCCATTTGCAATATTGTTATCTTTATAGGTAAAGATCCCCTAAAAGTGAATCAATAAGTTAACAAATGTTAGAATAATATTAAAGTAAATTATAAAATCTAAATATTTGAAATTATTTAGGATGAACTTTACACCAGATTATAGAGGAAACCTTTAAGGAATAGTTGATTGATTGCAGGTTGGACTGATTGAAGACCTTATCTATCAACTAGAAGATAATTTTCTGAAATCAAAAGCTCTGAAAACAGCACGGAAACAAAGAAGAGAAGTGAAGAAGTTGAAAAGCCAAAAGCTAGTTCCATTGCCTAGTGATTTGAAGCAAACCAGAGAGACAAAGTCTGTGGGAAAGACAGCAATACACTCACAGACCGAAAAATGAGATGACATTGTCACACTTTTCCTTCCTTTGTCTGTCATCGTTGTGCCAAAGGAGCTTAAACAGTAATATTGGAATGCTACATAAATTGAACATAAAAATGAAACAGTAACTGGCATCCATGATTGCTTTTAATTATTATCTTAAATCATAATCCTCAAATACTTAGGCCACCATGTTACATAGCACATGCAGGTAACACTGTCAGATTGAAATGCCTCCTTTAAAAACAATCTGCTACCCATTAATGCTATTGACAAACTGCATTTGGACATTAGAAACGTTTTTCAATGACATAACATCCATCATTAACTTAATTTGTTGAAATAACCAAGTTATACCAACCAATGCCATCACATCTGAATTGGTATTTAATGTTTACATGAATTAAATTCTAATTACATTTACCCACTATATTCCTGCATCCTTTCATCCCCTTTTTTTTAAAGTGTTGAATTTGTCCCTTACCAATAATTGTAGAATTCACATTTTCAAAATTCTAGGTTTTCCTGATACTATTATGATTAACATTGTCAGTACACAATTGCTCCAATAAAATGCCACTATTCATTTTCATGGCTCTATAATTCAACAAATTCTGCCATCTATATATTAGTTAAACATGGAAAACCAGATGGTGCTGGAAAATCCATGTTCTTTCAAGGAGAGTATTGTTTCACTAGTTATTGAGGTAACCAATAATTATCTAATTGATAATTACTTGAAATTCATCTTACTGCAAAAAAGTAAAAGTTTTAGTGCTTCAAAAACAAAGGATTTGCATTTTCAAACAAATGTTTCATATCGATTCATGAATGTTTCATTTAGAAACATAGAAATTAGGTGCAGGAGTAGGCCATTCGGCCCTTCGAGCCTGCACCGCCATTCAATATGATCATGGCTGATCATCCAACTCAGTATCCCATACCTGCCTTCTCACCATACCCTCTGATCCCCTTAGCCACAAGGGCCACATCTAACTCCCTCTTAAATATAGCCAATGAACTGGCCTCGACTACCCTCTGTGGCAGGGAGTTGCAGAGATTCACCACTCTCTGTGTGAAAAAAGTTCTTCTCATCTCGGTTTTAAAGGATTTTCCCCCTTATCCTTAAGCTGTGACCCCTTGTCCTGGACTTCCCCAACATCGGGAGCAATCTTCCTGCATCTAGCCTGTCCAACCCCTTAAGAATTTTGTAAGTTTCTATAAGATCCCCTCTCAATCTCCTAAATTCTAGAGAGTATAAACCAAGTCTATCCAGTCTTTCTTCATAAGACAGTCCTGACATCCCAGGAATCAGTCTGGTGAACCTTCTCTGCACTCCCTCTATGGCAATAATGTCCTTCCTCCGATTTGGAGACCAAAACTGTACGCAATACTCCAGGTGTGGTCTCACCAAGACCCTGTACAACTGCAGTAGAACCTCCCTGCTCCTGTACTCAAATCCTTTTGCTATGAAAGCTAACATACCATTCGCTTTCTTCACTGCCTGCTGCACCTGCATGCCCACCTTCAAAGACTGGTGTACCATGACACCCAGGTCTCGCTGCATCTCCCCTTTTCCTAGTCGGCCACCATTTAGATAAGTCTGCTTTCCTGTTTTTGCCACCAAAATGGATAACCTCACATGTATCCACATTATACTGCATCTGCCAAACATTTGCCCACTCACCCAGCCTATCCAAGTCACCTTGCAGTCTCCTAGCATCCTCCTCACAGCTAACACTGCCCCCCAGCTTAGTGTCATCCGCAAACTTGGAGATATTGCCTTCAATTCCCTCATCCAGATCATTAATATATATTGTAAATAGCTGGGGTCCCAGCACTGAGCCTTGCGGTACCCCACTAGTCACTGCCTGCCATTGTGAAAAGGACCCGTTTACTCCTACTCTTTGCTTCCTGTTTGCCAGCCAGTTCTCTATCCACATCAATACTGAACCCCCAATGCCGTGTGCTTTAAGTTTGTAAACTAATCTCTTATGTGGGACCTTGTCGAAAGCCTTCTGGAAGTCCAGATACACCACATCCACTGGTTCTCCCCTATCCATGCTACTAGTTACATCCTCGAAAAAGTCTATAAGATTCGTCAGACATGATTTACCTTTTGTAAATCCATGCTGACTTTGTCCAATGATTTCACCACTTTCCAAATGTGCTGCTATCCCATCTTTAATAACTGACTCTAGCAGTTTCCCCACTACCGATGTTAGACTAACTGGTCTGTAATTCCCCGTTTTTTCTCTCCCTCCCTTCTTAAAAAGTGGGGTTACGTTTGCTACCCGCCAATCCTCAGGAACTACTCCAGAATCTAAAGAGTTTTGAAAGATTATTACTAATGCATCCACTATTTCTGGAGCTACTTCCTTAAGTACTCTGGGATGCAGCCTATCTGGCCCTGGGGATTTATCGGCCTTTAATCCATTCAATTTACCCAACACCACTTCCCGGCTAACCTGGATTTCACTCAATTCCTCCAACTCCTTTGACCCGCGGTCCCCTGCTATTTCCGGCAGATTATTTATGTCTTCCTTAGTGAAGACGGAACCAAAGTAGTTATTCAATTGGTCCGCCATATCCTTGTTCCCCATGATCAACTCACCTGTTTCTGACTGCAAGGGACCTACATTTGTTTTAACTAATCTCTTTCTTTTCACATATCACACATTTGCAGGCAACCGATTACACAAGGTTACAGTAGAGATGTGTAGGAAGGAACTGCAGATGCTGGTTTAAGCATAGAGGAGGAGCCATCTTGGGGAACGGCTGCTAACCAGCAGCCGTCCGTTTAATTCACTTTTTTTTTGTAGTTCTAGTGAGTCCTGTGCTTTGGAGAAATAGACTTTTTAATGTGGGGGGAAGGGGGTAACTATATTTCTAGGTCCCTACCTGGTCGGTGGGCAGCTTTTTCTCCGGGCTGTCCCGTCGACCCGTCCTCGTGGCCTACCAGCGGGCGTGGAGCGCCGTTTCCTGGCGGGGACCGCCCAGCACCTCGGCTTCCGTGGCGGCACAGTGCTGGAGCGCTATTGCGGAGCGGAGCGGGCGATGCCTTGCCTGGGTCGCCGCGCTGGAGCTCCGGTGAGCTGTGACCGCCGAGTTCAACACCTCCGGGCTGCGAGTCTGCGGAGCGGCGCCGACTTCAACATCGGGAGCCTGGGAGCTCCAAACCGGCGCGGCCTTGTCGGCTTCGGAAGCCGCGGTCTCCGATAAGGAAGTGGCCGTTCCAGGTGGCCCAGCCGCTGAGAGGACTCTCCCGACGCCGGGGCAACAGCACCCGGCGAGAACGGCCAGGAACATCGGGCCTCTGTAGAGACAATGGCGGAGGCCTCAATAGGCCTGACTTTGGGAGAACTGGGGATGGGGACTGGACATTGTGCCTTCCCCCACAGTGGTAACCATTGTGGGGGGATGTTTTTGTGTGTAAGTGATTATTTTAGTTTGTGTCCAAGATGGCTGTCGGTAGGGAGAGTGTACGCTGGCGCAGTTTAGCTGCCGCTGCTCTTTCACATTGTGTTTTTGATTTTTCTTTTGTCTTTGGATCGAATTCTGTCTTTAATTTGTGTATTGGTGATGTCTTTATTATTTATTTTACTCCGATTATATGTTTTTTACTCTTGTTAAATTCTGTAAGGTGTCCTTGAGACTTGAAAGGCGCCCATAAATAAAATGTATTATTATTATTAAACCACAAATAGACACAAAATGCAGGAGTAACACAGGCAGCATCTCTGGAGAGAAGGAATGGATCTGAAGAGGGGTCTCGACCCTAAACGACACCCGTTCCTTCCTGCCTGAGTTACTCCAGCACTTTGTGCCTATGTAGTTATGGTAGAGATGTTTGAGGAATATATTCTGCTATTCCATCCCTCACTATTACCTAAAAGATACATTTTAATACAAAAGTAGGCCATAAGTGATAGTAGAATTAGACTGGAGGTACACAAAATTGCTGGGGAAACTCAGCGGGTGCAGCAGCATCTATGGAGCGAAGGAAATAGGCGACGTTTCGGGCCGAACCCCTTCTTCAGACTGATGGGGGGTGGGGAAAGAAAGAAGGAAAAAGGGAGGAGGAGGAGGAGCCCGAGGGCGGGCGGATGGGAGGGTGGGAGGAGACAGCTAGAGGGTTAAGGAAGGGGAGGAGACAGCACGGGCTAGCCAAATTGGGAGAATTCAATGTTAATGCCATAAGGACGCAAGGACCCCAGACGGAATATGAGGTGCTGTTCCTCCAATTTCCGCTGTTGCTCACTCTGGCGATGGAGGAGACCCAGGACAGATAGGTCGGATTGGGAATGGGAGGGGGAGTTGAGGTGCTGAGCCACCGGGAGTCTGGGTAAGGGTATGGTCGTACAGTTGGAGGGCAGGGGGGATCACAGAAGGTGTGCAGTAAGTAGAATTAGACTGTTTGGCCCATTAAGTCTACTCTGCCATTCAATCATGGCTGATCTATCTCTCCCATCTAATCCCATCATCCTGCCTTCTCCCCATAACCTGACACCTGTACTAATCAAGAATCTATCTATCTCAGTCTTAAAAATATCCACTAACTTGTCTCCACAGCCTGAATTCCAGATTCACCACCCTCTGACTAAATAAATTTCTCCTCATTTCCTTCCTAAAAGAACGTCCTTTAATTCTGAGACTATTGGAAACATTCATTCCATCCAAGCTTTTCACTATTCTGTATGCTTCAATGAGGTCCCCCCTCATTCTTCTAAACTCCAGCCAGTACAGGCCCAGTGCCGACAAACGCTCATCTTAGGTTAACCTGCTTATTCCTGGGATCAATCTTGTAAACCTCCTCTGGACCCTCTCCAGAACCAGCACATCTATCCTCAGATACGGTGCTCAAGATTGCTCCCAATATTCCAAATGCAGCCTTACCAGCACCTTATAAAGCCTCAGCATTACATCCGTTTTGTATACAAGCTCTCTTGAAATAAATGCGAGCATTGAGTTTGTTTTCTTTACTACTGATTCAACTTGCCCCAGATTATCTTTTTGGGAATCCTGCATCAGCACTCACATCTCTCTTTACACCTCTGATTTCTGGATTCGCTGCCCAATTAGAAAATAGTCAACGCCTTTATTCTTACCAAAACGCATGACTCCACACTTTGCCACACTATATTCCATCTGCCACTTCACTGCCCAATCTCCCAACTGTCCAAGTCCTTCTGCAGAGTCCCTGCTTTCTCCACACCACCTGCCTTGCACCCATTTCCGTATCATCCGCAAAATTAGCCACAAAGCCTTCAATCCCCTGGTCCAAATCATTAATATACAACGTGAAGAGTAGCGAACCCCTGCGGAGCTCCGCTAATCACTGGCAGCCAACCAGAAAAAGCTCCCTTTATTGCCACTCTTCGTCTTCTGCCATCCAGCTTCCATGCTTGTATCTGCCCTTTGATACCGTGGACTCTCACCTTCCTAAGCAGACTAAGGTGTGGCACCTTATCAAAGGCTTTCTGAAAATCTAAGTAAACAACATCTGACTCTCCTTTGTCTGTCCTGCTATTTACTTCTTCATAGAATTCCAGAAAATTTATCAAGCAAGATCTCCCCTTCACAAAGCAATGCTGACTTTGGCCCACTTTATCGCGAACAAAGTACTCCGTAACCGCATCCTTTATAATGGACTTAATCTTACCAACCACCGTACTCAGACTAACCAGCCTATTGTGCTTTGCTCCTTTCTTGTGCAACGGGGCAATATTGGCAATTTTCCAATCAATTGGGACCTCCCCTATCTCTAATGATTCTTGAAATTTCACTGTCAAACTCTTTGAGAACCCTAGGATGCAGTCCACCTGGTCCAGGTGACATCCACCATCAGCCCTTTCAGCTTCCCAAGCACCTTCTCCCTAGTAAATCACTTCCACCTCCTGTCTCTCTTAAATTTCAGGCACGTCACTGCTGTCTTCCACTGTAAAAAAGTTATTGAACTCCCCTGCCATTTCTTTATTCCCCATTATCACTTCTCCTGCATCATTCTCCAGCGGTCCAATTCCACGCTTGCCTCTTTCTTACTCTTTATATAACTGAAGAAACTCTTACGATCCTCTTTTATATTATTGGCTAGGTTACCTTCATATTTCATCTTGTCTCCCCGTATTGCCTCTTTAGTTACCTTCTGTTGTTCTTTAAAATCTTCCCAAACCTCTGACTTCCCATTAATCTTTGCTGTTATACGCCTTCTCTTTTAGTTTTATACTGTCCTTGACTTCCCTTGTCAGCCAGTCGCCTCTTTCTCCCTCTAGAATCTAAATAATATTCTTACCATAAATTAAATCCAATAAATCAGTCATGAACGTGGGTTGGTCCCTGGACTTGAAAAGCTAAACAGACTCAAGATCAACTCTTGAATAATTCACATTGAACAGACTTATTTCTGAAAACATGTTTATTTGTATCTAGATGTGTAAATGAAACTATACAGTCTAATAGTTATCTACAAAAAATTAATATATCCTTCATTTAGCAGCTTCGATTATTTTGCCGAGAATACTTAAACGGTTGATAGACATGTAGAACAAACAAGACAGATTTTTCCTCCCCTACCCCCGCAAAAATATAGTACAAAGGAAAGTGCCCATAATGAGCAATCCCTAATATGAACATCTAATAATAGTCAAGGCATAGAAATATTCATATAAACACCATAGCACTTAACTCTGCACTGAAGGTCATTGTTTAACAGATGCAAGATAAATATTTATAGGAAATGTAGCTTAGTTTTTAATAAATGGAGCACACCAGAAAAGTCAAGATTATAACCTTGGAATCATCCCTTAAAATTGAGTAAATAATGTTTTATACAATTACAATTAAAATCATAATCTCAGTGAACTCAATTTTTAAACTTTGGGAAAATCCAGATGATTGTCATCAACTTCAGCAATTCAAAAGACAATCTTAATATTGGCCAAATACCAAGTGTTACATTTTTCCCCCATGAATAATTCCAGTTTAATGGAGAAATGCAATTTGAAGGTATTGTTTAAAGTAAACCGTCCTTGCGAGTAGCTAACATTTAGGTTTTGTGTAAAAAAAAAATGCTGTGTCCTAGAGATGATGGATTTCAATTAAATGCCCAGCAATGATAGAGAATGCAAGTTAACAAACCGATTGGATCACGTTTCTTACTTTACATTTTGTCCAATGGGAATTATATTGGTCAGTTTTCCACCGGATCCGTCCATTTCCCACCTAATCCTGCCATTATTTACCCTATGTTAGGTTAAAATGGCCTCTCTTCACCTAACAGGAGCATGTCAGTTTAATTCAGTGCATAAAAGGACTTGAGTGTTCTGTTAAAAAGGCAACGAAAGCCAAGAAATAAATAAACTTGTACAAAAATGTACAGACAAATAGGAAATATAGCGAACAAAATAAATCGTTCAATTATAGTGTACATACAGCCAGTCAAACAATTTCCAGATTCAGGGTAAACAAAGTTTGTGGAGTTATTAGTGCTACCTTTTCTTTAAAACAATGCAACCTTCCTATTATTTGACATTCCATTTACTTTATCAGTTCAAATATCAATGATTACAATTGATCAAAATACAGATTCTAGATCAGATGAGTTGTTGATCGACTGAATGTATGGTACCTTTTTTCAAACATTGCTGGTAGACTCACTAATGAAGGTGACTGCATAGCCTGGATACAAGAAAAAAAAAGTCAGTTGACATTTCTCTAATATAATGACTCAGAAAATTCATGGGGCTCACACCATCCCAACACTAAGAGTCAGTCATACAGCACAGAAGCAGGCCCTTCAAGACAATTCCTCCAATAAATTTAATATGCAGTTTTCTTACATATTTTACATGATAAAATTATCTGCTAAACACAAGGATTATGCAGGATTACAGAGTGACATTCCTTTTTACCCAACTTCAAACTTGGCAGAGCAGAACTCACAACACCAATGAAAGTTCCTCTAACAGCCTGCACAGCTACTCAGAAATCTTCTTCTTGATCCACACAGAATAGTTTTTGTCAGCCCAAATTAGCAACACCCATAACTGACAAGTGAAAAAGTTAGTGTTTGTGATAATAATTCTTACCCACATTAACAGAAAATCTAGAACCGTTGTGTCATTTTGAACCCATCAACTCCCAGGCAATAAACACAAAATGAAAGGAATGAATGGTATTGGTACCACTTTAAACACCAGTTTATCTATATTAAATAATTATGAGCACCAAATAGTTTATCAGTGACTTTAATATTAGAGATGACTTAATTAGGTGAGTTGTGGAGATTAAAAAAATGTTGAAACTACAGCAAGACTCACTGTCCACATGATAGAAACGGGGCTGTCTTGACGAGGATGGATGCAGTATATTTCGAGGTCTACGACCAATAGGTGCACCATCTAGTGAGCTGGAGCGTTGTACAGTTATATTGTTTGCCGACATCACTGAGTCACTGAGACCAAGTGTGGATGAAGAACAAGAAATCTAAATATAGGAAGACCACTACATTACAGTAAGACAAGGCAAGAAAATGTATAATGTACAAAAATGGAGGTGCTTCAAGTTAAAAGCCAATGTGGGAAATAAGCACGGCCTATATAATAAAGGTAGCATTTTCTACCTTAAAACATCTAATATTTTAAATGACATGACAAACGTCAATTCAATGGATCATATTAGCAACAACTATTATAAGTGAAGAGAGTAAGCATGGGAGAAGGGAAATGGGTTTAAAACAATAAATTCATTTTGGGTAGGCAACTAGTTAAACAGTTTATAAATTAAATTGCCAGTTTAAAATCAAAAGTGAATACCGAGCGTTGATAATGCATAGTTGTTTAGCCGAACCACTGATTTGCAGCAATTCAATTTTAATTCTAATTTGATTTATGCCTCAAAAAACTATAAATATGTACATTTTGTACTTACCGCTAATGAGGTGGTGCTGGTACATCGGCTACCCAAATGAGCTCCATTCCTTTTTGGGCTCTTTGTATCTGGAGTACTGTGAGCTATTAGAGCTTGCTGTAGAACTCTCTTTGGCGTTTTAGTAAATGAGAATGCTCGTGTAACCTAGGGAAATAAATGACACCATTGGATATGCATTTCAATGAAATTAATTGTTATAAAAATAATCACTAAACAGTAGTAGAGTTAAGAAATAACTGTTTAGCTATAAAGGAAACATTTAAAGGAGACATCAGCTGAACGAACAGATTTTGAGAACAGGAAAAGGTTAATGGTTCAGCAAGAAGAGGAGAGAGGCAGTTTGGGAAGTTGGGAATAGGGTATACATCTGGTGACTATAAAGGTTTCAGCAACAGGGTTGGGTACAGATAAAGATTTGCAATGAAACTTAACACATGACACAAACCCATGAAAAAACGTTTTTGACCAGTTACATACTCATATTAAACCAATAAAGATGATACAGGATATTCATGTGATCCCCCTGTAACTTAAGTTCATTTTTGCAATCAAGTTGTGAAATACTTAGAACCACTTGCTTTGTTTTAGAGCAGGGTGGGAAAGTAGGATAGCGCACAAAATAATTGAAAAGACAAATTTACAAAAAATCTTACTTAAAAGGGTTTGAATACTGCACAAGAAATTGGGGAATCCGTCATTAATTTTATGGATATAGTACTCCTGAAGTCTTATTCTCAATATGTTAATGTACCGTTTCAGAAATGGATCAATCCAGTATTATAATATTTAGAGTCATAGAATAATAGAAAACAGAAACAGAACCTTAGGACCAACCTGCCTATGCCACCCAAGATGTTCTACCTACACTAATACCACCTGCCCACATTTGACCCATATCACTCGAAACCTCTCTTATTTACGTACCTATCCAAATATCTTTAATTGTTGTACCTGCCTCAACTACCTCCTCTGGCAGCTGGCTCTATATACTATCACCTGCTATGTGGAAAAAACACCTTAGGTTCCTATTTGTTCTCTCACCTTAAAAACTATGTCCTCTGGTTCTTGATTCCCTACTCTGGGTAAAATATGCATTCACCCTCTATTCTCCTCATGATCTTATACACCTCTATAAGATCACCCTCAGGTCCCTCAAATCCTGGCTAAATCTTTGTAAATCTTATTTGCACTCTTTCCTATGTTATTCATATTAACAACTCAATTGGGTTAAATTAACACAAATTGAAAGGGGCCCATTTGAAATCAGTAACTCAGCAGTACACTTTTAGGTTTGAGATTGAAAACTACCAGTCTGGCATAATTCTGCCCAGGTTGAAACACATCAAATTGACATGCCTTCTTTGATGTCTTCTTAAATGCTCTTGATGCTTTGCTTAATGTGCTGTCCATATCTTTTGTGTTGACTTCCAAAATTTCCGGGTCAGTATTAAAAATAATATTTTCCTAGGATAAACAAATCAATTAAATCAGGTATGTAAGTAAATAATGATGCAATACAAGCAAATGTTGAGAAGGAAATTAGAGGTACAGGTTAATGAATCAATGTGGTTTGGGAATGAAGAGTAGAAATGAGCAAATTGTGTCTACACAAGTAAAAAGGTCCTAGGAAATAGCAAGATTTAGAACAGGAGTTTAAAATGAGTATAAGAGATTATAAATTAAGGGTACAAACACTTAAATTATATGAAACGGAATAAAGAATCTGACAGGATTACAATCAGCTTTACAAATAGATGTTTAC
Source organism: Amblyraja radiata (assembly GCF_010909765.2). NCBI lineage: Eukaryota > Metazoa > Chordata > Chondrichthyes > Rajiformes > Rajidae > Amblyraja > Amblyraja radiata. The sequence goes on along the minus strand of NC_045968.1, from coordinate 12,757,901 downwards.
ACAGAAAAAAGTAAAGTACTTTGGAGTAATAGACGGTGGGGTAGGAGAGAATGAATTTAACTAAAAGAATAACAACGTGATTGAAGCTGGTAATCATCTTCCATGTATACAAGTTAGTGTGCCCAACACAAAAGATACATCATTTTCCCCCTTTCACTCAAAATATATTATTCAAAGTCTTGCACAACTTACTGCATCTGCTTTGCAAATGGTGTTAGCCACATGTCGACTAAGCAACTTCAACCAGTCATCCTTCTTGTGCTCTTCCACAATTAATTGGAAACTGAATAGTAGATTTGATTGTTCCGTTGGAGGCCGTACCAGCAAGGCAAAGGCACTGCGGCAATCTGTCATATAATCATGAATTAATGTATCACAAATCTCAGCATCATTAATCGAAAATATGTTCTTCAATTAATAGTTGTAAACCACTTGAGGCTAGTATTTTATAAACTTAGTTCACTAGTATTTGCTCTGATGTCCTGCCAATGAAAAAATGAATGTTGTGTTTCTTAAGTTCATGTAAAAAGCTTTAATTATTGGCCTGTAACATAAAGTATTAATGCAATCACATCATTCAAAACAAAAGTATCACTCTTGCTGTAAAGTCAAAGACACACCCAAAACTGAAAAATTGCTAACAAATCCATAGAGTCAGAGCTAAAAGAAACACAAATATTCTCTTCGGCCCCATATCCCCATGCCGACCATGTAGGCATACTGAGCCAGTCCCATATATCGCCAAACCCTTATTATCCATGTCAAAATATCTTTTGAAAGAAGCTATATCTGCTTCTATGGCTTCCTCTGGCAGCTTGTTGCAGAAATGTACAATTCACTCAGTAAAAAGGTTGTCAGAGGCAGCATCACTGGCACAGACTCAATAGACAATAGGTGCAGGAGCAGGCCATTTGGCTCTTAGAGCCAGCATTCACATTCAATGGCTGATCATCCCCAATCAGTACCCCGTTCCTGCCTTCTCCCCATATCCCCTGACTCCGCTATTTAGCCCTATCTAGCTCTCTCTTGAAAGCATCCAGAGAACATGCCTCCACCGCCCTCTGAGGCAGAGAATTCAGAGTCCATAAACTCAGTGAACACAAATAAATTACACAAAGGAAAATAAATGCAAAGGTAAAACATCAGTGGAAAAATACACCATTTGAAAACAAGTCCACGGTAACATCAGAGAAGATCCACGGTATTCTATAATCTAGGAAGGATTGGCAGGTTGGTTCAAGACCCGATGGTTGAGTGGAAAGTAACTGTGCCCGAACCTGGTGGTGTGGGACATCAGGCTTCAGTACCTCCTGCCCAATGGTAGCAGCAAGGGGGCACAGCCCATAGAGTGGCATCCTAGACGACAGATGCCACCTTCTTGAGGTTATGCTTCATTTAGATGCAGTCAATAGTGGGGTTCGGGGTGACGTGCTGTGATTTACTGGGCTGAGTTCTCTGCAGCCTCTTGCATTCCTTTATGTTGGAATTGCCATAATAGGCCATGATGCAACCACACTGTCCATCAGTGGAAGTACGTCAAGAGTGTTCATTGACATCTCTATAATACTAAGTCTTCGTTTTGTGTGTGTGTGTGTGTGAGAGAGAGAGAGAATATCTGATTCATTCCTATTTTCTTCCAAACGCTAGGCAACATCCATCCCATTTTCACACATCCTACTCACATTTTTCCCGTCAAGGTGATAAACATCTTCCCGACGCATTCCCACTTATATTTTCGAAGTTAATAACCGTTTAAAGTTTTGAAAACAGCCTGAAAAATTACCAATTTCGGGGAAAGAAACGAGTGTCGCAAGGCAGGACAGGACACTCCGGGAGGGAGGGGCACTCCAGCGTTTGCAGTTAACGAGGAGTGGCGGCGGCTGCCGGCACCCAAGCTGATGGCTGGAGTCTACAGACAGGGCCGGGCACGAGAATCAGGTCGAGTTCCAGGCCCTAGCGCTGCTCTACGACCTGGGTAGGTCCTGGGGCAGGGAATAGGAGTGAGAGGAGGAGGATGAGGGAGATGGGGTGGTAGAGGGAGATTGGGGGGGGGGGGGGGGGGGGGAAGGGAGATGTCCCCCTCCCTATCTATCCTTACACCCACCCTAACTACCCCCCCTCCCTCCCTCTCTACCATCCCTCCCTCTCTAGGGATTGAAGAGGGAGGGTGAAGAGGAGGAGGAGGAGGGAGTGCTGTGAGACGAGGAGAAATGAGCCGCGCCTGCGCAGTTGGGGGCTGCGCGTGAGTGGTGCAATATTGCGTTGGTGGAACGGCTTGCGTTGGGGAAATGGGTGAGTGGTGGAATCTCGCGTTGAGTGAGCAGATCCAACGGGTCTGCACTTGGTCTAGTTCCTCTTTAAACTTAAGAGATTAGGCATGTCACTCATTCTAATGGCACCACTGAACTGGGTGTTCTGTCTCTCTCCTGTACACCAACTCATCACCACCAAGAGATGTAATTAGTGAATTTATAAATGGCATTGGAGTTGTGCTTAGGCAAACTGCTGTAGTAAAGAGTAGAGCAGGGAGTTATGAACATGAATCAGACATTACTGCCTCTTCCTTTCCCTGACGCTATCATATAGTGGATGGAAAAACCTTTGGGCGGGAGGGAGCGCCATGTCCAGACAGCAGGAAGTCAGAAACAGAAAACCCAAAGATTTGATTAGCGAGGAAGCAGGGAAAGCCAACTTCAAGGTTGTCGGCCTGATAAAGAATACACAGAACATTGCACACACCATAACTCTGCCAATAACATGCAGGTGCATGATCCATTCACTGGCATCTGCTAGAAACAACACCACAGATTTCTACATCACCCAAACATGAGGATGCCAATGACTGTTGGATAGACCATCACAGAATCTATTTCTAACAGCCTGGCCTCAAAACAATGGGAAAATCAAAAGTGATTAAAGCAACTACAAAGGGCCCGTCACAGTGAAAGTCATCATAAAGCTTATTGTCAACTCCCTCTCTTTCATCTGTTACAATGGACAAAATCATCGGCATGCGACAAACCAAAGAATCCAGCATCAAAATGTGTGCTTGCCTTGTCCTCTGCAACCATGTGCCAACCGTACAGACTGCAAATGTACCAAAACAAGATGTGGCTGTACATGCATTATTTTTCTCTTTCCACACTCGAGTATAAAAACTCAATGTGATCTACTTCTGCCAAGATGCTTCCCGTTGTCATTTATTGTGTGGTTTAGCATTGCGTCAAATAGGAAACAAAAGATTTTAATTGTAGTTTAAGAACCATTATTGAAAAGAACAATTCTAAAGGAAATACATACATGATAAATAACAAATTAACCCAGACATAACATTTGTATGCAACATCATTAAAATACTTGCATGTGCAATTCACCAGCTTACATAAACTGAAGAGCCAAATAGAGGAATAATTTATTTTAAAATGTCTTCAAACAGCAATCCTGACTTTTATTGCACTGACCTTCAGTCTCCTTGATATCCAATACTTTTTTTATCTGCGAAAGAGGCATCAGCACAATGTGTTTGAGGGAGGCAGGAGGGCGTGTTTGTCCATGAGGACTCTTGAAGGAACTAATTTTATGGCGCTTTCTTGCTATCTGTAAAAAAATGCCAGTATTGTGTCAAAAACGAGGTGGGGGGAAATGTGTGTAGAGTTGCATGGGTAAAAACCAAACATGGACTGCAAATGAACCAAAACAAGGGATGCATGTGACTGAATCTACTGCAATACTAGCTTTATTTTTCCAAGTCCATACACAAAAACATCAAAGCTTATAATGGTCTACTTCTGCCATTACGCTTCCACTCATTTCCAGAGTGGTTTAGCATTCCATCAAAAAACCATCAATTATCTAGAAATAAAACATTGCAATGTTATGAAGCTATGTATCCAGTTGTGTGAAATCTGCCACAAACAATATTACCAAATGGTTAGTTGTTTAAGAACTGCAGATGCTGGTAAAATCAAAGGTAGACACAAAATGTTGGAGTAACTCAGCGGGTGGGGCAGCATCTATGGAGAGAAGGAATTGACGATGTTTCGGGTTGAGATCCTTCTTCAGACTAACCAAATGGTTAGGTTTTATTCAATCCATTTTTTATCTTTCTATGGGGAATGTTGAATTTATTTTGCAAGTTAATCTTGTCAAACAACCATTAAACAGGTAGTCTACTTGCAACCATCAACTGATCTGTCTTTTATCATCTTAAATGTGCTTTATTACCTCCAGGCAGTCATTAAATAGGAATAAAGTGACTTGTTCCCCTCGATCACATAACTCATCATCCAGAACAACTGTTTCCACTCGCTGGACAAGGTTGCGGTGAGAGGATAGTAAATTGGCCTACACAAAGGACAAGAGAATATTTAGTAGGGCAAACATGACTATTCTTCAAAAATCATAATGAATCTTGAATTGGGCAGGTTCAAAGCATAATCATATCATTCCAGCACACGGAACAGAATTGGAAGACAAACTTTACTTATAATGAATTCATACATCAAAAGGTTGTGTCTTTGAAGTGGCTGACAAAAATGCACGAAATTTGAGAATGACACATTCCTAATCATTCCCATTATCACTATTCATAGAACTTGTAGGCAGATCGAACCGATTTGTTTTCTCCAATTTTCAAACTTTTTTTGTGATTTGAACATATGCATTTGATGTACTGCAAGTTAGTCAAAAGTTAGAAGGATCATTATGAAATCTCAAATACTTCCAAAAGATTATAAATCAAGATAGAGCCCCATTTATTCATACCAACATCCTATGTACTTACGGGACAACCATCGACTTCATAGACAACATCGAATATTTGTCGTTGACCTTCAGTTTTTCTTTTATCTTCGTTGATATGCCTAAAAGGCAATGACAGTAATGCCTTATTCAGAAATAAATCAAGTAATAATTTACAAATGGCTTACAATTATTGAACTAGTATTAATATCTGTCTGTGGAAAAGTACCAATGAGAAAAACCAAGTAAATGACATAGAAAAACAATCTGCTGTAGAAATTCAATGAGTCGTGCAGCATTTATAGAACAACCCAAAACATCGTTCTGTACTGCATCTTGGTGGAAGCAATCTGTTGTTGAAGGTACTCCTCAGGTTGACCTGCGTGTCATGGATGGGGTGAGCTGTATTGCCCAAGATGCTCCACAGTTTGAGGAGCATCCTCCCATCTAAGACCACCTCCCATGAATCCAACTCCATCCCCAGGATGGAGCCAGCCTTCCTGACGAGCTTGATAATCTTGTTGGCGTCCGCAGCTTTCGCCTTGCTGCCTCATTACACATCAAAGAAGATGGCACTGGTAGAACATCTGCAGCATCTTACTGCAGACATTGAAGGACAAAAAGTACAGCCGGCTCTGTCCCAGCATCAGCGTTCCTGTCCAATAGTATCCTACCAGCATAGTGTTTTACAACACACTATGTGCATTCTCAAAATTGCAGTAAGTTTCAATGTTTTATCTCGCCCTCCACTATATTGGTTAAATCCACTAATTTCAAAGTGCAATATTCACTTATGTTTACAACATATAGCAATGACATTTAGTACATTATCCTTATGATCAAGCTCTAGCTATATTTCAATGTGTGGATTGAAGTAAATCTATTAAGGTTATTCAAGGCATAGAATTGCAGTGTCAATAGTACTTCAACAAAAGCAACCAGCTATTCATCTCACTGATATTATTAACATGTCCTATGTACAAATTGCCCAAGCATGTTTAAAAGAGTAATTTACTTCACTGAATAAGAGTTTTGGATATTTCAAGGCTATAAAAATGCATTGCAAATACAACTTCACAGATCTTCTACTTGAATGTCAATTTTCAGATATTATTTGCTTTGACAGTGACGATGTTTTTAATAAATAAATGCAAAAGCCTCATGACAAAGACTAGGCAACTTTGCTATTTTCTGGTTTGATTCGGTGGGCAAGCAGTAGTAAATGTGCACGGAAAAATAAAATGCGTATGCAAAGCAAATATTTTTAACATGTATTTGGAATAAACACAGGAAAGAAAAAAATGCCAAATCACTTAAGAATTGCAAAGTTACCCAACAAAGCAAACCTACACTGAAAATTGGGGAGACTTTCTCACATAAAGTTCTCAAATCGAAAATAAAATCAGAACTTACGTCATGACTTCTTTGAGTATCTCAACGGCATTTTCCAAACTGACTTTGTCAGGATTGTCATTTGCAGTATGCTTCCAAAGGTCTGAAGAGATAAATTTGAACTGAACAATATTGTAATGTACAGCTAAATTTGTCAAGACGATATGTTGCCAAGTAATATTGTGCCTCACAAAAGTGCATCTTTGGATTATATTTCATAAAAGTGACTTCATTAAAATGCAAGTGATTAAAATGTTTCTCCAGAAAATCTCAGCCTTCAATATACCCAGCAGACAATCCCATAATCTAAAATCATATTCCATTTTTCATGACTAATCCCATATGACCCGAGACATTACCCTCTATAAGCTTTACAGCTGTAAAAAATGAGAACAGGGCCATCTAACAACTCGATCACATCCTCAAAAATCAAGTGAATTTACACTACACTGACCACATGTTAAGAGTATACCCAAGGCAAAATTATTTTGGACCTTCCACATTTGCTGCTGCACCCGTATATTTATTTTCTGTTTCCCAAACCAGAACTTCAAGACTTTGCTGTATACCAACACGTACTCATTTCCAACCACTTAACAAAAAGGCATAACCGTACAATTTGTTGGCATTATTCTCAATCTAATACATCGTCCTTTCATTTAGCCCATCTAAAAACTCCCTGCAATTGTCATCTTTGCAAATAATTCAGCCAGTTCAAAGATGTTGACCATCTTACTAAAATTTGCAAAGGAAATAAAGAAATACATATCAGATAATGAAGATCTTGCTTGTCAATCATACAAATACTTTCTTAAAGCCACAACTGACTTTAATACGCACCCCTAAATATTTCACAAACAACTTCAAAGATTCACAGTACCATTTAGTAGCAAAACAACACTTGGCAACCTCTGCACAGGACGTATAAGCAGCTCTGCTAGGCTCTGGCGACCACATTCCGGTTTAGCTTGATTAATCTGACCAAAATAAATAGAATGAAATATTGTCAATATTAAATGTTATCATTAAATCAACATAAATAACCAAAATTAACATGCAAGAAGCCTAAAAAATCTCACAAAAAAAATTCAATCATTTCAAAAAGTGACACAGACCAGGTGCTCAGAGTCCTTCCTCTCAGATGCGCTGCAAACTTGCCAAAAGTTATGTTACTATAGAGATGGAGGGATTAGGTTTTGATCAGGACACGTTTCACCAGTAAAAGAGAAAAATGTATTTGATTGATATTTGTTAGTTAACAGCAAAGCAACAGTGCATGAAAGCAACCCTTCTTGCTGCTGTGAAGAATTTTACACCTATAAAGTCATGAAAGGCTGATCTTCCATTCAAGCTCATTTTTTTTCAAATAAAGCAAATTTGAAAAATTACTATTTTAAAACATTTATCAGAGAAAATGAAATATAGAATAATATTCGAGTTCAAGACAGAAGTTGAAATATAATACATTTAAATGTTGTAATATTTCAGAGGAATGAATTTCTGCAAAAGCACCAAAAGGGTCATTAAGAATGACTTAACAGTTGGCATACTATTAACTGCTTTGTTATCCAAAAGTCTACAATGGATAGATTGTAATCATGTACAGCTGCTCCTCAACTTACGATGGGGTTACGTTCCGATAAACCCATCGTAAATCAAAATATCGTACGTCGAAAATGCATTTAATACACTACCCTACCAAACATTCTCTCGCTTCTGATAAGGCTCGAGAATAGTGGGAGAAGGCACTGGGGCATACCGAGGTTTTCTGGTGCACATCACAGGGTCTGAAGCCCACGGCCGGCTTCGAGTACCGTTCAATACTTGGTTTGATTGCCTGTGATTTTAACTTCTGCTTGCTATTGACTTTGTTTTGTACTGCCGTGGGGTCTGGGCTGCTGTTGGTCTTGGGCTGCTTGACCTTCCCTTCCCGTTGAGCTGGGGCTTGGGCCACTCTGAGGTCCATCTCATTGGTAGGCACCAGTTGAGGTGCTCTAGGTTCCGCTCCGCGGTCTTCCTTGCCGTTTGCCTGCCCGGGCGGAAAGTTGCTGGGTTTGATTGCAGGGTCCTGCTGCTGGGATTTGCCGCCATCGTTTACCAGATCCACAGCGGCTTCCTTTAGCCGTGCGTTTTGCAGAAGATACTCGCCTTTCAGGGACCCTGTAGTTTTTTCTATTTTCTTTTTCTTGGCCGACCAGTTTTGATGCAGCTCTTGAAGCCTGGTTTAGAACTATTAAATGTTTTGCATTTTTGATAAAAGACAAATAGCCAGGCCAGGATGCAATATATCCCAGGTGTTATAAGAAACAAGAAAAAAGACAAACTACAAGCTGTTATCAGAGAGGTTATTCGACTGTCCATCACTTGTAAAATTGTGGTTAAATTGCGGTTTGTAATTGAAATAAAACGTGGCTGTGACAGTGAGGAGGGAAATTCGGAAGTCTGGACAGTGGTAAATGCATTTAGAATGGAGCCTGAAGACAGAATAAACAGCAAATTGCAGGACATTGAGTGGTACTGATTGACAAACAGAACCCTGAAGTATGTGTACATAAATGCAGATAGGAAGATGAGAATTATGTAGTTAAATAAGTCATGCCAAATGTAAAGTTAGAAAGTCATGCCAGTGATCAACAACTCACTGTGGTAGAGGCAGAAACAGTCGGTACGTTTTTGTACATGAACATATACTTGAAGAGCTCTGAACTGCAGATATACTGCAGAATTGCAGAAACTGGCACATTGGGCAGAATATATTATAACTTTTGATTCTATGATATACCCCTTGCAAATAAAGTGAAATAGTATGCAACTGACTGAATCAGTTCATTGATTCCTGAAAAATAATGTACAAAGCTGCAAAAAAAGTGCCACATGGAGTAAATGCAGGGAGTCACTCACTGCAACTCGGGGTTCCTTCTGTACATGGGGTCCAGATATTGCTGCAAGGACATGCCCCTCCCCCCCCCACACACACACACGATCTTCAGACAGCAAGGGTTTAACATTGCTTCAATAAAACCTACCTTCAAGAAAGCATGAAATCTTGGTTTTTGTTTTACACATTTCCCAATCGTGTCTTTGCTCATTTCAAAAAAGTTTACAAACGGTGGGTAGGTCTTCATCAAGTCCTTAGACTGAAAAAAAAACACAGTTAGACATAGAAACATAGAAAATAGGTGCAGGTGTAGGCCATTCGGCCCTTCGAGCCTGCACCGCCATTCAATATGATCATGGCTGATCATCCAACTCAGTATCCTGTACCTGCCTTCTCTCCATACCCCCTGATCCCTTTAGCCACAAGGGCCACATCTAACTCCCTCTTAAATATAGCCAATGAACTGGCCTCAACTACCTTCTGTGGCAGAGAATTCCAGAGATTCACCACTCTCTGTGTGAAAAATGTTTTTCTCATCTCGGTCCTAAAAGATTTCCCCCTTATCCTTAAACTGTGATCCCTTGTTCTGGACTTCCCCAACATCGGGAACAATCTTCCTGCATCTAGCCTGTCCAACCCCTTAAGAATTTTGTAAGTTTCTATAAGATCCCCCCTCAATCTTCTAAATTCTAGTGAGTACAAGCCGAGTCTATCCAGTCTTTCTTCATATGAAAGTCCTGACATTCCAGGAATCAGTCTGGTGAACCTTCTCTGTACTCCCTCTATGGCAAGAATGTCTTTTCTCAGATTAGGAGACCAAAACTGTACGCTATACTCCAGGTGTGGTCTCCCCAAGACCCTGTACAGCTGCAGTTGCTTTACATTTAATTAATTCAATTCACTGACTCTTCAATGTTTCCTCAGATGGCTGTTTTGGTCGCTAAAGATCATTTGGAAATCTTGTAATCAACACTTCATACTTCTCAAGTGATTACATTCCCTGTAGATTTTTGGGCAATTGAAGAGTTTTTGGACCTCGAGAGTTAACATTATGTGTATACGCAGATTGCATTACCACATCCCCAAGAGGAAACATTCGGGTCGCCAAGAATGTTACGAAAAAATATCTAATTAAACAGTCAAGTGTTTTAAGAGACGAATCTAACAATCTTATATTATCCTACAATTTTTTGTAATTTATATCCCAGCCTAGTTTACAGGATGTGAAACCTTTACAAAATTCCAGAAATTATCCCCTCCAGGTCAAATACATAGCCCTCTTAAAAAATGAATTTGGTAGGATTGAAGGCAACAACAAATAATGACACTTATTTTTTTAGTGAAATTAAATGGAGATCTGTCCTATTCCAAATTATGATCTGCACCCAGTGTTACAAAGGTGGAAGGTAGTTGCTTTAAAAACATTTTTCAATACTTACATAATTTTGGATTATGCCACCTATACTGTGGTTTTCTGACCAGTTCAGAATAATTTCTTCAAGGTCAGACTATGGGGAAAACAATAGGTGACCATAAGCAAAATATATTAAGTACCAACATATGCGCACAGATGATGAACAAAATACTGGATTTTGATTTAAATTTGCCTATAAATTCACTTCTGTACAATATATCCATGTTCTGTGAGAACGTTTCTTAGATTAATTTGATTCCTCCTAATCATATATCAATAAATACAAAATGAATAATTTCCACATCTTAAATTAGCACTCTACCATCTTGCTGTGCTATTATGAACAGAAATCAAAATACGATGAAGATATTTTTTTAAAAGAGCCAATAATTTGTTCCATTACACACAAAATTCCAATCAATTAAAGTAAGTTTAATGCATAGCTATTCATAACTGCAATCGCTATTCTAATAGAACAATAAGCTTACCTTAATTTTTGTATGCACCTCCAAAATATCCGGAATACTGCCAAAAATTGTTTTTATTTCTTCTTGTGCAAGAATAGGCCCTCCAAGTTGACCCTCTTTCTCCAACGGAACCTTAAATATCTGAAGATAGACACAAAAAGCATTAATAACTCAGCAGGACAGGCAGCAACTCTGGAGAATGGGTGACGTTTCGGGTCGAGACCCTTCTTCATACTGAAAGCTTTTCAAAATGATTAACACCAAAAGACATGAAGAATACATTTACACATTGATCTTTGGAGATGGGGGCGGGGGGGGAGAAAGCATCTCAGAGTTGATACAATGCTGCATCCTCTATGCTAGGGGCAATTAATTCAGATTACAAGATTTTTTTCTAGAATACCAATCACAAAATTCTGAGCACGTGATGGTGTTTCATTTCAATTCTCCACGTCACGCCCTTTCTGACATCTGTCCTACTCTGCCTCATAGTGATCCGATAAAGACATCTTCCCACTGGATACATTTCCAGTCCTCAAGACAGAGTTCATTAATATCAGATTTTTAATTCGGATAACCAACAATATGTGGTCTATTTTTTATTTTGGAGAATATTTTGGAACTGCAGATGCTGGTTTAATACATAAAAGATAGAAAGTGCTGGAGTAATTCAGGTCAGGCTGCATTTTTTTTTGAAAACATGTATAGGTAACCTTTCAAGTCGGGATCCTTCTTCAGACTGATTGTGGTGCAGAAGAGAAAGGTGGGGGCAGGACAAAGCCTGGTGAGCGGCAGGTGGATACAGGTGAAGGGGGTGTGTTAATAGATAGATCAGCAAAGGAAAAAGTAAAGTTTTTTTAAACCATGTTTCTTGTTCTTATACAACCAGTAAAGAACTCCCACACAATGCTAGGTTGCAAGGAAACTGATGGGAATTTGAACAGGATACAATAGCCCAACTGGCTTTTAATGCTGCTAGCTGGAGAGTTGCCTTCTATGTAAAGGGCCTGTCCCACTTTCACGAGGTAATTCACAAATTCTCCCGAGTTCGTAGAATGTTTGTAACGAGTCCGTAGGAGGTCATAGGAGTTCGTAGCTATATCGTAGCGGCTCGTTATGCTAGCCGTAGGTACTCGTGGCATCAGGTAAGTCGGGACATTTTTTCCAGCCCGTTAAAAAATGTCCACGAGTAAAAAAATGGTTGGGATGAAAGAATTAAGTTGTGATGGTGGGACAGGCCCTTGAGGACACCAAAAGCACTAGCGCAGTTCTGCCATGGAGCCTTCTCTGCCTACATTGCTCCAGAAGCAGATTTCATAGGGCTCACTCAAATCCAGACTGAGGCACCAATCTAGAATAAGTGCTTGGCTACTGCACTAGAGACCCTCTAATTCATAGTAAGAGTGCTACCACCAACCAAAAATGATGCCATGACAGATTATTTTTATCTGTCAAGAAATTGTGTTGCTTCTTGTGTTTATCAAAATACATTGATGTGTAGATTAAAATTTAAGAAAAAACCATCAAGTTCTATGACTGACTATTCTGTTCAGATGAGATATAGTGCCAAAACTCAATGTGGCTGATATTCGTTATGCTTACTTAAAAATAAATCCGTTATTCATTGAAGCCACAATCTAATTTATTTATGTTGCATAATGTATGGTTCTATGGGCTAGTACAATTTATATAACCTGCAGCAAAACAAATTATAACTCCACCCCCCCAAACGTACAGCCCTCCGCTCACTCTGCAACAACCCCGATTGGGTGATCAAACCTGGCGACAAGGGAGGTGCCGTGGTAGTCTGCCTGGCGCGCTGACATCTACTGGTCTGAGGCCAGGTGCCAACTCTCAGACACCTCCTCCTACTTATCCTTAGACCATGACCCCACAGACGAGCACCAGACCATCACCTCAAGCACCATCACTGACTTAATCGCTTCCAGCTCCCTGCCATCCCAAGCCTCCAACCTCATCGTTCCCCAGCCCTGCACAGCCCAATTTATCTTCTCCCTAAAATGCACAAACCTGACTGTCCTGGCAGACCCATTCTTTCTGCCTGTTCGTGCCCCACCAAACCTATTTCCACATACCTCGACTCCATCCTATCCCCCCTGGTCAAATCCCTCCCTACCTATGTCCAAGACATCTCACACGCTCTTCGTCTCCTTCATGACTTCCAGTCACTCTATACCTCCATCCCCCACCAGGAGGGTCTTAAAGCCCTCTGTTTCTTCCTCGACAGCAAAACCAACCAATACTCTCCTCCGCCTAGCGCCTTACCCTCAACAACTTTTCCTGTGATTCCTCCAAATCCAAGGCTTAGCTATGGGCACGCCATGCCTGCCTCTTTGTAGGGTACGTCGAACAATTCTTGTTCGGGGCTTACTGTGGCCTAATGCCCGAACTCCACCTCCGCTACATTGACGACTACATTGGTGCTACCTCCTGCACCCATGCAGAACTCACTGACTTCATCCATTTCACCACTTACTTCCATCCGGTACACAAATTCACCTGGACCATTTCCGACATCTCCCTACTGTTTCTAGACCTCACCATCTCAGGTAACAGACTACTGACCGACATAGACAATAGGTGCAGGTGTAGACCATTTGGCCCTTTGAGCCAGCACCGCCATTCAATGTGATCATGGCTGATCATCCCCAATCAGTACCCCGTTCCTGCCTTCTCCCCATATCCCCTGACTACGCTATCTTTAAGAGCCCTATCAAGCTCTCTCTTGAAAGCATCCAGAGAACTGGCCTCTACTGCCCTCTGAGGCAGATAATTCCAGACTCACAACTCTCTGTGAGAAAAAGTGTTTCCTCGTCTCCGTTCTAAATGGCTTACCCCTTATTCTTAAACTTTGGCCCCTGGTTCTGGACTCCCCCAACATGTTTCCTGCCTCTAGCGTGTCCAAACCCGTAATAATCTACTGGAGAGACAGTTGACAGCACGGAAAGACGGCACCCGGGAAAGGCTGGGTTAGCACCCCAGTCTGTATCTTTCGTGAGAAAGCCACCAAATAAAGCTACTTAAAGGCCTAATGAACCACCGTGGCCTAAAAATCCATCAGGGGAGAATGAAATGCTCGGAGAAGGAGAAAGAGGTGCAGCGCACAGGCCTTGAACCTGGTGAGACGCCAGGACTCACCCCACAGAGCCCAGTCCCTCCACGCACTAGAGTCTCCCCAGTCCCTCCACGCACTAGAGTCTCCCAGCCCCTGCAGAGTAGTTATTAAGATGGCTGTTCCGAGGGCGGTTGCTGCTGGGACGCAAGTCGGCGCCTGATCAACCCCGGCTGGGTCGCCTGGGCGAGGGTGTCTGGTGTCGTGAGACCCGAAACACCCGATCACATCACTGAGGATGCGTTGCCCAGCACATCTAGAAGGAGTATATTTTTCACACTCAAACTCCAGAGTATACAAGCCCAGCCGCTCCATTCTCTCAGCATATGAGTCTCGCCATCCCGTGAATTAACCTTGTAAACCTACTCTGCACTGTAGACATCTACTACAAACCTACTGACTCCCATGGCTATCTGGACTACACTTGTTCAAACCCTGCTTCCGTAAGGACTCCAACCCCTACTCCCAATTCCTCCGTCCACGCCGCATCTGCACCCAGAATGAGGTGTTCCAGACCAGGACATCAGAGATGTCCTCATTCTTTAGGGAACGGAGGTTGCCTCTTCTATTATAGATGAGGCTCTCACCAGGGTCTCCTCTATATCCAGCAGCTCTGCTCTCACTCCCCATCCGCCTACTCGTAACAAGGGTAGAGTCCCCCTTGTCCCCCTCCCATTCCGAATCCAACCTTTGTCCTGGGCCTTCGCCATTGCCAGAGCGAGGCCCAGCGTAAATTGGAGGAACAGCACCTCATATTTCGCTTGGGTAGTATGAACATTGACCTCCAATTTCAGGTAGTCGTTTTCGCCCTCCTGCCCCTCCCCAGCTCTCCCACAAGCCTACTGTCTCTGCCTCCACCTTTCTTTTTCCCGCCCCTCCCCCCCTTCCGACATCAGTCTGAAGAAGGGTCTCGACCCGAAACGTCGCCTATTCCTTCTCTCCATAGATGCTGTCTCATCCGCTGAGTTCCTCCAGCATTTTTGTCTACCTATAACTGTTTCAAAGATCACTGCAAATCCAAACAGAAGTTAAGGGAAGGAAACCTTTTTGTTTTGGATCATGTACAAAGCATTTTATTCATGCACTGTAAATTTACCTGAATTATTGTAGTTAAAATATCTACATAGTTGCTTTCCGTCTGGTACAACTCCATTGCAACCTGCCACCGAGCAGACGGCTTTGCAGGAACAGCTGCATAACGTTTTGATGCTTTTAGGCTGGACTTGGGTGTTTCTATAAAAATGGAAGGAGGAATTTATATGTGCTTAAATACCTATAAATTAATATCCAGGGAAAACTGAAATTTTGCATGACTAATTATGAAATTAAACTTAAAATCATTCTGCCCTCAGTTCAAAACAGAAATGGACAGAACTGTACAAATACAAATTATATACCCAATTAAGCTGGAAAGGGTGCAGAGAAGCTTTACGAAGATGTGGCCGGGACTCGAGGACCCGAGACATGGGGACAGGTTGAGCAGACTAGGACTTTATTCCTTGGAGCACAGGAAGCAGAGAAGTGATCTTATGGCGTTGAATAAAATCATGAAGGAAATAGATGGGATGAATGCCGAGTCTTTTACCCAGAAAAGGAGTCAAGAAACAGAGAACATAGGTTTAATGTGTGATGGGAAAGACTCAACAGGAACCCGAGGGGTGATTTTGTCCACACAGAGTGATGGGGACGTGGAATGGGCTACCAGAGGATGTTGAGGCAGGTACGATAACAACATTTAAAAGACATTTGGACGGGTACATGGATATGAGAAATTTAGAGGGATATGTGCAAAATGTGGGCAGGTGGTTCTCGCATAGATGGGGCATTTGGGCAGCATGGACAAGTTAGGTGAAAAGGCTGTTTCTGTACTGTTTTAACTCTAATCATGAGAGATCCCTACAAAAACACTATTTATTTGGTGACATTATACATTGTAGAATATTGTATATTCTGGTGGATGGCTGTTTGTCGGGTTGGAGGCAGATGACTAGTGGGGTGCCTCAGGGATCTGTGTTGGGTCCTTTGTTGTTTGTCATGTACATCAATGATCTGGATGAAGGTGTGGTAAAGTGGATTAGTAAGTATGCAGATGATACCAAGATAGGGGGTGTTGTGGATAATGAAGAGGATTTCCAAAGTCTACAGAGTGATTTAGGCCATTTGGAAGAATGGGCTGAAAGATGGCAGATGGAGTTTAATGCTGATAAATGTGAGGTGCTACACCTTGGCAGGACAAATCAAAATAGGACGTACATGGTAAATGGTAGGGAATTGAAGAATACAGTTGAACAGAGGGATCTGGGAATAACCGTGCATAGTTCCTTGAAGGTGGAATCTCATATAGATAGGATGGTAAAGAAAGCTTTTGGTATGCTAGCCTTTATAAATCAGAGCATTGAGTATAGAAGCTGGGATGTAATGTTAAAATTGTACAAGGCATTGGTGAGACCAAATCTGGAGTATGGTGTACAATTTTGGTCGCCCAATTATAGGAAGGATGTCAACAAAATAGAGAGAGTACAGAGGAGATTTACTAGAATGTTGCCTGGGTTTCAACAACTAAGTTACAGAGAAAGGTTGAATAAGTTAGGTCTTTATTCTCTGGAGCGCAGAAGGTTAAGGGGGGACTTGATAGAGGTCTTTAAAATGATGAGAGGGATAGACAGAGTTGATGTGGACAAGCTTTTCCCTTTGAGAATAGGGAAGATTCAAACAAGAGGACATGACTTCAGAATTAAGGGACAGAAGTTTAGAGGTAACATGAGGGGGAACTTCTTTACTCAGAGAGTGGTAGCGGTGTGGAATGAGCTTCCAGTGGAAGTGGTGGAGGCAAGTTCGATGGTATCATTTAAAAATAAATTGGATAGGCATATGGATGAGAAGGGAATGGAGGGTTATGGTATGAGTGCAGGAAGGTGGGACTAAGGAAAATAATTCTTCGGCACGGACTTTTAGGGCCGAGATGGCCTGTTTCCGTGCTGTAATTGTTATATGGTTATTGTACCTTCAGTAAAAAGTGTACTAACATCCCAGAAAGTAAAGCTTTGAGTAAAAGCACATTCAGAGACCGAGGACATTTCTACATCCTCCACTGAAAACAAGGTTTCAGAGAAGGCGCTTTGTTGGGATTCATCTCCGCTGCTTTTCTGAGGGTATTGCTGCATTTGTTCATCACGTAATATCCTTGGTTCTTGATGTTCTGATTCAACCATATTGGAAAATCCACCATTATTGAGTTTCTGTAATGTGCCAAGATCTCCATCTTTATCTGGACTGTCACATATGGGAAGCCTCATGTCCGCATCATAAACTCCAACATCCACATTGGCGGCAGAGCCACTCTGTTGAGCTTCTGTAAGTTTACTATCAACCACTTGCAATAAGCATATAGCTTTTCTAGCATTTGCTATAGCTTCATCTGCATTATTCGTCTGAGATAAAGTTTTCTTAACATTTTCTGTAATGGAAAAGGAAGCATCTCTCTCAATAATTGTGCTGTTGCAAAAGACATTTGGTTCGGTTACTTCTGGATATTCTCCAAAACACTGTTTTTGAGGAAAGGTCCCTCCTGTTCCTGTTTCATTTCTAACCTCAGATGCATCTTCAAACTCAAAAACTAATTTTACCTCTGGAGTGCTAATCGCTGAACCAACAGAATATCTTTCAGATCTTTCTTCCCTTTGCTGAAGAAATTCTAGAGCGTTTGCATGCTGCTTTATTTCTGAGTTTCTATTACCAATAAGGTTGCCAGATTTTTTTCCACTTCTCTGCCGTCTCTGGGCTCTCCATTTAGGGATTGGCTTGCCAATTTGCATAAACGTGCCCTGCTGTCTATCATTTTTTCTATGCCTCTTTACTATCCTGTGCACTGAATATTCTGAAAGAAAAATAAGTAATTAACTGACAAATAATAGCACACTGACTATTTCTTCCTTAATATTACATACTTTTAGTTTTAAATGTTATTAACAATTAGTTCTTTCAAGGTTTCATTCAATACATTTTGCTGCTTTCTCAATAGAATAATGAATGATAAATTAACAGAAAGTGGTGACATGGGCAAGGCAAGTCCAATATCTGATCTTTCCAAGGGTATTTAATCAGGTAATACACAAGAAGAAAGCAACTTTACAACAGCCAGGATGAAAAGAAAAAGTTGATACCCATTTTGCAAACAAAAAACAAAGCACATCACTGTATGGTTATTTATCAGGCTGGGGGGTGGATGAAAATATTCAGTAATTCATATTAATAAACCTATTGGATATAAAGGACTTAGGTTCAATGTAAGACGATAACATGAATCACACTATGAGCAGTAAAAAATGATAAATATCAGGACAAAATCTGGTGAAATTGGAAATCACATGGCAGACAAAATATAAAAGTGAGAGGTGATATATTTACCAGCACATTTTTTTTTAAGCCAGGTGCAAAGAGGCTGATAATTGGAAGTGTAAACTAATTTTGTGAGGTGGCAGGATTAGATCATAATTTGTGATCATGCGTTTATAATTTACTTTTCTCTCTTTTATGAAAGCACAAATTATGTTCAATGTTTTGCATGCAAGTCCTCAATTGCAACAATGCATTTGCTTCTTGGCACCAATTACAAACCCCTTGGGGACAACTGCTGCAAATAATGCTGCTGCTCATAGCACCAGAAACTAAGGTTTAATCAAAACCTTTGATTGAGCATTGCATTATTCCGGCAGCCACGTGGATTTCCCCAATGCTCCACCTGTCTCTTCAAGATGCTTTCAAGAGAGAGCTAGATAGGGCTCTTAAAAATAGCGGAGTCAGGGGATATGGGGAGAAGGCAGAAACAGGGTACTGATTGGGGATGGTACACAAAATTGCTGGGGAAACTCAGCGGGTGCATTGGGGATGATCAGCCATGATCACATTGAATGGTGGTGCTGGCTCGAAGCTCCTGCACCTATAGTCTCATGCATTGCAAAGATTTGCTGGCTGGTAGTTCATTGATTCTTGTAAATTAAACCTATTGAGCATGGAAGTGGGGAAATGAGAATGATACGAGAACAGCAAAGGTGATTTCCTAATGATATGGAAGAGATTTATTGGAATGGTACTGGAGATCAGAAAAACAGTTGCTAAAATGCATGATTTCTGAAGCACAGCATTCACTCCTGTAGATTATCTTCACAAGTTAATCTGTCAACCTACCTCCACAAGAGTCTGGTGTATTAGATACGTCCAATAAAGATCCCAGTGAAACAGAAGTTTCTGCCGATGGCCTTTTGCATGGAGGAAAAGGCGAAAAGTTGTCGGTCTCTCTTGTAAACTGTGCAAGTGTATCCCGCAAGCGACGTCTCTTGCGTGTGCTATTTGGGGTGTTTAATGAAAGCATAGACACAGGCGTCTTCAACGTTGGACTTCCTGACTGCAATCAGACAATAAGTTTTTTCAGCGATTTATCTCCAGAAATACACATGCATGAACATGGATTTAAAAATTGACATACCTCTTCATACAAGTACATGGACTCTCCAGCTCTGGCATCCATCTGTATGCTTCCCCAGAACCACTAAAAAGAAAATATCTATTAAATCAATTGGCTCTTGAAAATATTTCAGAATGCATTAACAGTTATCAATAGAACAAGGTCAATGAAAATTAACATCTCCAGAGAAACGTTTGTTTTGAAGACTAAACCACAAACCGTTGGATCATCGTTATTGGTTTAAACTCCTTTATTTTTAAAGTACTTTAAAACATGTGAAAAAGCTAGCAGGGACCATTGATATGGTAAAAGGCCACTATAACCATATTTGCCCACAAATGTAGAACCAAGGCACACAGATACCACTTCCAAGGTCAAAATTGGAAAGAGATTAAAAAGACTCAAACAAGGAGAAAATGAAGGAAGAATGTTGTAATTTTAGATTAAGGTATCAAATCCTTCAATGTTTATAATTAAATATCACCATTCAATTAACTGAATTTATAGCTAAAACGACATCTCTCACCTCCTGTTTCACAACAAAGATTTTTTTTGATGGTTCAAATGGCAACTGTTTTATTGAATCCTCGATCACGAGATGTGTGCAAGTTTCATCAACGTCAGGCAAGTGCCTCCCACCTGCAACGGGGGATAAGTTGCAATATCATTTATATATTAAATCTTCCATTGCATTGATCAAGTCAACACATTTAATAATTTTCAATCTGCAACTTCACCGCAAGCTTGTAATTCAAACATTACCCTCCAATGTTCAATGGCTTTAAAAAAACACTTCAACCAACATTCAAATTTTCGTACTTTAATGACAAGAATGTATCAGCGGCAAGGATTGATAACTTTTACCTGGTGCTGAAAGAGTTCTGAATTAGATTAAATATATCACCAAACAGGTTTGCACTTAAAGTTCTAACAGTAAATATTAGTCTGAAAACAACAACTAATTTACATTTATCCATTAACTACAAACCTTGCATTTCTGTCATTTCTTCCATACTTCCAAGTTCTTCCTTTGAAAATCCCAGAAATGTTAGAACACAGTCTTGAAACGGAGGGACTTTAAATTCATTTCGAAAAGCTTCATCGGCAACATGGAAATCACTATGGGACAAAACTAATTGTTAATCCTGTACAATGATAGTTGAAAAAGCCAGTCCTGAATTTCAAGTGCTTTTCTGGTTGAACCCCGGACTTTAGTGAACTGGCAAGCTGGACCGTGCACCGCTCCAGGAAGCCGAGCTCGTGGACCAGACGCGGACTACAGTGGTGAAGCAGCAGCGGAGGACACCACAGCTTCACTTGGCAAGGCTTCAGCGCCACCAGGACAACGGGCCTTCATGGCCAGGCCAAGAACCCTGCAACTGAGACTTGAAAATGGTGCCTCCTCATACTGTCTCAGTGTACTATTGCTATACACTTGTACTGTATCCAAGATGCTTATCTAAGATTATACAAGTACTAATGTATGGTGATACTTGCACTGCACTGTATCGAAAAATGAATTTTACTGTACCTCAGTACATGTGATAAAGTACCATACCATTCCAAGCTGCTCTGAGTCACCAGAGAGCCTCTCCAGACCAACTACAAAATAGCGTGGCTACATGAGACTAGATCAAGATCGGTCATCTGCAGCGAGCACCCTAATGCTCATTCCTCAAAATCTTCCAATAATTTACAAGCTATGTCAGGAATGCAATGTGTTTTCCACATGTCCAGGAAAATGCATTCCAAAACCAAGTAAATGCTTGAGAACAAAACCTGCACATTCTCCACCACATCCTACCTGATTCTCACTTAGAAATAAATCATTGCTCTTTCATCAATGGGACCACATCCTGCAACTACCTCCCCTATGGAAGTAGCTTCACCAGAACTGTAACTCTTCAACTGAGCTCATCCCATCCTCAAGAGCAATTAAAGATTTGTTTTGCCAATAAAGGCGATAAAATAATGGCCTTCTCCAATCATCCATATGCTGCAAATAAAACTATTATTTTCCCTTTCACATCTAATATTCACTGCCGAGGGTCCTTTGGATCTGATGATGGCTCATTTTGACTTGAACAAGTGCAAGTTTAGTACTCCTGCACACAGCTTACAGCCGAGTACTCTGATCTTAGTTAATTAGCGTTATTCTTTTTTTTTTTTTTAAAAGAACATTCATCAAGATCTGACATCAAGATTGCAGGAGCTTAGTGATCAGGGGATGGTCACACCGACCAGTTTAACTAATTCAGTAGTTAGTGAGCAAGGAAAGGAAGGTGTGGCCATAAGCGAGGCAGGTAGGGGGAACCAGGAGGAGATGCGGCAGGAGCCACAGCCCTTGTCCCTGACGAGCATGACCGAGGCTCTTACTCAATGTGAGGAAGGGATCAGGGGCTGTGGGAGGGATGAGCAACCTGGCTGCAGCACCGTGGATCAGGGGGCCATTCAAGAGGGGGGAGTTAGAAGAAATGCCGTTGTGATAGGGGATAGTATTATTCGGGGGGTAGATAAGGTTCTCTGCGGCCAGCAGAACATGTCCCGAAGGCTGTGTTGCCTACCCGGTGCTAGGGTTAAGGATATCTCTGCGGTGCTGGAGAGAAATTTGCAGAGGGAGGGGGAGGATCCAGTGGTCGTGGTCCATGTGGGGACCAATGACATAGGAAGGACGAGGAAGGAGGATCTGCTGAAGGAGTTTGAGCAGTTAGGGAATAAATTAAAAAGCAGAACCTCGAGGGTACTGATCTCCGGATTGCTACCTGAGCCACGGGCCAAATCGGCGAGGGTACGTAAAATTAAAATGCTGAATGCGTGGCTCAAAGACTGGTGTGGGAAAAATGGGTTTGGTTTCTTGGGCCACTGGCACCAGTACTGGGACAGGGGGGATCTGTTCTGTAAGGACGGACTTCACCTGAACGGTGCTGGGACTGGGGTCCTGGCAAATCATATAACTAGGGCAGTAGAGAGGTCTTTAAACTAAGTAGAGGGGGGGAGGTATCAAGGGGGGTAATAACGGCAGGGGTAGAGGAAATAGAGCAGGGTGGGGAAGCGGAAAATCAAAATGTGACAGGAGGATCCAGAATGTGTGAAGATAAAGCTCTAGATGTAAAAGGGGCAAAAACGGAAAGGAAGGGTAGTAAAAATCATCTGAAAGTGCTTTATCTAAATGCACGGAATATTCGAAATAAGATAAATGAATTAACGGTGCAATTAAGTATATATAGTTATGATATCGTGGCCATTACGGAGACATGGCTGCAAGGGGATCAGGACTGGGAGTTAAATATAGAGGGGTACTCGACAATTAGAAAAGATAGACAGGAAAGAAAGGGAGGAGGGGTGGCCCTTTTAATAAGGGAGGGAATAACGGCAATAGAGAGGAAGGATATTGCGTTGAAGGATCAGGATAGTGAAACAGCTTGGGTACAGATAGAGAATAACAAGGGGAAAAAAACACTATCTCTCCCTGCACGGGAGACCCGACCTTTTCTTTGTCGGGTCTCCGTTGTCGTTGGGGCTGCAATGAGGAGCGGCCTCCAACAGGAAAACCGGGGGCTCCAGTGCCGACACTCACCTCACCGTCGCGGAGCTGGCCGAGTCCAGAGCGGGTGGAGCTGTGGTGGACGCTGCTGCGGCCCGACCCCCGGAGATTCGGTGGCTGCAACTGCGGGTTTGGCGGACGGCACCGGGAGCCCGCGGGTCCCTGGAGGGAGACCGCTTTTCGGGGCTTCCGCAACGGCGACTTCTCCCGCCCGAGTTGCGGGGTTGAAGAGCTCCTGGAGCGGGGCCTTACAGCACCGCCCCGCGCGGCTTGGAATGGCGGCGGGCTGCGAGCGCGCACCGGGGGCTCTAACACCTAGAACCCGGTATGCGAACTTGCATTACCCGGCGTGGTTTAATGGCCACGGGACAATTCGCCATCGCCCGCCAGGGGCTTTGACTTTGACTCTGACATGGGGGGGGAGAGTGCAGTGGAGAGAGAAGTTTTTTTGGCCTTCCATCACAGCAATGTGATGGATGTTTATGTAAAATATGTTGTGTCTTGGGTCTATTTGTTGTAATGTATGGCTGCAGAAACGGCATTTCGTTTGGACCTCACGGGGTCCAAATGACAATAAATTGAATTGTATTGTATTGTATTGTATTGTATTGTATTGTAAAAAAACACTAGTGGGTGTAATTTATAGACCTCCAAATAGCTGTGACGCTGTTAGTCAGAACATAAATCTGCAAATAGTTGACGCATGTAAAAAGGGAACTGCTGTAATCATGGGGGACTTCAATTTTCATATTAATTGGGCAAACCAAACTGGGCAGGGTAGACTAGAGGAAGAGTTTATAGAATGTATTAGAGACGGGTTCCTAGAACAGTATGTCGCAGAACCGACAAGGGGGGAGGCAATCTTGGATCTGGTCCTGTGTAATGAAGCAGGATTAATTAAAAATGTCATAGTTAGGGACTCGTTGGGAACAAGTGACCACAATATGGTCGAATTCCATATTCAAATAGAAGGGGAGCAGGTTGAAACTCAGGCTAGGGTGCTTAGTCTAAATAAGGGGGATTATGAAGGTATGAGGACTGAGCTGATCAAAGTTGACTGGGATAGCAGACTCAAGAATAAGACGGTACATGAGCAGTGGTGTACGTTTAAGGATCTACTGTATAACCTTCAAGAAAAATTTATTCCTATGAAGAAAAAAAGGGGTAAGGGTAAGAACAGTCAGCCATGGCTCAGTAAAACTATAAAGGATAGTATTCGGCTGAAGGCAAGGGCATATAAGGTAGCCAGAGATAGTGGGAGGGCAGAGGATTGGGAAGCATTTAAAGGTCAGCAAAAAATAACTAAGAGATTAATTAAGACGGGGAAAATAGACTATGAAAGGAATTTAGCGAACAACATAAAAACTAATAGTAAGAGTTTTTATAGCTATATAAAAAGAAAAAGGGTGGCTAAGGTGAACGTTGGTCCATTGGAGGGTGAGACTGGAGAGTTGTTGGTGGGGAACATGGAAATGGCAAAGGCATTAAACGAGTATTTTGTATCAGTCTTCACCATAGAAGACACAAAAAATATTCCAACGCTGGATAAACAGGGGGCGGTAGGAATGGAGGAGCTAAATACTATTAAGATCACCAAGGAGGTGGTATTAGGGAAATTAATGAGACTGAAGGAGGATAAATCCCCTGGGCCTGATGGATTACATCCAAGGGTCTTGAGGGAGATAGCGATGGGGATTGTGGATGCATTGGTGATAATTTTCCAAAACTCCCTGGAGGCAGGAACGGTCCCAGTGGATTGGAAAATGGCCAATGTAACACCTATATTTAAAAAAGGAAGTAAACAGAAGGCGGGTAACTATAGACCGGTTAGTCTAACATCGGTGGTGGGTAAAATGTTAGAGACAATTATTAAAGAAACACTAACGGGGCACTTGGATAAACATGACTTCATCGGACAGAACCAGCATGGTTTTGTGAAGGGGAAGTCCTGTTTAACGAATCTGCTCGAATTCTTTGAGGAAGTAACAACCCGGGTGGATAAAGGGGAACCGGTGGATGTGGTATACTTGGACTTCCAAAAGGCTTTTGACAAGGTGCCACATAAGAGACTATTGCTAAAAATAAAAAATTATGGGATTGGGGGCAATATATTAGCATGGGTAGAGGATTGGCTAACAAATAGGAAGCAGAGAGTGGGGATAAATGGTTCATACTCGGGATGGCAACCGGTAACTAGCGGGGTTCCGCAAGGGTCGGTGCTGGGACCCCAGTTGTTCACAATTTATATAAATGATTTGGAGGAGGGAACCAAGTGTAATATATCAAAATTTGCGGACGATACAAAAATGGGAGGAAAAGTAGGGGATGAGGAGGATAGGAAGAGTCTGCAAAAGGATATAGATAAGCTAGGTGAGTGGGCAACTTGGCAGATGAAATTTAATACTAATAAATGTGAAGTCATTCACTTTGGGAAAAAAAATGATAGGGCAAGTTATTTTCTAAATGAGGAGGAGCTGCGTTGTAATGCAACGCAAAGGGATCTAGGGGTATTAGTACATGAATCACTAAAAGTTAGTATGCAGGTGCAGCAAGCAATCAGGAAGGCCAATGGAGTTTTGGCCTTTATTGCTAGGGGGATTGAGTATAAAAACACGGAGGTCTTGCTGCAGCTGTACACAGTATTAGTGAGACCACATTTGGAATACTGTGTACAGTTCTGGGGTCCATACTTAAGAAAGGATGTACTAGCCCTGGAGGCAGTGCAGCGAAGGTTTACAAGATTAATCCCTGCAATGAGGGGATTGACATATGAGGAAAGGTTAAGTAGGCTGGAACTCTACTCTTTGGAGTTTAGAAGAATGAGAGGCGATCTCATTGAAACATATAAGATCGTGAGGGGCCTTGATCGGGTGGATGCACCGAGGATGTTCCCAATGATCGGGGAAACTAGAACTAGGGGACATAGTCGCAGAATAAGGGGGGGGCTCTTTTAAAACTGAGATGAGGAAGAACTTCTTCACCCAGAGGGTGGTTAATTTATGGAATTCACTGCCCCAGGGAGCAGTGGAAGCAGA
The DNA here is from genome assembly GCF_010909765.2 of Amblyraja radiata. Classification (NCBI taxonomy): domain Eukaryota; kingdom Metazoa; phylum Chordata; class Chondrichthyes; order Rajiformes; family Rajidae; genus Amblyraja; species Amblyraja radiata. Next base: position 12,731,834 of record NC_045968.1, on the reverse strand, counting down.
AACGTTAAATATATTTAAGTCTAAAATAGATGTTTTTTTAGCTGCCAAGGGGATAAGGGGCTACGGGGAGAGGGCAGGGATATGGACCTAGGTATGGTTAGTATAGTAAGACCTGAGTGATCTCCTGGACAAGTGTCGATCGCCTGGATTGGGGTCGGAGAGGAATTTCCCGGATTTTTTTCCCGAATTGGACCTGGGTTTTTATCCGGTTTTTTGCCTCCCCCAGGAGATCACGCGGTTCTTGGGGTGGAGAGGGGTGATAGCGGTATAAAGGGGAGGGTAGTGTCTTGTGTTCTGTGTCTTGTGTCTACTGTTTGTGGGTAAGTGTGTCTGTTTAGTGTTCAGCCATGAGCGAATGGCGGTGCGGGCTCGACGGACCTGGTGGTCTACTCTCGCACCTACTTTCTATGTTTCTATGTTTCTATCAGTAAATTAATACATCCTGACCAAACAGGGTTTATCCCCAAACGGTATTCATTTTTTAATCTGAGATTATTTAATATTATATACTCCAATAGCAATTATCTCGTTAGATGCTGAAAAAGCATTTGACCAGGTAGAATGGCCATATTTATTTTCGGTGATGGAAAAATTTCAACTAGGAGAGAAGTACTGTACATGGGTTAAATTGTTATATTCTAACCCAACAGCTAGAATATTAACAAACAAAATGTTATCAACTAAATTTAATCTCTCTAGAGGCTGTAGACAAGGATGCTCACTATCCCCACTATTATTTGCTCTTGCAATCGAACCCCTAGCAGAAAGCGTTAGAAACCATCCAGGAATATTTGGATACAATACTAGAGACACAAGGAATAAAATCTCCTTATATGCAGATGATATACTAATATATATTACAAAATTAGAAACTAGTATTCCAAACCTATTAAATCTAACAACTCAATTTGGTCAGTTTTCGGGATATAGAATCAATTGGAATAAAAGCGAAATCATGCCAATAACAAAATTCAATTTACATACAATACAACAATCCCCTTTTAAAATAGTTAAAGATAAATTTAAATACTTAGGAATCTGGGTAACTAAGACATATACCTCTTTATTTAAACTAAATTTCCCACCCTTACTGAATAAACTACATAAGAATATTCAATACTGGAAAACACTCCCCATTTCAATGCTTGGGAGAATTAATGCTATAAAAATGATTTTTTTACCGCAACTACTGTACCTACTTCAATTAATTCCGATATATATCCCAAAAACTTTTTTCAAAAAAGTCGACTCCATTGTTACAAGTTTTGTTTGGGATTATAAGAATCATAGAATAAGTAAAAAACATTTATGTAAATCAAAGATAAATGGAGGTCTGGCTTTGCCAAATTTCTTATTTTATTTTTGGGCAGTCCATATTAAAAACATGAATTTTTGGCTGGAAGAAATGGACCAACAACCAGATTGGCTAATGATGGAAAAGGAAGACTGTCTACCTTTTGAAATTGGACCGATCATATTTGCCCCCACAAAGCAGCACAAAAAAACCTATAAAGAAAACCCCATAATACATAGTGGAATACGAATTTGGAAACAAATAAAAAAAGATTTAAAATTGAATAATATACCACTCTGCCTTCCCATTGTAAATAATCCTTTGTTCAAATCATCCTTTATGGACAAAGGTTTCACACAATGGAAAAATCATGGAATCAAAAATATAGGACATCTTTATGGGAAAGGTACTTTTCTTTCATTTCAAGAGTTACAACTGAATTATGGACTGCACTCAAATAATTTTTTCAGATATCTACAAATTAGAGATTATGTTAAATCTAATACACAAGTTTACAGGAATAGGGAATCAGAAATTCTTGATGAATGTCTGAACAAGCATCCTAATACTGAAAAACTAATAGCTTATATTTATAACACCCTACTAAATAACGAGGTACCACCGACCGAACCATATAGATACAAATGGGAAAATGAAATAGGTCATCCTATCACGAAAGATATGTGGGACGAAAGTTTACAACAAATACATCAATGTTCATTAAATGCCAGACATACTTTAATACAATTCAAGGTCTTACATAGACTACACTTCTCTAAAATAAAACTAAATAGAATCTTCCCACAAATCTCTCCTATTTGTGATAAATGTCTACATTTAGAGGCTAATTTAACACATACGTTTGCAAACTGTATAAAACTTAAACATTTCTGGACAGATATTTTTGAAATAACTTCAGAAGTTATTAATACAAAACTGGACCCAGACACAAAATTAATAATACTTGGAATATCAGAACAAAGCTTAACACTCACAACAAACCAAAGAAACTTCCTCAATTACAGTATAATAACCGGAAAAAAAATTAATATTAAAATTTTGGAAAGGCCCTACAACCCCCACAATCAAAATGTGGATTACGGAAATGTCGGAGACCCTATACTTAGAAAGAATTAGACTTGTCTTAATGGACAAACAAGATCTTTTCCATAAAATTTGGGCTCCATTCATTAACTATCTGAAGGGATAGATTGGCACAGCACGAGGACCCAGCTGAATCTTGAACTCAGGAACAGATGAAAAACTATACTCTATACTTTATAACCTACAAACCTATCTCCATTGATGTATTACAGGTAACCCATTCCACCTCCCTTGTTTTGCTGTTGTGTTTTTTTTTGCTTGTTTTTTTTTAGTAACTTTCTACCCTCTTTTTCTCGCTTTCTATAAAAAATAAAAATACTAGAAGCAGAAGTAATTGATAATGGAAAATTTTAATAATGTATGACTGATGTATATGAAAAGTTTTTTTTTTACTATAATATGTAACTACATTTTATAATATGTCTACTTCTAATAAATAAATAAATAAAATAAAATAAAAAAGATTGCAGGAGGTAGTCTAAACTCAGTAAAACGCAACAGAATTTTTTAAAAATGAGCAATGATTTCATTTTCTCCCGGAGTTTCTTCGATAACAATTTCAGCTGTATTGTACCTCTGCTCCTGCTTAATTCCTTTCATTTGTAAGTATCTTTGAATGAGCATTACAACCATCACTAACGATCAAATCTACTTAACCTTATCCACTGCCTCGAGGATATAAAGTGTTGGATGGCCCTGAACCTCCTCCAACTAAACAAGAGTAAGTCTGAGGTCATCCTTCTCGGCCCCTCGGACTCAATCAAAATGATAGCAGGCAGCCTTGGAAGCCTTACCCCATTACTCAAACCTCACGTCAAAAACCTTGTCGTGATATTTGACAAACAAGTCAATGCCGTGGTAAAAGCTAGCTTCTTCCAGCTATAGCTAATAACAATAGCTAAAATTAAACAATTCCTCCAGTTTGATGACCTCGAAAAGATCATCCACACATTTATCTCCTCCCGCCTCGATTACTGCAACTCCCTCTACACTGGCATCAGCCAATCTTCCCTGTCCCGCCTGCAACTTCTCCAAAACACCGCAGCGAGAATCCTGACGGGCACCCGAAAAAGGGACCACATCACCCCGATTCAGGCCTCTCTCCACTGGTTCCCTGTGCGGTTCCGAATAAGTTTCAAGATCCTTCTTTATGTTTACAAAGCCCTTAACGGGCTTGCCCCCACCTACATCAAAAGTCTGCTTACCCACCACACCACCTCCAGGTCCCTCAGATCGGCCAACTTGGGGTTACTGAACATCCCGCGGTCGAGGCATAAGCTCAGGGACGACTGCGCCTTTGCGGTTGCAGCTCCTAAACTGTGGAAGAACATCCCTCTTCCCATGAGAACTGCCCCCTCCATCGACTCTTTTAAACTCTTAAACTCATCTTTACTCTCAAGCCTTTCTTGACGTCCTGAGGGAGGGCTGTATGTATATATTTATGTATGTACTTAATCTATGAACCAATGTTGTATAACGTTAGTACCTCCACCAATGTAAAGCACTTTGGTCAACGAGAGTCATTTTTTAAATGTGCTATAGAAATAAAAGTGATTTGACTTGACTAATGCACTTGACAATGGCAACTACTGAAGTTTCAGATACTTTATATACCAGCCAGTTTCCACATCGTTGCTTTGACAGGAATTAACTGATTGTTTCTTATCCCACACTGTTATTTATATTTTCTACATACAAATATACAAAGTACTGCATTGTAAAGTATTAATCAAAGCAAAATAAAATTTGCTTGAATGACAACGCAGTTACCCATTCCCTGATTCATTCCAGGACTCGATCTACCATTGACAACATTGTTACTTACCCTACTGTATACAATTTAAAAATATATAAATATCAGCACTGACTGCACCCTGCAATGCTGGAACAAGGCACAAAACCACTGTCCTCCTTCACACTTCTGAGCTGGGATGTTGGAGACAGGGAACCTGCCATGAATACATGCCCTCTGCTGGTCTGCTTGAGCAGTGAAAAGCACCCAAAGACTTGTTGCTGTGGGAGCTGTCTGTAGTTCTTGATTTTGGGCAGGCGGGAGATAGCGGTGCAGTCCCCCAGCGCCGGGTTGTGCGGCTCAGGCGTACAAGCTGACTGCAGGGTGAGTGCAAGCCATTATTGGGACTGGCAGTGATTGCTCCATATGTTGATAGACTGCCCAGATCCCGTGGTTTCTCATATTGGATGGAAACTGCTATTTCCTTTTTTGTTTCCTTGCACATCTCTTTCAGAGTCCAAATTTCCCTACCGTTACAAGCTCAACAGTAGTTACTGGCCATTCAGTTTATTGTCACTCTGGAATCTCTGGCCTGAGGAGAGCTGCAAAGCAAAGCAAGCAAAAGGGGGCAGCAGAAGTAGTATGAAGACCCAAAGATGCAGGCAGTCTATATGCACATGTACCAGGAACTGCCAGTCTCCACCAATGGCCTGCATTCATTGTGCCAGCCACAATGCAGTTCCAGACTCCATTCCTCAGCACTAAATAGCTGCTCCAACACCCTAATCCTCACAGGTAGCCTCTCTAGGTTGAGCTTAGTATATTGCTGGATTGGTATCAGATTCCCAGTAAGTGCCATGGTTTGCAAAGCTTAACGCCATGTTCACAGCACACCTGTCGCCTCCATACTGCACCTCTCCACAAGCAATGCTTCTTTCAGCAATGATCTCACCGACAATCTCGTTTCGGGCAACACACCCGTATGCCATGAGAGGGTCTCCAGTGTTTTGACAATAAAGTGTCAAAAAGCATATCACATTGTTCCAAATTTCTGAAAGTCCTAGTGATTCTCCAGTGGACAGCTTATTTACTGTTTCTAAATCTTGCTTTTAATTACAAGAATTCAAAAGATCAGGATAAGAGAAAAAAAAAAAAAAACACCTATATTTCTTTATACCAAGATAGAAACAATAATTCTGACAACAAATTTAAAAACTCACATTTCATTTCTCTTTTCCCAAGCCTTGAAAATCCATTCTGCTTTCATAATTGGTGTTCCCATGCTTACAGCAGCCTGTAATTAAAATTAAATATTTTTAATTTTTTTGTTAATCTTTGCCCCATCACTGTTGCTACGACAGCACAAATCCAAAGATGCCAATTTGTCACACCCATTGTATCAAAGTGATCCAACTCAACTCTACACTGTATGCAGCGTCATTGAGACGTAAAACTGCATAGATCAAGAGGTTCATTGCAATTTCAAATACCTTGCCTCTATCGATCACTTTTACTTGCACACCACACACAGGCTTAAAAGCAATCATAGGCTGGAATTTGAGCAAGTTTCTCTCCCCCAACCCAGAGAGCACGAGCAGGAGTGCAATGCCATAATGAAATCACATGCACTCAGATTCCATTTCCCAGTTTCAGCTAGGAGTCACACATCTAAAGCAAGGAAATTAACTCATACATTTGCTTCCTTTGACAACAATATACCTGTTGTCTATTCTTGATTCAAGTCAATGGATATTTAAGGTGGAGAATTGACAGATTCATGATTAATAAAGGTGTCAGGGGTTATGGGGTGAAGGCAGGAGAATGGACTTGAGAGAGAAAGATAGATCATAAGGTAATCGTCAGCTGACCAACAGCCGGACAATCGTCAGCTGACCAACTACCTGAATGAGGTAAACTGCAGGTTTGACAAGCAGAAACGTAACCCTGGTACCCCCTTCCCCAACAAACACAGCCAGACCCCAATGCCTTCTCCCCATAACCTGACACCCGTACTAATTAATAATCTATCTATCTCTGCCCTAAAAATATCCACTGACTTGGCCTCCACAGCCTTCTGTGGCAAAGAATTCCACAGATTCACCACCCTCTGACTAAATAAATTTCTCGTCTCCTTCCTAAAAGAACATCCTTTAATTCTGAGGCTATGACCGCTAGTCCTAGACTCTCCCACGAGTGGAAACATCCTCTCCACATTCACTCTATCCAAGCCTTTCACTATTCTGCATGTTTCAATAAGGTCCCCCTTCATTCTTCTAAACTCCAGCAATTACAGGCCCAGTGCCGACAAACGCTCATCGTAGGTTAACCTACTCATTCCTGGGATCATTCTTGTAAACCTCCTCTGGACCCTCTCCAGAGCCAGCACATCCTTCCTCAGATATGGTGCCCAAAATTGCTCACAATATTCCAAATGCTACCTTCAACATTACATCCCTGTTTTTGTATACAAGCCCTATTGAAATAAATGCTAGCATTGTGTTTGCTTTCTTTACTACCGATTCGATTTGCAGATTAACTTTATCTCCCCATTTAGAAAATAGTCTAATAGATCAGCCATGATTGAATGGTGCAGTAGACGATGGGCTAAATGGCCTAATTCTGCTCCTAGAACTTATGAATTTGATCTATTTGTGCGATCACAACCTGTCGCAAGGAGGTCCATTCAGCACATTCACTCTTCCTGCACCTTACATTAAAAAAACTCCCATCATTTTCTAACCTATATACATTTTCTAGTACAAGTTACATGCAGAGTTTATCCAAACTAATAGCCCGTTTCTTCTAATTATCATTATAACTTACAATATATTTCAAACCAAAAATATATCCATACCCTGAACTTGTCACTTTGGGTGGAATGTGCTACAAGATGTGTTATTTTGCCAGTATATTCTTTTCGAATGGTTGCGCCCATATGATGTGCCATAGTAACAAGTGTAAGCTGTAATAAAAGGACAACAGTGAAGTACATGCGGCATGCGGCATCACACACACTAACTACCCCCCCACCCACACACACGCTAATATTATATTATTAATTTGCTCCTTTTACTCCATAACTGCCCTATCCACTGACGCATAGCCCCCAACTCGCAGGCTCGTCGAGAGGGGGGGGGGGGGGGTAGAGAGTGAGGGCAGAGAGAGAATCGGGAGAAACAGAGAGTATGGGGCAGAGACAGAGGGAGGTGAAGGGGAAGAGGAGTGGGAGGGTGGGGAGAGAGAGGGGCAGAGGGGGGTGAGAGGGAGATAGAAGGGGGGAGAGAGAGTGGGGGAAGAGAGAGGGGGGGAAGAGAGAGGGGTGGAAGAGAGAGGGGAGGAAGAGAGAGGGGAGGAAGAGAGAGGGGAGGAAGAGAGAGGGGGGGAAGAAGAGAGAGGGGGAGGAAGAGAGAGGGGGGAAGAGAGAGGGGGGAAGAGAGAGAGGATGGGAAGAGAGAGAGGGGGGGAGAGAGGGGGAAAGACAGAGAGAGAAAGGTAGAGGGAAAGAGGAAGAGAGAGGAAGAGGGGAGAGAGGGAGAGAGAGACAGGGAGAGAGAGAGACAGGAGAGAGAGAGAGAGAGAGAGAGAGAGAGAGAGAGAGGGGGAAAGAGGAGAGGGGGAAGAGAGAGAGAGGGGAAGAGAGAAGAGAAGAGAGGGGGGGAGAAGAGAGAGAGAGAGGGGGGAAGAGGAGAGGGGGGGAGAGAGAGGGGGGGGGGGAAAGAGAGAGAGAGAGAGAGAGAGGGGGGAAGAGAGAGCGAGAGGGGGAAAGAGAGAGGGGGAAGAGGAGAGAGAGGGGGGGAAAGGAAAGAGAGAGAGAGAGGGGGGGAAGGAGAGAGAGGGGAAGAGGGAGAGAGAGAGAGGGGGAGAGAGAGAGGGGGAGAGGAGAGAGAGGGAGAGGGAGATGAGATAGGGGGGGGGAGAAGGAGAGAGAGAGAGAAGAGAGAGAGGGGGAGAGAGAGAGAGAGGGGAGGAAGAGAGAGAGAGGGGAGGAAGAGAGAGAGAGGGGAGGAAGAGAGAGGGGAGGAAGAGAGAGAGAGGGGAGGAAGAGAGAGAGAGAGAGAGAGAGGGGGGGGGGAAGAGGGAGAGGGGGGGGGAGAGGAGAGAGAGGGGGGGGGGGGGGAGGGGGGGAGAGAGGGAGGGGGGGGGGGAAGAGAGAGAGAGAGAGGGAAGAGAGAGAGGAGAGAAGGGGAAGGGGAGGAGAGAGAGGGGGAAAGGAGAGAGAGAGGGGGGGAAGAGAGAGAGGGGGGAAGAGAGAGAGGGGGGAAGAGAGAGAGAGAAGGGGGAAGAGAGAGAGAGAGGGGAAGAGAGAGCGAGAGGGGGGGAAGAGAGAGAGGAGGGGAAGAGAGAGAGAAGGAGGGAGAGCAGGACGGAGAGAGCGAGGGGAAGAGAGGATGAGAGGGGGGAAGAGAGCAGAGAGGGGGAAGAAAAGACGAGGGGAAGAAAGACGAGGGGGGGGTAGAGCGAGAGGGGGGGGATCGAGAGAGGATGCAGAGGGGGGGGGTAGGAGAGGGAGGGGGGGGCGAGGACGACGAGGGGGGGGAGGAGAGAGGGGGGGTAGGACGAGAGGGGGGAGGAGTAGGCTGAGAGGGTGTGGCGAGGAGAGAGCGGGGGGGGAGGACTGACGAGGGGGGGAGGAGAGAGAGGGGGGGGAGGATGAGCAGGGGTGGGAGGAGAGAGGGGGGAGGAGAGACGAGGGTAGGGCGGAGAGAGAGGGGGGGGAGAGGACGAGAGAGGGGGGGGATACTAGATCCTCTTTTAGAGGGGGGGGGAGAGGCGAGGGGGTGAGTGGGAGAGAGAGGGGGGAGTAGAGAGGGGGGGGAGAGAGAGGGGGGGGAGAAGAGAGAGGGAGGGGAGAGAGAGAGGGGAGGAGAGAGGGGGGGGGAGAGAGAGGGGGGGGGAGGGAGGGGGGAGAGAGGGGGGGAGAGGGGGAGAGAGAGGGGGGGAGAGAGGGGGAGAGAGGGGGAGAGAGAGAGGGAGAGAGAGGGGGGGGGAGAGAGAGCGCAGCTATAGGATCTTTGCTGCAGAATATTCTCGTTCTTTCTGCGCCTTTTGAAGAACCGGGGGTGCGTGGAGTAACATGCCTCGTGGAAAACTGCGCATGCGCGTTGACAGCAGATGCATTAATCCACAGGGGGGGGGCAGGAGGCAGGTGGGCCTTGATTGGTGGGCATGTGGGCATTGTGACGTCAGCAGCTGGCAAGCGGTGATTTTTTTAAATTAATTTTAATTTTTTTAAAAAATTTTTTTTTTTAAGAGTTTTGTGAACAATTTAATTCAACATCTGGGGAAATAATTGAGCAAGTGTAAAGAGGAGTGGTTCCTGAAATCATAAGTTAAACCCCAACCGAAATATGTAAAAATCTCCGCGTTTTTGCGTCAGGTTTTCAAGGAAATACGTTTCAAAGGCAAAATGACACACACCCACACACACAGAGTTTTACAAGTATATAGATAAACACACCTGTATCTTAAAACAAAAAAATGCTTATTTATATAAATCCATTCATATGCAAGTTTAAAAATTCTATATCTCCCATCACATTACATTTATTCATTTATATGGCTCACCTGAAATACTTATTTACTCTTTTCAAAGTTGCATTGCAGTAGAGTTGCTGCCTTTTGATCCTGATTATGGGTGCTTTCTTTGTGGAGTTTGTACATTCTCCCTGTAACCACGTGGGTTTTCTCTGGGTGATTAGTTTCCTCCCCCATTACAAACTAAGTACAGGTTTATATGGTATTCAGCTTCAGGAAGTGATAAAAACTGTTCCTAGTGTGTAGGATAGTGTTAATGTACACTATGTACATGACGGCTGGTCGGAGCGGACTCTAAACAAAAATAGCCAAAGGCTGCCACAATAAACTACATGCTTTTGTCACAAAGCTACCCTCAAAAATAATTGCATTTGAAATTCAAATTAACATTATTCAACATCACAAAATTCTTCTGCACCGCAATAAATGCTTGGGACAAATAGTAATTACTGTCATATTCTTAAATGGAGTACAAATCATAAGCACCAAATGCAAAATGAAAACAAAAACTAATCAAACTTGCTGGTACCACTACCCTACCTTTAAAGGAATTTGTAGTCAGACAATTACAAATGCAAAACATATCGCCACCTGCTATTGACAGCTTTAAAGACCCAATAAAAACAGAAGGTCTAACAAAACTTCAAAACAATCGAGCTGTAGTGACATTTCACATTTTGAGCGGACAATTCACACCAAAATCTTTTAAAACAGTTGATTTTACATTTTATGCCATCATTATAAAATGACAAAAGAATGCCCCCTTACCAACTTCTCTTTCTTGAATCCAGTGAAACACAAAACGAGATTCAACATGCACGTACAGTACAATGGCCGTAATGTGAAAGGCAGAGGCTTTAAAGGAACAAAAGATGAAAACTTAATTAAAATAATTTTTGAAATACTTTGGAACTGAAGTATTTATCAAATTAGAATCTCAAAAGATTCAATAAACATGATTAACTTGCAACACTGTGCAAAACAGGCAATTGCCTTAATGAGTATTTCATTTTACTGTAAAATTTCAAACCCATTTTTTACGATTATGTATCTGAAATCCTCAGAATTTTAATTATATACAATTATAACCTTTATTAATATTGCATTTATATTGCAAGCATACTTATACAAATAATAATGTAACAACATCAAAAGTTTCTGAAAATGTGTGCATGTCACACTTGAACAACTGACTCAATTTGAGATCCTGCATGAAGAGGGCAAACATCCATTCAAGCAAATAAGCACGTCTCGATTATTCAAGATTCTCATGGATAAGTCAGGTGCTCTTTATGGATATACGTGAGAAAAATCCCATCCAAATCATTCTTTCCCTGAACTTTTTCCAGTATGTATTATCTTCTGTGACTGGAAAGATGCTGCATCTTTGGTACCAAGGGCATTTTGCGGAGTCAGAGTCATACAACATGGAAACAGCCCAACTCATCATGCCAACCAAGATGTTGCATCTAAGCTAGTCTATTTGCATTGCCATAAGTAGTGCTGTCTTGTAGTTGTATGCATCAAGTTCAGCACTTTCCAGTCCACACCATCTACAACATGTGACACTGCTTAGATTTTTAAGTTAGCCAAGGGCTAACATCAGAGAAAAACAGCATTATAGGTAACTACTTCAGTTAAAGACACAGCTCTGCGCTAATAACAAGCATCAACTTAGAAGCTTACAGACTTGCATACAAGGCAGTTTTATAAGAGAAATAAACTTTCAAAATTAAGTCAAAAATAATTTGGAATACAACTTTTTGAACATGTTCAAAAATCTCAGAAGCATATATTTGTTTTCATGGATATGGGCATTTTGTGCTCACCCCAATTGCCCTCGAGAGGGAATGATGGCATTTCATCAGAGCACTCTGCCGCTTGGAAGAAAAAATGAAATTAGCACACCACCTGCCCTTCCGGCCTCCACCTTTCAGAGTAGCAAAAGATTCAGGCTTGCAAAGTGGTGTCAGTGTGGCCTGGGAGATAACATTTAATTTAATAAACGATTAAGACAAGTCAGGGATGAAGAGAATGAATGTACAGAGTGGTGGATAGGGTGGCAATTAAGAATGTTTTATCCTGGAAGGTATTGTTGATGCAGCACATCCAGCTATGTGGAGAGAGATCCATCATTCGCCTGGATTTATTTTCTAAATGAGTGAAAGGCTTTGGGATGTCAGCAGGCAAATGATTTACTGCAGGGTATCCAGTCTTTCACTTGCTGTTGTGGCACCAATATTCCTGTGTTTAGTCCAGCAGAGTTTCTGCTCAATGGAGGAGAGCTCTGGATGTTGATGGAAGGTAGTGGGAAGTTTATTTCATGGTATTGCTCCTGAATATCATGGGCTGGTACTAGTAGTCTCCATCTGGTTAAATATGTTAATTGCCTGGCACTTTTATGGCACCAACTTTATTTACCACCTATCAATCTATGCCCGAATGTCAGCCAGACTTTGCTGAGTTGTGAATGGAGACGAAATGGTAGATAAATATTGTTCAAAGGAAAGCAAGGAAATTAAATACCAAGAGAATAGGGTTAAAGAACTACCCTTAGAAGATGGGATGCAGTCAATATGCAAAAAAGGAATTGAAGAGTATGGTGAGGTACCACAGTTAAAGAATTTCACAAGTATAGTTTTAACGTTCAATTATTGGAAGATGGGAAACAACCAACTAAAGTCCAGAGATAGTGAGAATGCCAAAATTCTAGTCACTGTAGCTCAAAATGGCTGTGTGTTTTTCACCCCTGTTGCAATCAAAGGCATACTGGTCAACAAGCACCTAATAGTTTCTAATCTTATCCAATATTAGAACTGCCTTAGACAATGAAGAGAACGAGTTGTTCAAATGAGACAGCACAAACAATTTAGATTTCCCAGATTAATATTAAATTTTACAAACGATGATGGCTTCTTGCATTTTGTTAACTACCAAAATTACTGAGGGTTCTCTTTTTAAATCATCATCCCACCAAAAATGTTGAGAACATTATTTATCTTACACACCTATGTTGATCCATACCTCTCCTTTCCTTGCACAGCGAAGTATAACAGGTGGTCCCAAGATTCTGGTGCTTATCTTACGCAAGGTGTCATAAGGCTGGCTGTCAAATTCTTCCAATACAAAAACAGTGCCAAATTCAGAATTTTCATTTTCAAAATCTTCCACTGTTTCTGACTTAACGAAAGGCAGTTCAATTTCCTAAATTGAACATTTGAAAGTTTAAAAAAAACAAAGAATGAAAAAGAAAAACGTATATTTTATATGCAAATATAAAATACATTTAACAAATGCATTTTGAACCTGCATGTTAACTTTCACAAATTCAGATACAATACAATACAATTCAATTTATTGTCATTTGGACCCCTTGAGGTCCAAACGAAATGTCGTTTCCGCAGCCATACATTACAAAACAAAAAGACCCGAGACACAACACAGTTTACACAGGAAGGCAATAAAAACTTATCTCTCCACTGCACCCCCCCCCCCCCCACCCCCCCCCCCCCCCGCCCGATGTCAGTCAGAATCAAAGTCAAAGCCCCCGGCTGGCGATGGCGATTGTCCCGCGGCCATTAAAGCCACGCCGGGTGATGCAAGGTCGCGCACCGGGTCTTGGTGTTAGAGCCCCCGGCGTGCGCTCGCAGGGTCCCGCGGCCATTCCAAGCCGCGCGGGGCGATGGTGTAAGGCCGCGCTCCAGGTGCTCATCAACCCCGCAACTCGGGCGGGAGAAGTCGCCGTTGCGGAAGCCCCGAAAAGCGGTCTCCCAGCAGGGACCCGCGGGCTCCCGGTGCCGCCGTCCGCCAAACCCGCAGTTGCAGCCTCCGAATCTCCGGGGGTCGGGTCGCAGCAGCGTCCACCACCGCTCCACCCGCTCCGGACTCGGCCAGCCCCGTGATGGTGAGGTGAGTAGTCGGCAGCTCCGCAGCTGGAACCCCATGTCGTTCCTGTTGGAGGCCGCTCCACGTTGCAGCCCCAACGACAACAGAGACCCGACAAAGAAACGGTCGGGTCTCCCGTGCAGGGAGAGATTTTAAAGTTACCCCCTCCCCCCCACACACATACCCCAACAAAAAAAATAACAAAAACTACGTAAAAATGAGACAAAAAATAATAAAACAGACGGACTGCAGAGGCCGCTGCTGAATACTAACCAATTTTACTAAAGATCTTACAAACTGGTGTCCCAGTTTGCTATTCGGCGTGCTTTCCTTTGCCTTCATCAAAGGAACTTCCATTTCTTGAATGGTCTGTTAAATAATGAGAATTAGCAATGTAAAACATTAGATTTGGATGAGAGAGCATTATTATGTATTGCACTACACAATGTTGCTGACCCAAAAAGATTATCCCCTCACCTCTATGGTTACATAGCCCAATAATGTTCACAACCTAAATGTTTATTAGAAACAGGCGCTAGGTCATGACTCATTCAATCAATCTTAATGAAAGCTTTCTCCTTGAGAAGACATGGAACAGAGGCATAATTGAGATTCTGGGGGGAGGGCGGAAAATTTGAACTTTTCTGAGTCATTCCGAATACTCCAAAAATGGGGTTACATTACTGTTGCGTTTTGAAATGGCATATTATAGAGCACATCAATATTTCTATGGCTTTCACACAAAATTGTTATACACAGCTATTTTAGCAATGGCAGTTTGGCTAATGGGGCAAACGAGAACAATAATGTTGAAATTTCACACTTTGAGTTATTACCTCCAAAGCATTCAGAACCTCTTCACTCTCCTGAACCTTTCCTAATAGCACAACTTTTGTTCGAATCTGAGACGCATCTATAAAACAGAAACAAAATGTCAATTGATCTAACATGGTATTGATAAATCTAGTGCTCAAATGACAGAGGTACAGAGAATTGAACCAAGGTGGAACAAAATTTTGCGGCAACTGAAGTGTATACACATTGTCCTAAAATAATTGATATTCTAACTACCTGGGAAATCAGAAGGAAAAACTAATACGTCTCAGTGTGAGGTTACTCTTCAAAGGTGTCAAGGACAACTTCCTTCCACTGCTACATGCTCCTAAGTGGCAGATGGAGCCAATGAGTGATCTGCACATTGTCACAGATAGAGCAAGAAGTGTTTAATTGGACAAACAAGTGAGTAGCATGGAAGTCAATACCCTCTGTCTGCAATTTTCGCTGAACTTCTGCTTGAGGACACAATGTATCACCTATTAGAATTTGATTGAAATCTTAAATATTCTAGGCTTTATGATCTACAGAAAGGACAATTAAAAAAAGGGAAATATACTCAGCAAATTATGAATATAAGTATGAATATTTGGTTAGGTGAGGAGAATTTGTGGATTACATGAGCATGGAAAAGAACAGAAATGTTGCATGTTGAAAAAAAGTGACCTGCATTTATAAATCTTTCAAAATATCTCAAGGTACTCTTCAATGAATTACTTTATGTAATTTCTCTAAGTTACCTAAACGTATTCATTTTTTGGGGATCTATCTTCATTGGCATGGCCAGCATTTATTGTCCATCCTAAATTATGCTTGAGATGTTGGTGAACCACTACATTGAATTACTCCAATGAACAAATTATATGTTTTGCCATATTGGTTGCCATTTATTCATCCAAGAGATCAGATTGGGTGCATGAAGTTATTTTTCAGTCACTGGGGGAAACACACTTGAGAATCAGTCTAGAGTTCACTGTTCAAGCATCTGATGTGCGGGGAACCTTCCAACTCAAAACCCAACACAAAAAAAAATCACAAAATTGCAGATCCTGAAATTCTGAAAATACTCAACAGGTTAAGCAGCATCAGTACCCCACCTACTCAGTTGAAACTACAATATTTTAATACAAAATCAGTTGCTAAAACTTAAAACAATGCCTGGAGACAATGCTTATATCTACAATGCTGCTTTCCGACTATTTAGTTACATAGTTCTTTATTTTCATCATTTTACTTTGGATTCATGGCATTCTTGATTTTTTTTTTTTAAATTCTGTTTTATTATCACCTCCAACAAACCAAAATCATTTTTGATGAGGGAATCGGATGTAGGTGGGTGAACAATAGGCCTCACCATGATGTTGATAAGCTATAAATTCAATAATTTGCAGGGAGCTGGTAATGACTACTTCATCATGCCTTAACAGCTTAAGAGACAGTCAACTCAATGACAACAAGTGAACCTGACCGAAAGGAATCGCCCACACGCAATTTATCCGTACAAAATAAACAGTACCTTGTACTGAGTGAGCACTTAATTGGAGAACCCAGGAACATAGCCAACTGTCCTAACATTACACATTCCTTAGTCCTTACAAAAGCATTCTAGCTATTTCTGCAGGTGACTGCCTCCACAACACCACAAAGTTATCAAGACAGTTATTCCTAACTAAATCCATATTTCACAATACTTATGCTGTATTTCTTTAAGAAATGTACTTGAAACTGTAAAACCAGTAACAACATTGGGGTCAGTCTGATTCTGGAGGCACTGGCTCAAAGGGCTGCACCTATTTTCTTTGTCTGAAGATGTGTCCCGACCAGAAGTGTTGTTTGTCCATTTTCTTCCACAGATGCTACCTGACTCACTGAGTTGCTCCAGCATGTAATTCTTTGGTCATCACCAACACAGCTTAATTTCACATTGGTTGCTGTGGTCAAATCAATTAGAATACACCAATTGTACAAAAAACATAAAATGTTGGAGGCAAGTCTCCATCATCTAGTAACTGGGATATAGAAATTAAATTTACAGCAGAAGTAACATGCTTTCATTTCTGTAATGTTACACAAAACGCTGGAAAAATTTGGCGGGTCAGGCAGCATCTGTGGAGGGAAGATAGACAATATTGTGGCTGAGATCCTTCTTCAGACTGATGGAATAGGGGAGAAAGCTTAAAAAGATGAAGGGATGGCTTGGGACAAAACCTAGCATGTGCTGGACAAATATGTATGGAAAAATGATTAGCCTAACCCCCGCATCTTTTTTTCCAGTTTTCTCCCTCCTACTCACATCAATTTGAAGAATTGTGCAGAGCTAAAATGACACCTGCTCATTCCCTCCATTTATGCTGCCCGATCCAGAGTTAGTTGGAAACCCTGGAACAGAACCAACTGTGCCCTTGCAAAAGCATTCAAGGTATTTCTACAGGCGATTACCTCCAGAACTGAGATTCTCAGTGAGAAATACAATGATATAAAAACCACAATTAGTTATTAAGGCAGTCTATCCTTACTATGATCAGGCTTTCTCCTCTCTACTCCAAAGGAGTCCAAATTATCATCTGTCCATTTCCCTCCGCAGATGCTCCAACACTTTGTATTTTGTGTAACATCACAGAAGAGAAAGCTCTTTCCTTTGTTGCAGAACGGAGATCTGCTCAACGTCTCTAGCATTTGATAGTTGCACTAATTGATGTGACCACAACAAAGCAATGCAAAAAGTAGAAATAGAGAACTGCAGATACTGGTTTACAAAAAAGACAAATTGCATTGTCCTATGCATCCTCCCAAGTGCATTGATGCTACCTGACCCGCTGAGCTGTTCCAGCACTTTGTGTCTTTTTTTTGTAAGCAATGTGAAATTGAGCTGTGTTGATGCGGAGCAAAACACAAATTGTTGAAGGAAATCAGGTCACCATCATTACTTTATGTTTTATTCCAACATCTGCAGTCTGCCCCCGGGGTGAAATTCCATAACATTACATGGTGGATAGACCCAAAACAGTGACTAGAGTAACTCAGCGGGCCAGGGGGTATCTCAGGAGAGAAAGTGTGGGTGAGGTTTCGGGTCGAGACCCATCTTCAGACTCTACACGGCGTTGTGTGAGGTGCGGGCCGGTGCCGAGACTGTTGCTGTTGCAGCCGCTCGCTTCTCCTGCAGCTCCCGTTACCTTCAGCGGCGACTGACGCGGCCTCGGCGAACAGGCACTCTCTGGAAACGTCGTCGAGGCGCGAATCGCCGGCGGTCGAGTCGCCCAGCAGACTCCTGGCGGCGGCCGCCCGCTCCGCCATGGTCAGTGGGGCTGAGCTCCGGCGACCCTCGGACCCGTCGATAACAACACCGCTGGCCGTCTAATGTGCACCCCTAGTGCCGGCTGTACACCAGCTCGGCCCCGCCGGTCTCCGGCCCCGGCACCGATTGTCCGCCGCCGTCAGCTACTCCAGCCCGACTGTTCGCCGCCGCCAATTGTCCGGCGGTGCGACTGTACACTGTGACCCCACTGTGGTCGCCTGTCTGTTGTCCGTCCGTCCACCCGCCTCGAGCCGTTCGTTCAGCCGCTCCGCTCCGCTCCCGCGCTATCCTCAACGGAAAGAAATTCAAATTCCCTACCAACTCCAGACCGGCCCCTCTCATTGGTCCGCGCTCATGCCCTGTCGCCTCTCCTGATTGGTCACAGCTGGGCGTCCGCCTACCTCCATGTGTGATTGGGCGCGGACTCTGATTGACCGGTCGAGCGACCAATCACCCGCCCCCCCTCTCTCAGTTGCCTGCCAGCATGGAACTGCAGGTGCTGGGATCTGGAGCAAAACACGAAGTGCTGGAGGAACTCAGCCTAAATAAGGGTCCTGACCAAAGATCATAGATCCTGACCCAGAACCAAAGATCCTATAGCAGAGGATCTTTGCCCAGAACGTCACCTCTCCATGTTCTCCAGGAATTCTGCCTGGCCCGCTAGTTACTCCAATACTCTGTCTTTTTTTGGGGGGGTCCTTTTTTTACCACAGTGCTAGAGAAACTCACAGCTATGGAAAGGAGACGATTGCCCAAATCTTCAACTTAAGGAGTGTGGATTTGCAAAATGGGTTTGGAGAAAGATGTAAAGGTCCTTTGCACAGTTCATCCCAAACATCTTGACTCTCTGAATTACAGGCTGTGGCAATGAATATATGTTTAACGAATAAAGATTATTTTGGAAATTAATAAAATACATTGTTTATTAACTTACACATTCTTAGGTGAGGGTTTGCCCGTTGGCCTCCCAGCACGGTGGGATATTCATCAGGGAATGTTAACAACTGGTCTCTCTCTTCGAATAAAGGGGAGGTCATTTAACACTGAGGTGAGAAAAAACTTTTTCACCCAGAGAGTTGTGAATTTATGGAATTCCCTGCCACAGAGGGCAGTGGAAGCCAAATCACTGGATGGATTTAAAAGAGAGTTAGATAGAGCTCTCGGGGCTAGTGGAGTCAAGGGATATGGGGAGAAGGCAGGCATGGGTTATTGATAGGGAACGATCAGCCATGATCACAATGAATGGTGGTGCTGGCTCAAAGGGCCGAATGGCCTCCTCCTGCACCTATTGTCTATGTTTCTCTGATTGCAGGAGTGGGTGCTGAGAGATGTATTGAAGCTTGGCTCCGTGGGAGAGGACCACAGTCAAGGGTCCGTCTACTGTTGGATATTGAGCAATTGAGACTGAAGAAGGTTCCTAACTTGAAATGCCGTCCATCCACCACTCCCCCACAGATGCTGCCAGACCTGCTGAGTTTCCTTTTATATCAAAAATCAACTTTATTCAGAAACACCCCTTAAACAAGAATCATGAATGGCAAGGGGGTTTATTTAAAGATAGATGCAAAGACTACTGAGTAAGACATTAAAATGCATGACAAGCTTGTGCATGGTTTTTGTTTTATATATTTTTAAATTCCAAATAAGGTTTATTTTTGAAATAAAAATGAAGGTACATCATAGTGAAAAATATTATGTATGTAAAGGATCGTATGTTTAATGAATTTAGATGATTTAGGAAATTAATAGAATACATTATTTGTGTATTATCTTACACAATTTTAGGTGAGGGTGGTCCATATCTGAAATGAGAGGCTGATTCAATTACAGTTTTCAAAAGACATTTCTACAGATGTGGATAGGAATGGTTTAGATGGATATGGACCAAATGGATTTACCAATATGCCCAGCATGCCAATTTGGTTAACATGGACAAGATGGCCAGTAGGTTATGTTTCCATGCAGTATTGCTCTGTAGCTAACATTCAACTCCGATCCCACCACACGTCAGGAACAATTTACAATGATAATAAACTAACTCACACATTCTTGGAACGTGGGAGGAAAGCAGAACACCTGGAGGCAACCTTGTGTTCACTGGAAAAATATGCCATCTCTGCACAGATTGATAGCACCTCAAGGATTGAACCTGGGCCACTGGAGCAGCAAGGCAGCACCTCAAATAGCCGTACCACTCAGCCCTCTTTTTAAAAATTTTTGGTAGTGTACCATTGTAACTCAGATATGTACCTCTAAGAGTCAACATATTTTTTGCTACAATTAATAGTATGTCACATCTACAGGGAGAGGAATACATTGTGTCAAAATCCCCCATAATATATTTCAACCAGCTCCTCTATAATCTTTGATTTCAACCAACCTTTACAATGTACAAAATTTCCTCCAATAGTGTTTTTTCAGGATGTATCCCTTTTGTTGAACGTGTAGTAGCTGGAATTGTAACATGTCAGACTACAACAGCTGGGGGATTGACAAGAACCTTTCAGCTGCTTTGGAGACAGAAAAAACTGCATATACTGGAATACTGAGCAAAAAAACTGTGCTAGAGGTCAGGCAGCATACCACCCTCCCTCACCTGCATCCACCTATCACTTGCAAGGCGTGGAATCAAAGCACTGCAGAGGCTGGTTAATACACAAAAGGACGCAAAGTGCTAGAGTTGCTCAACAGGTCAGACAGCATCTCTGGAAAACATGGATAGGTGACGTTTCAGGTTGAGACCCTTCTTCAGGGATCTCAACCCGATACGCCAGCTATCAATGTTTTCCAGAGATGCTGCCTGACCTGCTGAGTTACTCCAGCACTTTGTGCCCTTTTATCACTTGCCAGGCTTTCCCACCCTCACCTCATTTCCAGCTTTCTCCCCCTCCCCTACCACAATCAGTCTGAAGTAGGGTCTCATCCTGAAACATCATCTGTCCATTCTCCCCACAGGTGCTGGCTGACCCTGAGTTATGCAAACATATTTTAAAAATCAGCTGTTTTTCTGACCTGCACTGGATAGTACTGACAAATTCTGGTAGTATGCATCATCAAATGTAGTGCAAGAAACCTGACCTTGTGTAAGTTTCTCATTTTTTGTAGGAAAAAGTAGAAGCGTTTTGTAGCACCATTCATAACAATGGTTTTAGGCATCACATATCTGATGTAATACATAAAATATTTCAAAAACCAACACCCATGCTTGTGTTGCTAAGCTGCTTGTTACATTCATCATTCTCCACGTACTGAAAGAATGTTAAGT
This sequence comes from Amblyraja radiata, assembly GCF_010909765.2. Lineage (NCBI taxonomy): Eukaryota > Metazoa > Chordata > Chondrichthyes > Rajiformes > Rajidae > Amblyraja > Amblyraja radiata. The sequence goes on along the minus strand of NC_045968.1, from coordinate 12,710,890 downwards.
TCCTACAACAGGAGGCAGCTACATTTCACATTCTTTAAATCATTTTGCACAAACTAAATTGAAGAAAGTACAAGTATTGCGTACTATAAGTGTACAAAAAAGACGCATAAAAAAAGTAAATGAGTTATGATTAGTTAATGAGTTTTCCTCAATCAAATATACCATTATATTAATGATACTCTTCTTGAAACAGGATGCTGGGCCACGTAAGTGTTGCAAAGGCTTTCATAATTCATAAATACTGAATGTCACTGTGTAGACAAGGCATCTGATAGTTTGTGAAGAATTTGCTATTCTTTATCATAAGAATAGAATTAGGCCATTCGGCCCATCTACTCCGCCATTCAATCATGGCTGATCTATCTCTCCCTCCGAACCCCATCCTCCTGCCTTCTCCCCATAGCCTCTGACACCCATGCTAATCAAGAATCTATCTCTGCCTTAAATATATCCACTGACTTTGCCTCCACAGCCTTCTGCGGTAAAGAATTCCACAGATTCGCCACACTCTGACTAAAGAAATTCCTCTTAATCTCCTTCCTAAAATATCATCCTTCAATTCTGAAGCTATGACTTCTAGTCCTAGACTCTCCCACTAGTGGAAACATCCTCTCCACATCCACTCTATTCAATCCTTTTACTATTCTGTACGTTTCAATGAGGTCCCCCCTTTCTTCTAAACTCTAGCGAGTACAGGACCAGTGCCGTCTAATGCTATTTTATATTAGTTAGTTGGTATGAAATTAATCAAATGGGTATGATCATTAAATGTGAACAGCGTGAACCTTACCTGTGAAATAAATGGAAAAAACACGCAAAAGATAAACATTCAGTTCAGTGGGCAGAGCACAATGTAAATCAACTCCCACCAGTCTGAAGAAGGGTCTCGACCCAAAACGTCACCCTTTCCTTCTCTCCAAAGATGGTTCTTGGTTCTTGGTTTCTTGGTCTTCCAAAATATTCCAAATGGAATTTAAACTGGAGATGCTGCCTGACCCGAGTTACTCCAGTATTTTGAGTCTACCTGCCATAAATGCATGATGTGCAAATAACTTCACAATACAGACTGCAGCTATTAAACCTGAAAAAAAGCCAACAAAAATCTTAACAAGAGTGCAACATTTTCTGTTTAAAACTAAAGTATCTGATTTCATAAAATCAGCTTTGAGTTAAATGTATTAACTTTAATCTTGTTCTCCTCAAGTTATTGTGCATTTGCAAAGTTGTGCTTGAAAACATTAAATACAAATTATATTGTCAGGCTTGAAAGGGTTCAGAAAAGATATACGAGGATGTTGCCAGGACTAGAGGGTGTGAGCTGTCGGGAGAGGTTGCGTAGACTGGGTCTCTATTCCATGCAGCACAGGAGGATGAGGGGGAGATCTTATAGACGTGTACAAAATCATGAGAGGAATAGATCGGGTAGATGCACAGTCTCTTGCCCAGAGTAGGGGAATCATTTACCAAAGAACAGGCTCAAGGAGATGGGGATATTAATAGGATTTAATAGGAATCCGAGGGGTAACTTTTTCACACAAAGGGTGGTGGGTGAATGGAACAAGCTGCCTGAGGAGGTAGTTGAGGCTGGGACTATCCTGCCATTTAAGAAACAGTTAGACAGGTACATGGATAGGACTGGTTTGGAGGGATATGGACCAAGTGCAAGCAGGGACATGTTGACCGGGGTGGGCAAGTTGGGCCGAAGGGCCTGTTTGCCCACTCTATCACTCTCTATGACTATGACATATTAGCACAGTTGGCAAATCAACTCAATCGGGACACAAGAACAATAAACAAAATGTTGCTAGAATTTTCAGATCAAACTGCAATGTTTATGTGAAAGTTTGTGTTCACTAACTTGTTCTGCTCACAGGGGAGAGATGCATTGCTTTGGTTCATATTTATGAATCAAGATAAAAAGTAATGACCATGTACAGTTCTTCCATTTCAACTAGTGATAAAGTGATGACTCTTTTGGCAACTTATTTGAATTATCTCCATACTGAAACAAATAATGAATGAAACTCCAGAAGTGAAGAAGTAACACAACTTGAAAGACCATTACCATACAGGTTTGCTTACCCCAACTCCTGACACAGATCTCTTCTTAAAAAACAGAAAGTCAAACTGGAGTGATAAATCTGGATAGCCTAATGGTTCAGATAATGGCTCCAATTCTGAATATTCCAGTGATTTACATAGAAACATAGAAACATAGAAATTAGGTGCAGGAGTAGGCCATTCGGCCCTTCGAGCCTGCACCGCCATTCAATATGATCATGGCTGATCATCCAACTCAGTATCCCGTACCTGCCTTCTCTCCATACCCTCTGATCCCCTTAGCCACAAGGGCCACATCTAACTCCCTCTTAAATATAGCCAATGAACTGGCCTCAACTACCCTCTGTAAAACCTTTAAAGGCGCTGGTCAGGCCACATTTTGAGTATTGTGAGCGATTTTGGGCACCATATTTGAGGAAGGATGTGCTGGCCCTGGAGAGGGTCCAGAGGAGGTTTACAAGAATGATCTCAGGAATGAGTGCGTTAACATATGATGAATGTTTGACAGCACTGGGCCTGTAATTGCTGGAGTTCAGAAGAATGAGGGGGGACCTCTTTGAAATGTATCAAATAGTGAAAGGCTTGGATAGAGTGGATGTGGAGAGGATGCTTCCACTAGTGGGAGAGTCTAGGATTAGAGGTCATAGTTTCAGAATTAAAGGACATTCCTTTAGGAAGGAGATGAGGAGGAATTTCTTTAGTCAGAGGGTGGTGAATCTGTGGAAATATTTGCCACAGAAGGCTGTGGAGTCCAAGTCAATGGATATTTTTAAGGCAGAGATAAATTCTTGATTAGTACAGGTGAGCGGTTATGGGGAGAAGGCAGGAGAATGGGGTTAGGGGGGAGAGATAGATCAGCCATGATTGAATGGAGTAGATTTGATGGGCCGGATTGCCTAATTCTGCTCCTATCACTTATGACCTTTACAGATAGCATGCAAGAATATGAAACAAATATCATGTTTCCAACTTCTATGTGGAAACAACATTGATATATTTTTGGAATTCCATCACTACCACTGACAATTCCTTACTAGGCAACGTACATGTTAAACCCGCAGCATGACATTCCGGATTTAAAGGAAGCTGTACTTCACCGTACAGTAGATGATAACATAAACAGTCATTATTACTCCTTTACATATTGCACTGAGATATCTTTTCAAGAATGATGTCCAGATCGAATCCAACCATATCTTTCCCTTGTAATAGCAGGAAAGGTTTTATTACTCTTGAAGATGTACAGGTCTGAGAAGTGAAGACAATACAAGTCATTGTAAGATTTTTTTTTTAAGTTACTTTTTTCTTTGAAAAGGTGATTGAAGTTCAAGATTGTTAAGGGGACTGACATAGATAGACCAAATTGAATATTTTTGCAAAAAATCCTGGAACTCAAAATTAAAAATTAAGTAGGGCACACTGTAAGGAGTTAGCAAAAGAAGACTTTCATATGAAGAAAGACTGGATAGACTCGGCATGTGCTCGCTAGAATTTAGAAGATTGGGGGGGGGGGGGGGGGGGGGGATCTTATAGAAACTTACAAAATTCTTAAGGGGTTGGACAGGCTAGATGCAGGAAGATTGTTCCCGATGTTGGGGAAGTTCAGAACAAGGGGTCACAGTTTAAGGATAAGGGGGAAGTCTTTTAGGACCGAGATGAGAAAAACATTTTTCACACAGAGTGGTGAATCTCTGGAATTCTCTTCAACAGAAGGTAGTTGAGGCCAGTTCATTGGCTATATTTAAGAGGGAGTTAACTGTGGCCCTTGTGGCTAAGGGGATCAGGGGGTATGGAGAGAAGGCTGGTACGGGATACTGAGTTGGATGATCAGCCATGATCATATTGAATGGCGGTGCAGGCTCAAAGGGCCGAATGGCCTACTCCTGCACCTATTTTCTATGTTTCTAAGACAACTGATATAAAAATTGGAAATTTTTGAATTGGCCTACAGAGAAAAGGCAATCTCGGGAAGCTTTTTAAACAAATGTTTAACTTGTTATTTTCCTCCTTAAATTGAAGAACTATCCTAAGCCCAATGAGAACATCAACAGTAACATGCTGGTATTTTATTTATGATTTACTGAAGTTTATGAGTAAGTTTTACTGGTGCTGTTATTATTGGTATTGGTTTAATATTGTCACATGTACCGAGATACAGTGAAATGGTTACAGTTCAATCTAATTATATTTCACAAGTACAATCAAGCCAGTAACAAAGTAAAACAGGTAGCGCAAAAAATAAAGTGTTATACCTTTATACTTAGTGCAAAAGTGCAGATTAAACAAAGAAGAGGCTATTTTGGTATTAGGGTTGAAACATTAATAATAATTTTTAATGAAAAAAATTAGATACAACCCGAGACCAGTTGCCACAGAACAATTCTGGCCAAACTATTCCTTTCTCATAACCAGTGGAGTTATGACAATGTGTAATCCATTATAATTTAGACGTTTCCAACACTAATATGAATGACTACACTCTTAACATACAAATACACTCAATGCAAGTTTGAAAAGTGCCCTATGGATCCAATCCATTCCAAAATGAAGTAGACAGTACGACTCTCACCCCCTCACCTATCCAGCCAGTTGAGAAGCATTTCTGAAAACCAGGTTGTACAATTCATTGAATTAGTATTTTATGAAACGTCTTGAGACACTATTTGTAAGAGGACAATCCAGCCTTGGCAGCAGAATTACCCTGCGCCTTCCATTTTATTTCAAAACAACCTGCTGAAACATAAATGCACTAACCCCAACTTCGGAATCTATTTTGATTTAATCTTGCTGAAATACATCAAACTCACTCATTAAAGAAATTAAGCTAGAAAATTTCACTCGTTTGTCCTCCAATAAAAACATACATTTTTCTGCAACTAGTCAGCAGATTCACAAAGCTTTTCCTCGTTTATTACAATATATTACTGTTCCACAGATCACCAGACTTATTTTCCCTCAGCTCGTTGATAATTTTGGTAAGGCTGTCAATTTTCTGCTCTTTTCTCTTCAGTTTTTGTTGAAGTACTCTGAACCTTTGCCGCTGTTCTTCGTTCTTCTTCCTTTCCCAAGCAAGCTTCTTTTCTAAAGTTCTCCTGATGATATCTGGACAAGGATTCATGAAATAACTGTGATCCTGAGGAAATGTCATTCCCGTCAAATCTTGATCATACCGAGAAGAAAGCACAGTCTCAGAAGAACACTGCAATTCTTCTGATGGCTGAACAGGGGTGGACAGATGAGTCTGTGTTTCAGGGATAAGTACTTCTGTAGATATCCAAGTTGTTCCCTCTGATATTGTTGATCTGTCAGATACTGGCTCTGCAGATGATGTAAATAAACATGGCAAAACATCCGCAGATACATCCATCGAACCCACAAGTGTGGTACATGTATCCGATTGTACTTCAGGCCTTGATAATACATTGGCTGTCCAATGGAGGGTATCCGAACACAGAGCTGCAGCTGAATCTTGAGATTCTTCCTCTAAACGACCTATGATTAATCCATCTGGAACAGATTCCATCTTGTCCTCTGTTGCAGGTGTTTCAGTTTGCACTCTGCAGTTAAAGACTGCGAGAACTTCTGAAGACTCTGCTTCAGGTTTTAAGGGCACTTCTATTACTTGAGTGAATTCTGCCAAATTCAAGACAGCTGCTGCAGCCAGTTGAGCTAATCGCCCCGAGTTTAGAGTGTCAGTGGTTAATTCAGACGGTTCATCTTTTACTTTAGTTGGCTCGCCTGGTTGACGTAATGTTTCATGAGCTTGCAAGACTGACATCTCCACCTCTGAAGATTCCTTGTGGTGTCCAACATAAGTCTTCGCTTTATAGGACTTTCTGGGGCCTGTAAACTGCAAATTAGCGAAAATGTTTGAATTGTCAATTTGAAAAGAAAAATTCAATCGTTCCAGCTTTGAGACAAAGTAAGCTCTCCAAATGTACCTTGCGTGCAAAATTTCAAGTGCATTCAGAATGATCATTGTGAAAGTATTAACAAACCCGACCTTCACTGCATCTTCACTTCATCTTTAAATTCAAACCTCAGGATCATTTAAAAGAGCCATCTCTCTTTTTCATATTTTTTGCTTCTACAGCAAATTAGATTTTAGCAATTCAGCATTCCCATAAAATATATCATATATAACATTTTGTTTATTATGCGATGAAGTTGGATACTGTTGAGGGAGATGGCTCATCAGGGGAATGCAGCAGCAGCCAAGTTCATGGCACCATGGGTGGCTCTGCGGCACATGAGGGGGGGAAAAAGACTAGAAGGGCAATAGTTATAGGGGATTCAATTGTCAGGGGAATAGATAGGCGTTTCTGCGGCCGCAAACGAGACTCCAGGATGGTATGTTGCCTCCCTGGTTCAAGGGTCAGGGATGTCACTGAACGGCTGCAGAACATTCTGGAGGGGGAGGGTGAACAGCCAGTTGTCGTGGTGCATATTGGCACCAACGATATAGGTAAAAAAAGGGATGAGGTCCTACAAGATGAATTTAGGGAGCTAGGAGATAAACTTAAAAGTAGGACCTCAAAGGTAATAATCTCTGGATTACTACCAGTACCACGGGCCAGTCAGAGTAGAAATAGGAGGATATTGCAGATGAATACGTGGCTTGAAAAATGGTGCAAGGGGGAGGGATTAAAATTTTTAGGGCATTGGAACCAGTTCTGGGGGAGGTGGGACCAGTACAAATAGGATGGTCTGCACCTGGGCTGGAATGGAACCAATGTCCTTGGGGGAGTGTTTGCTAGTGCTGTCGGGGAGGATTTAAACTAATGTGGCAGGGGGATGGGTACAAGAGCAGAGAGGCAGGGGGTGTAAAATGAGGGTAGAAGCAATAGGTAGCAAGGTGAAAAGTAAAAGTGGCAGGCAGACAAAACCAGGGAAAAAATCAAAAAGGGCCACTTTTCAACATAATTGTATAAGGGGTAAGAGCATTGTAAAAACAAGCCTGAAGGCTTTGTGTCTCAATGCAAGGAGTATTCGTAATAAGGTGGATGAGTTGAACGTGCAGATAGCCATTAATGATTATGATGTAGTTGGGATCACGGAGACATGGCTCCAGGGTGACAAAGGCTGGGAGCTGAACATCCAGGGATATTCAATATTCAGGAGGGATAGACAGAAAGGAAAAGGAGGTGGGGTAGCGTTGCTGGTTAGAGAGGAGATTAACGCAATGGAAAGGAAGGACATTAGTTTGGAGGATGTGGAATCGGTATGGGTAGAGCTGCGAAACACTAAGGGGCAGAAAACGCTGGTGGGTGTTGTGTACAGGCCACCTAACAGTAGTAGTGAAGTTGGAGATGGTATCAAACAGGAAATTAGAAATGCGTGCGACAAAGGCAAAACAGTTATAATGGGTGACTTCAATCTACATATAGATTGGGTGAATCAAATTGGCAGGGGAGCTGAGGAAGAGGATTTCTTGGAATGTATGCGGGATAGTTATCTAAATCAACATGTAGAGGAACCAACGAGAGAGCAGGCTATTTTAGACTGGGTATTGAGTAATGAGGAAGGGTTAGTTAGCAGTTTTGTTGTACGTGCCCCCTTGGGCAAGAGTGACCATAATATGGTTGAGTTCTTCATTAGGATGGAGAGTGACATTGTTAATTCAGAAACAATGGTTCTGAACTTAAAGAAAGGTAACTTTGAGGGTATGAGATGTGAATTGGCCAAGATTGACTGGCAATTAATTCTAAAAGGGTTGACGGTGGATATGCAATGGAAGACATTTAAAGACTGCATGGATGAACTATAAAAATTGTTCATCCCAGTTTGGCAAAAGAATAAATCAGGGAAGGTAGTACATCCGTGGATAACAAGGGAAATCAGGGATAGTATCAAAGCGAAGGATGATGCGTACAAATTAGCCAGAAAAAGCAGCATACCAGAGGACTGGGAGAAATTCAGTGACCAGCAGAGGAGGACAAAGGGCTTAATTAGGAAAGGAAAAATAGATTATGAAAGAAAACTGGCAGGGAACATAAAAACTGACTGCAAAAGTTTTTATAGATATGTGAAAAGAAAGAGATTAGTTCAAACAAATGTAGGTCCCTTGCAGTCAGAAACAGGTGAGTTGATCATGGGGAACAAGGATATGGCGGACCAATTGAATAACTACTTTGGTTCCGTCTTCACTAAGGAAGACATAAATAATCTGCCGGAAATAGCGGGGTACCGCGGGTCAAAGGAGTTGGAGGAATTGAGTGAAATCCAGGTTAGTCGGGAAGTGTTGTTGGGTAAATTGAATGGATTAAAGGCCGATAAATCCCCAGGGCCAGATAGGCTGCATCCCAGAGTGCTTAAGGAAGTAGCTGTAGAAATAGTGGATGCATTAGTAATAATCTTTCAAAACTCTTTAGATTCTGGAGTAGTTCCTGAGGATTGGCGGGTAGCAAACGTAACCCCACTTTTTAAGAAGGGAGGGAGAGAGAAAACGGGGAATTACAGACCAGTTAGTCTAACATCGGTAGTGGGGAAACTGCTAGTCAGTTATTAAAGATGGGATAGCAGCACATTTGGAAAGTGGTGAAATCATTGGACAAAATCAGCATGGATTTATGAAAGGTAAATCATGTCTGACGAATCTTATAGAATTTTTCGAGGATGTAACTAGTAGCGTGGATAGGGGAGAACCAGTGGATGCGGTGTATCTAGACTTCAAGAAGGCTTTCGACAAGGTCCCACATAAGAGATTAGTATACAAACTTAAAGCACACGGCATTGGGGGTTCAGTATTGATGTGGATAGAGAACTGGCTGGCAAACAGGAAGCAAAGAGTAGGAGTAAACGGGTCCTTTTCAGAATGGCGGGCAGTGACTAGTGGGGCACCACAAGGCTCAGTGCTGGGACCCCAGCTATTTACAATATATATTAATGATCTGGATGAGGGAATTGAAGGCAATATCTCCAAGTTTGCGGATGACACTAAGCTGAGGGGCAGTGTTAGCTGTGAGGAGGATGCTAGGAGACTGCAAGGTGACTTGGATAGGCTGGGTGAGTGGGCAAATGTTTGGCAGATGCAGTATAATGTGGATAAATGTGAGGTTATCCATTTTGGTGGCAAAAACAGGAAAGCAGACTATTATCTAAATGGTGGCCGATTAGGAAAAGGGGAGATGCAGCGAGACCTGGGTGTCATGGTACACCAGTCATTGAAAGTAGGCATGCAGGTGCAGCAGGCAGTGAAGAAAGCGAATGGTATGTTAGCTTTCATAGCAAAAGGATTTGAGTATAGGAGCAGGGAGGTTCTACTGCAGTTGTACAGGGTCTTGGTGAGACCACACCTGGAGTATTGCGTACAGTTTTGGTCTCCAAATCTGAGGAAGGACATTATTGCCATAGAGGGAGTGCAGAGAAGGTTCACCAGACTGATTCCTGGGATGTCAGGACTGTCTTATGAAGAAAGACTGGATAGACTTGGTTTATACTCTCTAGAATTTAGGAGATTGAGAGGGGATCTTATAGAAACTTACAAAATTCTTAAGGGGTTGGACAGGCTAGATGCAGGAAGATTGTTCCCGATGTTGGGGAAGTCCAGGACAAGGGGTCACAGTTTAAAGATAAGGGGGAAATCCTTTAAAACCGAGATGAGAAAACTTTTTTCACACAGAGAGTGGTGAATCTCTGGAACTCTCTGCCACAGAGGGTAATTGAGGCCAGTTCATTGGCTATATTTAAGAGGGATGTGGCCCTTGTGGCTAAAGGGATCAGGGGGTATGGAGAGAAGGCAGGGACAGGATACTGAGTTGGATGATCAGCCATGATCATATTGAATGGCGGTGCAGGCTCGAAGGGCCGAATGGCCTACTCCTGCACCTAATTTCTATGTTTCTAAGTTGGTCACACCATAAGATGGTGTCGAAGATTCAAGATGAAAGAATATGAAGACAAGATGGATTTCTTGAAAGAGAAGGGAATCTGTTTTGGATGTTTGGAAAAGGGACATATGGTAAGAGACTGTAAGAGTCCTATAATTTATCTGAATTGTTTTTTTGGCACACCAGTAGTTAATGACAATGCAATTAAGGGCAACTTTTTGATGCAAGAGTTTGTTACTTA